>NC_140994.1:159784854-160302295 GCF_052327205.1 Somniosus microcephalus
TGCCCCCTCGCATCTGTGACTGAGGGTCCAAGGAGGTGCATTGCGCAAGAGGTCATCGTCGTACGTATCCTCACACTGTTCCCTTTCGGGAACTGTATGAAGTGGTGGAAGGATTTATGGCCGTGATTAACGCTCATTCCGTGACCGTAACCATCTTTGAACCAGCCATTAGGGTGGTTAGTCCTATGGCGTGAGGGTTTTACGGTCTCCCACAACCCATCTGAGATGGGGGGGGCCACCCACACCCACGGACGCAAGTATCTCGCTGGATGTCCACCCAGAATTTATAGTTGGAGCTCCGACTCCACTTGCCGGGACTGTCTGGAGTGGGGTTCGAAACCCTACTCCTTCTGGCCCAGCGGCGGGGATGCTTACTGCTACGCAAAAGACCCACTCCGCACAAAAGGTGACACCCATACGTTTCCTGCACCTTTTCCCTCCCCGTGACTGGAGCCCTATGCTGCCACTTGAAAGACCAAGCTATCATCTGCCCTTTTTGCGGCGCCTTTGACTTCTCATTACCAATGATGAGCAGGCGCTGCACCTCCACCTCCTTGAGGAGATTGCTGAGGTCATCATCAGTTCAATTGTGAGTTTTTTAATGCCGTGAAGTGTGCTCATTCCAGCCATTTCACGTTACTAATCGGATTGGGCCTTTGGCATAGCGGTAGGATCCCCGCCGCTGGGCCAGATCAGGGTAGGGTTTCGAACCCCGCTCCAGACAGTCCCGGCAAGTGGAGTCGGAGCTCGGGCTCTAAATTCTGGGTTGACATCCAGTGGGATATTTGCGTCCGTGGGTGTGGGCGGCCCCCCCTCCTTGTATAGCTTGTGGGAGCCCGTAAAACCCTCCCGCCATAGGACTAACCGCCCTAATGGCTGGTTCAAAGATGGTTACGGTCACGGAATGAGCGTTAATCATGGCCCTAAATCCTTCCACCACTTCATACAGTTCCCCAAAGGGAACAGTGTGAAGACACGTATGACGACGACATTGCTAAATAAATAAATGGAATTGAAAAAATTCTTTTAGGGCTTTTAAAAGTCTTTAAATTGCTTTAATCTGTTTAAAACTACTTCAGATTCTTCAAAATAATGTAAACATTTTTAAAAGTTTATAAAAGTTACCAAAATCTTCAAAAAACTTCCAAAAACCTATTTAAACTGCTGCTTTGCATGTAAAAATGCTTAGCAGCTTGACAGAAACATTGGGGGCGTGTCCTGCTACAATGAGACCTTAAGGGGCGTGTCTCACTTGCACTGCACGCTCCAGGCTTCGCGCTGGCTGCACTCCTGGGCGGCGTGACGTCATACGCTGCCCGGGATTCTTCTGTTTGAAACACCAATTCCAGGCGTCCCTGGAGCTGATCAGCAGGGGCGCAGGGTAAGTGCATATACGGGGCTTGCACGCACGGCAAGCCCCGTTCACGAATTTCTGGCCCATTATCACTTCCCCATCTCACTAGCCAGCCCTCACACTCACCCTCATCCTTGTCCAATCATACCAACTAACAACACACAAGGGTAGTGTAGAGATTTGGCCAATTGGTTGCTTATCTCTAGCCTTTCAAATAATCAGGATCAACTGCAAACCAATATGGTGGGTATATTGTATTTAATCAGAGTTTAAGATGGAATATAACATACTAGTGATACAGCAAAAACATACGACAGTGACAAATAGCTGGTACCGGTCCCGATCAGACAGACGGCTGGCGTGCATGAACAGTTCTCTGGCTTCCGATCTCCCTCTCTCTCTCTCTCTCTCTCTCTGGGGCCTTTGAGTTGGTGAGCATGGGATCACTCTCAAAAGAGCATTTGACCAGCCCAACTTCTGTCTGGCCCTCCTCTCCACCGTCTGTGTGGGCAAGCACTCGGGGTGTTACTTTTATTCTCTTTTTAGGGGTGGGCCTGAGGCCAAGTTATTGACAAGACCATTTAACCTATAGAGGTTCCTCTAAACCCTCAACACCCAATGATACCTCAAGTTCTTTGTCTTGGTTCTTGGATGAAAGGTCTCCCCAAAAAGAAGTCTCATTACTTCATCCAATTTATCTTATTGTTTAATCTTTCTGAATACAGCATTACTCGTGTCTCAGTTTTATCCGCAAGACCATATTCATTTTGAACACCTCTGATTTCTAACAGTAGGCAGTTGGGTGTTATCACCAATGTTCATGTAAAGTTTCTGTTAATGTGTTGTCAAACATTGAGATATTTATTTTCAACACTTTGCCTTCTTGGACAGATCTGTGTGCACCTTTGAAAGTGGCTTAGTTAATTGCAGTGAATGGTGAGACATAACGATAACCCCCCCCCCCGCAATGGTGATGGAAGGAATGGCTTGGGCATTGTAGGGATGCTTTATGGTGTTGGTGTGGGGTGGTGTCAACCTGGCGCATCATGTGGCAGACAGGGTGTACAATGTCAAGTGAAGCAAATCTGGCCTCCCGGGAAGCAATGTGGTCGGGTGCTGATGCCCTTTGTCCTGTGTAGCATCAGGCGATTGCTGGTGTTGTTGTTGGTGCTGCTGGTGTGCCTGGTGATGCTGGTGTGCCTGGTGATGTTGGTGTTGGGGCTGATCCTGGTGGGATTCTGAGCACCAAGATGAGATATTTTCAAGGGCACCAATGCTGATGGAATAGATGGCAGCTGAAGTTGAGATGACAGAAGCAATCTGTCAATGGTGAGAGAGGTTGTTCCAAGGAGGTGACACTGGATAGAGAGTTTGCTCTAAACACTTCAAACCTCCATGAAGCTGAAAAGCGTATTCAAAATCCTGAAGGCTCCAGCTTCTAAGATTGGAAATTGAACAGCTGTGAAATGGTAACTTTTATATCACTTTTCCAGCTTTCAACTATTCACAGCAATGGAGAGTCATTGAGAACCGAACACACTTACCTGATGTGATCGCCGAGTGCTGGGAACCTCATAAAAAACATGGAAAAATTGTTAGGACCTGGTAAAATGCTGTTTAAATACCTTTAAGCAGCTTCTTAAGTATCTCAATTGCCTGGCTCGCTGCTTGGTGCCTGGTCTTCAAAGTATCCTCTCAGCCTCCTCTGTTCCAAAGAAAACAACCCCAGCCTATTCAATCTTTCCTCATAGCTAAAATTCTCCAGTCCTGGCAACATCCTTGTAAATCTCCTCTGTATGCTCTCAAGTGCAATCATATCTTTCCTGTAATGTGGTGACCAGAACTGTACGCAGTACTCTAGCTATACAGTCTTTTATACAGTTCTAGCATAACCTCCCTGCTCTTATATAGCCCTGGCTAATAAAGGAAAGTATCCCATATGCCTTCTTAACCATCTTAGCTACCTGTCCTGCTACCTTCAGGGATCTGTGGACATGAACTCCAAGGTACCTCTGTTCCTTTACATTTCTCAGTATCCTACCATTTATTGTGTATTCCCTTGCCTTGTTAGCCCTCCCCAAATGCATTACCTCACACTTCTCTGGATTGAATTCCATTTGCCACTTTTCTGCCCACCTGACCAGTCCATTGTTATCTTCCTGCAATCTAGAGCTTTCTTCCTCATTATCAACCACACAGCCAATCTTTGTATCATCTGCAAACTTCTTAATCATGCCTCCTACATTGAAGTCTAAATCATTGATATATACCACAAAAAGCAAGGGACCTAGTATTGAGCCTTGTGGAACCCCACTAGAAACAGCCTGCCAGTCACAAAAACACCCGTTGACCATTACCGTTTGCTTCCTGCCACTGAGCCAATTTTGGATCCAACTTGCCATTTTCCCTTGGATCCCATGGGATTTTACCTTTTTGACCAACCTGCCATGTGGGATCTTGTCAAAGGCCTTGCTAAAATCCATGTAGACTATATCAAACGCACTACCCTCATTGGCCCTTCTCGCTACCTCCTTAAAAAATTCAGTCAAGTTAGTTGGACATGACCATCCCATAACAAATCCATGCTGACTGTCCTTGATTAATCCGTGACTTTCTAAATGATGATTTATACTGTCCCTTAGAATTTTTTTCAATACTTTTCCCACCACTGAGGTTAGGCTGACGGGCCTGTAATTACTGTGTCTATCCCTTTCTCCCTTTTTAAACAGTGGCACAACATTAGCAGTCCTCCAGTCCTCTGGCACCATGCTAGTAGCCAGAGAAGATTGGAAAATAATGGTCAGAGGTTCCGCTATTTCCTCCCTTGCCTCTCTTAACAGCCTGGGATACATTTCATCTGGGCCTGGCGATTTATCTACTTTCAAAAATGCTAAATCTCTTAGTACTTCCTCTCTCTCTATGTTTATCCCATCTAATATTTTGCACTCCTCCTCCTTAACTACAATGTCTGCATCATCCCTCTCTTCTGTGAAGACAGATACAAAGTATTCATTAAGAACCATACCCACGTCTTCTGCCTCCACACATAGGTTACCTTTTTGGTCTCTAATAGGCCCTATTCTTTCCTTAGTTATTCTTTTGCTCTTTATGTATTTATAAAACATCTTTGGGTTTTCCTTGATTTTACTTGTCAATATTTTTTCCTCTCTTTGCTTTCCTAATTTCCTTTTTAATTTCACCCTACACTTTCTATGCTGCTCTTGGCTTTCTGCAGCATTGAGCTCTTGGTATCTAACAAAAGCTTCACTTTTTTTCCTTATCTTTCCCTGTATGCCCCTTGACATCCAGGGGGCTCTGGATTTGGAAGTCCCACCTTTTTTCTTTGTGGGAACATATTTGCTCTGGACCCTCCCTATCGCCTCCTTGAATGCCTCCCATGTAGTGTATGTACCTTTAAGAGGAACTATGTTTTTGAAGCCCCTGTATACAGTAGTACCAGTAGTGACCACTCGGGTATATAAGCCTGTGTAGCGTCTTGTGTAGTTAGTTCACCTCCAGGCTTTGTTCAGTAAACACTTGTTAAATCAACTCCTGCATTCCATGTCTCCATTAACACACAGATCTAACAGTGGCAACGAGTTAGAAACGAACTTACCTGCAATTCGGCAGCACCTCAAGGGGATCGATTCCTCAGACGAAGGTCGAAGCCAGAAGCAAGAAAAATAAATAAATAAAATAACTCGAAGAAACTCGAAAACGAGGGCCAGGCTTGGTCTCCAGTCTGTGGTTTCCCCAGCTAAATGGGCTGGTGGCAGGTAGTGCACTGATCCTTCCTGGGTTGCGGCGGGCTAGAGCTCGATCGGGTGGCTCTGCAACGGGGCCGGACAGCGAGTCGGGAAGCAGAAGCAAAGAGAGAGAGAGGGTGGAGCACTCAGCGTGCGGCCGGTGCTGCGAATCAGGTCGGCGTTCGGACCGAGCCGAGGGAGGGGAAAGTCCCAAAGGGTACGCTCCACGACGGGAACGGTTCTTCAATTACGGAGAGAATATTGAAGCGATATGTTAAAAAAAAATATAGAAATACCACGAAAAGCTGCAGGTCGCAACGGGAACCGCGGAGAACAGCGTTGGCAGCAGCGGCAGCGGCGGGAAAGTGCGGGAGGCGCCAACTTAACTCGGCGGGGAAGAAAGAAAAGTGCGGGAAGCGCCATTTTAGATTTTCAAGATGCCGAAGACTGGCAATATTACTGCTTTCGATAGTGATATAGAAGATTGGACCACATATGTGGAAAGAGTGGAGGTATATTGCAAGGCGAATGAAGTAGCGGATGATAAAAAGGCATCGGTACTTCTAAATCTGATGGGCGCAAGGACATACGGGCTGTTACGAAACTTGATCACTCCAGCCAAACCAATGGACAAGAATTTTAATGAGATTGTTGATACCTTACAGGAGCACTTAAACCCAACACCGCTGCAGATAGCGGAACAATTCAAATTCTTCAGGAGGAATCAGCACAAGAATGAAAGTAACGCTGATTACCTCACCGAATTACGAAAGCTGTCAAAGCACTCCCAATTTGGGGCAGGACTGGCAGATTCTCTACGAGACAAATTCGTCTGCGGTCTCCTAAGCGAAGGAACACAGAAAAGACTATTTTTTAAAAAGATTTGACACTGGACAAGGCTTTCAGTGTGGCTGTATCATACGAAGCAGCAGCAAGAGGAGCTGCAGAGATACAGCAAAAGCCACAGGACTTCGGCACCCATGAAATGACACGGGGTTTCGAGAGATGTTATCGCTGCGGCAGATCCACCCATGACCAGAAGGACTGCTGGTTCAAGGAAAAAGCATGCAGGCAATGCGGAAAGATGGGACACATTGCACGTGTATGCAGATCTGGAAAGAAATCCGCTGACAGTAAAAAGTCAATAAGGAAAAGTACAGAAAGGTACAAATGATGACGGAGAGTAGCTCCAAAGACCAGAAGAGCGATAGCGACTCCGGAAACAAGAGACTAAGCTGTCTCAAATTACATAATGTAATTGCCAAAGAAGATTACCAGACCATTTGGGTTACCCTCACGATAGCGGGGTCCCCAGTCAAAATGGAGCTAGATACAGGATCAGCTCTGAGTCGACGGGATTACGAGCGGCTATTTCCGCATATACCTTTGAAAGACACATCCATTGTCTTGAAGACATATATGGGGCAGAAAGTATACCCCAGAGGGAAAATAAGGGTGCCTGTTGTATACAACGGCAAGGAAATACAGAAGTTGTATTTATACGTTCTGCCAGATGGTGGTCCACCGTTGTCGGGACGTGAATGGATCAGAAAGATACGTTTAGACTGGCACTCCATTCAGGCACTGACGGTGACCAGTAAGAAAAAAAACGAGGATGACGTCATACCTGGACGATTAAAAGAAATCTTGGCTAACGCCAAAGAAGTGTTTCAACAGGAACTAGGAACCCTGAAAGGCGCCACCGCCTCAATAAAAGTGGAAGATGCGGCAGTTCCCAAGTTTTTTAAGGCAAGGCCGGTGCCATACGCAATTCGTCCAGCCGTCGAGGCAGAGCTGGAGAGTTTGGAAAAACCAGGCGTGTTATCCAAGGTAGATTGGAGCGAGTGGGCAACACCCATCGTCCCGGTCATGAAGAAAACGTTGAATAATGATAAATCTGAAGAACAGAGAAAAGTTTGCATCTGTGGGGACTTCAAGGTGACTGTAAACCCGGTTCTTCACATGGTACAGTATCCTTTTCCGAGGATAGAAGATATTTTCGCCTCACTATCCGGAGGGAAACGTTTCACCAAAATTGACTTAGCACAGGCATATCTACAGATGGAGGTTGAGGAGGCCTCTAAAAAGTATCTCACGATAAGCACACACAAAGGCCTGTACCAGTACAATCGACTGGTTTTCGGAGTGGCATCAGCTCCGGCTATCTGGCAAAGAGCTATGGAGCAAGTCCTGCAAGGGATTCCGAGGACTCAATGCTACCTAGACGACATCCTTGTAACAGGAGAAAATGACAACGAGCACCTTGCCAACTTGGAGCAGGTGCTCACGAGGCTGAGAGAACGGGGCCTACGAGCAAATCGCCCCAAGTGCGGATTTTTCCAGAAACAAATATCATATTGTGGCCATGTCATTAACGAAGAAGGGTTGCATAAGTCACCTGAAAAAATTGAAGCGGTTGTAAAGGCCCCAGCGCCTGAAAATGTCTCACAATTAAGGTCGTTCCTGGGATTAGTAAATTACTATCATAAATTTTTACCAAACTTGTCAACGGTTCTGCACCCGCTTAACGCACTGCTACAAACGGGAGTAGTTTGGAAATGGAGCAAAGACTGTAAACGTGCCTTCCATAAATGCAAAGGCTTGATCACGTCCAGGGAAGTGTTGGCTCATTACAACCCATCACTGCCAATCAGACTGGCGTGCGATGCATCCCCTTACGGCGTGGGAGCGGTATTATCACATCGATTCCCTGATGGCTCGGAGCGGCCGATAGCTTTTGCGTCATGCTCATTGAACTCAGCTGAGCGCAACTATGCCCAGATCGACAGGGAGGCACTCAGCCTGGTGTGGGGGGTGAAGAAATTCAACCATTACCTACACGGACAAAAATTTACCTTGTTGACTGACCATCAACCCCTCGTCTCCATATTCAACCTTAAAAAGGGCATTCCCATTATGACAGCGCAAAGGCTACAGAGGTGGTCCCTTTTCCTAAGGGCACACCAATATGACATAGAGTACAAAGGAACAAAACAGCATGGGAATGCTGACGGGGTATCGCGCCTACCGTTGCCAACGGTGGAAGAGGCGCCTACAATGGACCCAGTGGAGGTATTCCACTCGACCATAGTGGAATGTCTACCGGTGACAAATTCTACCATTGAAAAGGAAACGCGAAATGACCCGACTCTCTCACGAGTCTACGATTTAACGGTGAAGGGATGGCCAGCACATGGTGAACCACTGTTGCCAGCATTCTCGCAAAGAAGAGAACAGCTGTCAGTGTGCCGAGGAACCTTGATGTGTGGATCCAGAGTGGTGATTCCACCCAAACTCCAGGATAGAGTGCTAAGGGAGCTTCACGAGGGGCATCTGGGTGGAGTGAAAATGAAGAACTTAGCCAGAGCGTTTGTGTGGTGGCCAGGTATCGATGGAGACATCGAAGAAATGACCAAGAGCTGTCTAGGATGCCAGAAGGTCCAAAACGCCCCACCACAAGCCCCTCTACATCCATGGGAGTGGCCCTCATCTCCATGGCAAAGGGTACATATCGAATTTGCTGGTCCATTTATGGACTCAATGTTCTTAATCGCGGTGGATGCACACTCCAAGTGGCCGGAGGTAATAAAGATGTCCTCCACCACCACGGAAAAAACCATCACAGTATTAAGGACCATATTCACCAGGAATGGGCTGCCTGAACAGATCTGTTCTGATAATGGACCGCAATTTGTATCCGAAGAATTCAGGAAGTTCTTAAAAAACAATGGGGTTAAGCACTACACGTCCGCCCCATACCATCCCGCCACCAATGGATTGGCTGAAAGGTTTGTCCAGACCTTCAAGAAGGCCATAAAGGCCATGGGTAATGAAGACATAAATCTACAACATAAGGTAGATAACTTCTTGTTTGCGTACAGGAATGCAACACATGTGGTTACAAACCAAACCCCTGCCATGATGTTTTTCAATAGAAGACTAAGATGCCGGCTGGATTTGGTCAAGCCAAAAGTCAGAAGGGACGTAGAGAACCGACAATTTCAAAGCATGAATGAAAGGCCAACTAGAACCTTCCAGATAGGTCAACCAGTTTTGGCCCGGGACTACCGTACCGAGAAATGGCAGCCTGGAACTATTTGCACACGACTAGGACCGCTGATGTATACCGTGGACATTGGAGAAAGCATAATAAGGCGCCATGCTGACCAGATCATAGAGTCATCCGAAAAAGGACAACCTACACCACAACTCTATACGCCTAGTGATGAAGGAGAGATACCCATAGTATCTACCTCTGATCCGGTGATACTGGAACCAGATGAACCCGACACTGGCATTGAAGCCGAATCGACCTTGCCAAAAGAACCTACTACACCACCGAGGCGTTATCCGGACCGAGTCAGGAAGCCTCCAGAGAGACTGAATTTGTAATTGATTAACTTCAGCAAATGTGTATATTATTGTTCTTGTAAAAATGTTATTTAATGATTACTTAAAATGTTATGTACTATTTATCTAAAAGGGGAGGAATTGTAGTGTATGTACCTTTAAGAGGAACTATGTTTTTGAAGCCCCTGTATACTGTAGTACCAGTAGTGACCACTTGAGTATATAAGCCTGTGTAGCGTCTTGTGTAGTTAGTTCACCTCCAGACTTTGTTCAGTAAACACTTGTTAAATCAACTCCTGCATTCCGTGTCTCTATTAACACACGGATCTAACATCCCACTGCTCTGACACTGATTCACTTTTGCAAAATCACATCTCAGCTTAGTAAAATTGGCCTTTCCCCAATCGAGACCTTTTATACAAATCAAATCAAATCAAATCAACTTTTATTGTCATTGTTAGTGCACAAGTGCAGTACAACGAAATGTAGGCTTGCGGCTCTATCTTTCCTGGTCTATCTTTGTCCTTTTCCATAACAATGCTAAATCTAACTGTGTTATGATCACGACCACCAAAATGCCCTCCCACTGATACCCCTTCCACCTGTCCAGCTTCTTTCCCTAAAACTAAGTCCAGAACTGTCCCCTCTCTTGTTGAGCCTGTTACGTACTGGCTAAAAAAAAAAGTCCTCCTGATTGCATTTTAAGAATTCTGCACCCTCTATTCGTTTTACACTAATTCTATCCCAGTTAATATTAGGGTAGTTGAGATCCCCTACTATTACTGTCCTATTGTTTTTGAGCTTCTCAGAAATTTGCCTACATATTTGCTCTTCTATCTCCCTCTGGCTGTTTGGGGGTCTATAGTACACTCCCAGCAGTGTGATTGCCCCATTTTTGTTCTTCAGTTCAATCCATATGGCCTCATTTGATGATCCTTCTAACTTATCATCCTCATCACAGCTGTAATTGTTTCCTTAATCAATATTGCGACCCCCCTCCCTTTTTATCCACTCTCTATCTCATCTGAAAATCCTGTAATCAGGAATGTTGAGCTGCCACTCCTGGCCTTCTTTAAGCTATGTTTCAGTAATAGCTATAAAATCATGTCTATCTGTGCCTTCAGCTCATCTGTCTTATTCACTAGACTCCTTACATTGAAGTATATGTCATTAAGCACTGTCAAACTCCTTCATTGTCTATTTTCTAGCCAATGCTTCCTCTGCCTTCCAAACTCACTTATTAATTTCCTGCTTTCCATTTCCAGCTTTGCTTCTCTCCCTTCTGAATCTGCACTCAGAAGCTAGTTTAAACCCTCCCTAACAGCACTAGCAACCCCCCCCCCCCCATGAGG
This sequence comes from Somniosus microcephalus, assembly GCF_052327205.1. Lineage (NCBI taxonomy): Eukaryota > Metazoa > Chordata > Chondrichthyes > Squaliformes > Somniosidae > Somniosus > Somniosus microcephalus. The sequence continues at coordinate 159,795,657 of NC_140994.1, forward strand.
ATATTGGTCCCAGTCCTGTTGAGGTGCAACCCGTCCAGCTTGAACAGGTCCCACCTCCCCTAGAACCAGTCCTAATGCCTCAGGAATCTAAAGCCCTCTCTCCTACACTATCTCTCTCTCTCTTAGGCAATCCCTCAGAAGTGAGGATGATCTCTCTAGCCATGCATTCATCTGCTCTATCCTCCTATTTCTGTACTCACTCATGTGTGGTACTGGGAGTAATCCGGAGATTACTACCTTTGTGGTCCTGCTTAGTAATTTTTTTCCCAGCTCCCTAAATTTTGTCTGCAGATTCAAATCCCTCTTTTTACCTATGTCATTGTTACCAATATGGACCACGGCTTCTGGCTGTTCACCTTCCCCCCTCAGGATGTCCTGCTGTGAAGGAATAAGCCATATTCAGAAAAATACACCATTCTATGAAAGAATTCTAGCCTTATTAAAACATGACATATTGGGTTTGGGAATCTGGAAGCCTCAACAATGGAGAAGCTGTAAACAGCATACAGGCTATTGAGATAAGATAAGTTGTTGACACTGAATCAATAGCCGTATTGAAACAGGAGTTTGGAGGCTCCTGAAGTCTGCAAGCCTTGGAAAGAACACAATGGTACACCGTGTTAAGGTGTCTTAAATTACACTTCGGAAAGAAACACAGAAAATTAAGAAACATATGCCTTCGTAAAAATGACATCAAATGAAACACAGGAGACACGATTCTATGTTGCAACCAGCTGAGGTAAATAAGAATTGCATAGATCACCCTAGTTGAGGTGTTTTAATTTACACGTCATAACAAGACACAAACAGAAGACCTTGGTAAAAATGACATCAAATAGATGCACCTGCTGGTTACACCGTTTTTTATGATAAGCATCGAACACCTAGGGTAGAGACATAATTCTTAATGCTACCAGCTGATCTAACTGTAAGAGTAGCAGGGGTCAGCAGAAAAATGACTAGAGATAATTAGCTTACATCAGCAGAAAACTTCAAAGGAAATACCACTGCAAAAGGGTATAAAACTTGAACTTTCAAATGGGATGATAGATTCGCTGTAAAGGGGCAAAGCGATTCTCAGGCTTCAGAGGCAAGCTCTGTAAGTCTACAACTCTTTGTACCTCAGGGATCAAGGTATTGTACTGTATTTCATTTTGGTGGATATCCTGGAATAAACTAAGAACTGTAAAACTAGCGAAGTTAAGATTTGAGAATAAGGATCTCTGATAATAGAATTGCAAGCTTTTTGTATTTGGAACTGTTAATGTTGCGATTGAATCACCAACTGTAATTACATGTCGGTTCTTCAATAAATCTATATATTTTTAGAATTGTCTCACATAATACTTCTGTATCAAACTCGCAAACTCAATCTCTGTACACTCTTTGGTGAGGAGTTGCAGAATTCTGGGGGAGTTTTCCGAACCCTCATAATATCTGGAAGGTTACAGTCTAGCTAAACTTATTAAAAGTGCTATCTGGAGGACGGTAACATCTTCAGGTTGTTCCTTTCCTTTAGGGAGAGATGGTCTGGACCTTTAGGCCCAATTAAGCGTCTTTAGGATTCGGCTACCTCAAACTTTAGTTGAAAGTGAACTTCTGGGGAATACGCCTGATCTGGGGTAGCCCTAAAGGGGCTAGGACTAGTAATAATCCTTTCACTGCAGCCGCTCAGTGACATCCTTGACCCTGGCACCAGGGAGGCAACATACTATCCTGGAGTCACGTCTGCGGCTGCAGAAATGCCTGTCTGTTCCCTTAACTATTGAATCCCCTACCACTATTGCATTATTGACCTTCCTCCTCCCTATCATACAGCTGAGCCACCCATGCTGCCATGGTCTTGGCTCTGGCTACATGCCCTAGAGGAACCATCGCCTTCACCAGTATACGGTTAGAGAGCAAGATGCACTCAGAGGACTCCTGCACTACCTGCCTGGTCCTCCTTGTCTGTCTGGTGGTCACCCATTCCCTATCTGCTTGCACACTCTTAAGCTACCTGTACAATATAGTGTGAAAGTGTGTGCAAATTGTGTCATTAGATACAACTGGTATGCTTAAAGAATACATGCTGCATGAAGAGCTGTTTTAGTACAACTAAAAAAATCTGTTCGTAACATCAGCATGGTTCTCCGCTTGTCCCTGAGACTTCTAGCATTATTCACCAGAAGTGATGGCGGGACAGCGTATAAAATGCATCTGGCCAAATATGGATGGTGTAGTCAAATGCTATGTAAAGGATAAAATAACTCGTGGGATAATCTCTGCCATTTATACCATTGCAAGTGTGGATGTAGGGACGTCTATTTATCTCTGATATCCAACATTGCTATGAACAGTGAAGGGATCCTTTAAATTGTAAATGAACAAGAAGCCGATGGAATTTATTGCAGAATGAGGAATTGCATAGGCTTAGGATACCATTTTTAAAAATTGGAAATTTAAATTTTTTTGCAACTTGCAGTGCTGAGTCTAGTCTCCGTTGGCTCTCAGGTAGGCTTCAAAAGCCAAGGAGCCTACCAAGTTTAGCTAGATGACCCTGGAAAGTCATCTGGGGTTGAGAGCACATCCTTGCAATAGTAGAAATCCTGCCCTGTCACACCCCCTTTGGCACCAGGGCCAAGTGGAAGATTTAGGCTCAAGTGCTTGGGAACAATTTTTTTTAAAGTGAAGGGTCACACTGTTCGTTGATACTGTGCTCCATGGAGCTCAGTGAAATTTCTGTATGTTGCAGCATCCTCCACTTGAAAGGATCTGTACTGAGGTCTCCATCCCTTTAAGATACAGGAGTGGCAGTTGGTGACATGAATCTCCACACTGAATCTATTGTGCTCTTTGGCTTGGATGCACCTCCTGCGCTTTGCTTTTTGCAAAGTGAGGTGATTGTACAACTGGAACTAAGCAAAGTGATATGTCAAAGGGACAGTGGGGCTGACTGTGGTTCAGTGGATGTGCGAGACTCTTCCATTTCTGCTCCTTGTGGCACAGTCTTGATCTTCAGAGAGAACACCAACGGAAAAATTAGCAGTGGCCTACATGTTACAATGAACTTGCAAGCAAAACAATGCGACTGATTTAGAAGGAGACCACATGTATTTGAGGGCTACATATCCCTGCCATCTTCATATTGTGTCATTGCTTCACTAACTGATACCACCTTTTAGTGGGTGATGGCTCACCTCTGTGGGGCTCAACTCCAGAAAGTGTTGCTAGTTCAAAGAATTCAAAAATGTGATCCTCTCAGGGGTTTCTCCCTGAAACAGTCACCAACTGTGCCAGAGTGCCCTCTGCCATTTTTAACACCTTGGCCTGCAACAAGCAGATTGATGGCAAGGTTGCTTTTATACATATTATGATGCATACTCATTTGCATGTGTTTGCTTACATGCCTGTTATTTTGGCTGTGTAACCTCCAACTTCTCACATGTTTTGCGATTCTAACTTATAATTCTGTAGAAGCTATGGGCTGAATCTTTACTTTTCCGTGGGTTTGGGTGCGGGGGTGTCATGTGGCTGGTCGCAATCCCGGACGTTCTCTGCAGTGTGTTTTTAACTAAACTACTCCAACTGAATTAAACAAACGGCTACAAAAGCAAAATACTGCAGATGCTGGAGATCTGAAATAAAAACAGAAAATCGACCGGAAACACTAACTCAATTTCTCTCCCCACAGATGATGCCTGACCTGCTGAGTATTTCCAACATTTTCTGTTTTTATTATAGTCATGCGGCTTTCCCAGCCAATTAAGGGGAGCGGGTCTGATGGCATCACGGATGACTTGACGTCATAGAGTCATAGAGTCATAGGGCTGGATTTTGCTACGGGAGCGGGTTGGAGGTGGGAAACCCACATTCGGGCTTGTTGTCCCGCCTCCATGGAGATGTGGCCAACCCACTGGATTTTCCTCTGATTGACCTTGTTGAGCCCGCCCTGTGGGCTCAACAGGCCAATTAAGGGCCACCCGGCAACAGGTGATGTCAGAGATTGACATTTCATCTGTCAAAAGCTTTTGGCAGATGAAATATCAGTGTTTAACAGCTGTTTGAAGCTGTCAGGCACTGAAAAACTGCTAATTCAGCCTCAGTCCTTTCTCAGGATAACTTTAAAATCATTTTGCTGCAGAAATCAAGAAGCTGATTTTTTTTTAAAAATCGGAGCTTCTGTGGTTCTTGCAGCCGACTCCCGACACCGGAATGCAGGACTCCTGTAAAGGTAAGTAAAAGTAAGTTAAACTTATTTAAACACTTTAAACACTTGCAAAACACTTACCTTTGCACTCACCTGAACACTGGGCATCTCGACTCCTCCAAGACCTCAGACCCACGTCCCGCCTCGAAAACTTTTCATGGTTTGGAGCTGTCGGGAAGCCCACAAACCAGCAATAAAAATCGCGAATAGGCAAAAAACTACCTGTTAAACTACCTGTTAACAGGCAGTTTAATTGCCTTTAATCCCTTCCCGCCACTGGGAGTTGGGTTCCAGCACTTGTCGGCAACCCGACTCCTATGAAATTGACATGGAGGCGGGTTGGAGGCGGGATGGGGTCGGGACCCCCGGATCTCCGATTTTTATCGCCCGCACGCCTCCAACCCAACTCCAGGGGCTTAGGAAAATCCAGCCCATAGAGTTTTACAGCACAGAAAGAGGCCCTTCGGCCCATCGTGTCTGCGCCGTCCATCAATCCCTGTCCAGTCTAATCCCATTTTCCAGCATTTGGTCCATAGCCTTGTATACAATGGCATTTCAAGTGCTCATCCAAATGCTTCTTGAATGTTGTGAGGGTTCCTGCCTCTACCACCCTTTCAGGCAGTGAGTTCCAGATTCCAACCACCCTCTGGGTGAAAAAGTTCCTCCTCAAATCCCCTCTAAATCTCCTGCCCCTTACCTTGAATCTATGCCCCCTTGTTATTGACCCCCCTACTAAGGGGAAAAGTTCCTCTTTATCTACCCTATCTATGCCCCTCATCATTTTGTACACCTCAATCAGGTCACCCCTCAGCCTTCTTTGCTCCAAGGAAAACAACCCCAGCCTGTTTAGCCTTTCTTCATAGCTGAGGCGCTCCATCCCAGGTAACATCCTGGTGAATCTTCTCTGCACCCTCTCCAAAGCAATCACATCCTTCCTATAGTGAGGCAACCAGAACTGCACACAGTACTCCAGCTGTGGCCTCACCAGCATTTTGTACAGCTCCATCATAACCTCCCTGCTCTTATATTCTATGCCTCGGCTAATGAAGGCAAGTATCCCATATGCCTTTTTAACCACCTTATCTACCTGTTCCGCTGCCTTCAGGGATCTATGTACATGTACACCAAGGTCCCTCTGACCCTCTGTACTTCCTAGGGTCCTACCACTCATTGTGTATTCCCTTGCCTTATTTGTCCGTCCAAAATGCATCACCTCGCACTTTTCAGGGTTAAATTCCATTTGCCACTTTTCCGCCCATCTGACCAACCCGTTTATATCGTCCTGTAGCCTGAGGCTTTCCTCTTCGCAATTTACCACCCCACCAATTTTCGTGTCATCTGCGAACTTACTGATCATACCTTTTACATTCTCATCCAAATCATTTATGCAGATCACAAACAGCAAGGGACCCAGCACCGATCCCTGAGGTACCCCACTGGACACAGGCTTCCAGTCACAAAAGCAACCTTCGACCATCACCCTCTGCCTCCTGCCACTCAGCCAGTTTAGGATCCAACGCACCAAGGCACCCTGGGTCCCATGGGCTCTTACCTTCTTGACCAGTCTCCTATGCGGGACTTTGTCAAAAGCTTTACTGAAGTCCATGTAAACCACATCCACAGCATTTCCCTCATCCACACACCTAGTCACCCCCTCGAAAAATTCAATCAGATTGGTCAGACATGATTTACCCTTGACAAAGCCATGCTGACTATTCCCGATTAATCCTTGCCTCTCCAAGTGGTGACTAATTTTGTCCCTCAGAATTTTTTCCAATAATTTCCCTACCACAGATGTTAGGCTCACTGGCCTGTAATTCCCTGGTTTATCCCTGCTACCCTTCTTGAATAATGGTACTACGTTAGCTGTTCTTCAGTCCTCTGGTACATCCCCTGTGGCCAGAGAGGTTCTGAAAATTTGTGTCAGAGCCCCTGCAATCTCCTCCTTTGCCTCACACAACAGCCTGGGATACATCTTGTCCGGGCCTGGGGATTTATCCACTTTTTGGCCTGTTAAAACCGCTAGTACCTCCTCCCTCTCGATGCTAATATGTTCAAGTATGTCACAGTCCCCTTGCCCGATTTCTATGTCTACATCGTCTTTCTCCATAGTGAATACAGATGCAAAAAATTCATTTAAAACCCCGCCTACATCATCTGGCTCTACACACAGATTGCCACTTTGGTCCCTAATCGGCCCTACCCTTTCCCTGGTTATCCTCTTGCCCTTAATATACTTATAAAACATCTTAGGATTTTCCTTTATTTTGCTCGCCAGTGTTATTTCATGGCCCCTCCTCGCCCTCCTAATTTCTCTTTTAAGTATGCCCCTGCACTTTTTATACTCCTCTAGGGCTTCCTCCGTGATGTAAGAAAAAGGAGTCTCACACATCAAGTAACTTTAAAGTAAGCTTTAAGCAACTTATAAACACACTATATACAAGAGAGGTCTTCACCATGCCTCTGGTAGAAGCCTCTTACAATACTGAATAGTTCAGTATTTATACCAGTCCAACCGGAAGTGACATATGACAGGAAGTGATGTATGTACCAAGTTCATAGCTCATAGTTCACAGTTCACAGTTCACAGGAAGTGATGACATAACTTCCCGGAAGTTATTATTATTATCACATTCTTCCCTCCTGCAGGATTAGAAGGCTGTGGTCTTCCTTTTGTTCCACAGCCGCCGAACGAGGAAGAGTCGCACCCGTTTGGGTTCCCATCGTAGAGGGTCGCTGGTCCGCTTACATGCGGTTGGCCATTGGTCAGAGTCTGTGTGGCCTGGATTACCCTGTGCAGGGTCGGGGCGATCATGGCTTCATGTACGAGCCCCAATAGGTTCAAAGCCGGTCTGCCTCTGTTCAGAGGGAGGTGCAGAGCTGGTCTGTGGTGGATCAGTACTTTCGTGCGCGGTACTGGGAGGGTCGCAACTTTGAGTACGGGGTTCTACCGGCACCAAGCTAGTTGGTGTCTGATCAGGATCCTGGAGAGGGGTACCCGATAGGTCCCAAGAGTTTCCTGGTGAAATGCCATCACCCGATGTCCCACTAGGTCCTGGTGGGCAGGGAGCCAGATCCCATAATGATACGGTAGATTCTCGGCCGTCGGAATATCGTATGTTTGCATAGGTGGGGTTGGCATCGGTTAGTTCGACCTCATCTACGAGAGGGTCATTTTTAGACGTCCGAACGTATCTTCGGAGTAATACAGGTCCAGGAGTAGTTAGCCATGACGGGAGTGATGTCCCATGAGATGAGCGACGCTGGAATCCAAAGAACCGCTCATGAGGTGTAGTATTTGTGGCTGTAGAAAGCAGGGACCGTATAGAGTGCAATGCATCCGGAAGCACTGCTTCCCATTGCTGGTCTGGTAGGCCCCGAGATCTTAAAGCGAGACGTACGGAATTCCAGATGATACCGTTATACCTCTCTACCTGCCCATTTCCGATGGGATGGTATGGTGTTGTTTTGCTTGTAGCAATTCCCCGTTCTGAGAGGTAGTCCTTGAGTTCCCTTGACATAAAGGATGGACCCCGATCTGAGTGAATATAAGCCGGCATGCCACAGAGAGAGAATACCTGCTCAAGACAGCAGATTACTGTGGACGCCAGCATATTGGAGCAGGGGAAGGCAAACGGAAAACGTGAATATTCATCAATCATGGTGAGCAAATATGTGTTCCGAGTTGAAGAGGGCACTGGGCCCTTAAAATCGATGCTAAGTCGTTGCATCGGTTGGGTTGCATGTATGAGTATACCATCTGAGGGGCGGAAGAACTGAGGTTTTAATTCCGCACAAAGCCGGCATTCTGAGCATATTTTCTTTACATCTCCAGTAGAAAAAGGGAGATTCCGTGATCGTACGAAATGTAGCATGCGCGTAACGCCAGGATGACACAATCCATTGTGGACATCCATGAGAGTAGAGGACGACATAGTGGAGCAGAATGCCCGTGTGAGGGTGTCCGGGGCCACATTCTCCTTGCCAGGCCGATAGTGAATGGTATAACCAAAAGAGGCCAGTTCCATCCTCCAAAGTTGTATTTTATTATTCTTAATTTTGGTTTGTTTTCGATTATCGAGCATGAAGGCGACTGATCGTTGGTCCGTGATTAATGTAAAGTGCTGGCGAGCTAGAAAATGGTTCCACTTCCGTACTGCCCCTATGATGGCTGTGGCTTCCTTCTCAACTGGAGGATAATGTAGCTCGGCACCTTGTAAGGTCCTGGACATAAATGCTACAGGACGACCTTCCTGATTCAGAGTAGCCGAGATCGCCACCTCCGAGGCATCACATTCGACTATGAAAGGGAGATTCTCATCGATGGAGTGAAGAGCCGTTTTCTCCAACTGTTTTTTGAGAAGGTTAAAGGCTGCAACAGCCGCTGTTCCCTATGGAAATGATCTAGCATGCAGCAAGGGTTGGATTTTGTCCGAAAAATGAGGAATCCATTTAGCGTAGTATGCAAACAGACCGAGAGCCCGACGTAAAGAAGCCGGATTCTTAGGTGACGGGAGCTCTTGGAGCGGGCGAAGTCTTTCTGGGTCTGGCTTAATGATACCATTGCCTACGCAGTAGCCAAGGATGTTGATGGTCGGTTGCGACTCAACAGATTTGGATTCATTCAAGGTTAAGTTACGGCGATGGAGGGCATCCCGAAATTTTTGGAGGTTGGCGTCGTGTTCCTGTTGATCGTGACCTGCAATAGTAATGTTATCAAGATAGGGAAAAGTGTCCCTTAGATTTTCCTGTTTAACCAGGCCATCCATTGCCCGTTGGAAGACAGCCACTCCATTAGTAACCCCGAATGGGAGGCGACGAAATTGGTACAGCCGTCCATTAGCCTCAAAGGCCGTGTACTGCTTATCTGAGACCTTCACGGGTACCTGATGATAGGCACTTTTTAAGTCGTAAGTTGAGAACATTTTGTATTCGGCCAGTTTATTAACCATATCATCAATGCGTGGCAATGGGTAGGTGTCCAAGTTGGTATATTGATTGATGGTTTGCGAATAATCAATGCATAGTCGTTGTTTGTGAGGTTTTAGAGGGTTCTTGACAATGACGACTTGAGCCCGCCAGGGCGATGAACATGGTTCGATGATATCCTCTGCTTGAAGTCGAGAGATTTCAGCCTCAATAAAAGATTGGTCTTCCTGATTAAAGCGCCGCGATTTCGTTATTATTGGTTTGCATCGAGGCGGAATACTGGCAAATAATGAGGGTTCATCCAGTGAAGCTGCTGATAATGCACAAAACGGTAATTTAGACGGTATATTAGAAATAGTAAGACCAGGTTTGGATCCGCCGAACTCAATAGTGAGTTTCTTATGCTGTTTCTGGAAATCCAGCCCTAAGAGGAGATCACTACATAAGTCCTTGAGTACCGAAAGTCAGGTGGAGGGATACATGCGACCATTAAGTGTCATATCAACAATACAAAAGCCGGAGATTCTGGTATTAAGTGATGACTGAGCCATCGCAATTGCCTGGTCCGATGGGAAGACATGTAGTTTCAACTTCGCAACAATCTGTTCTTTAATGAAACTATCAGTACTTCCTGAGTCAATTAAGGCATCTAAGGTATGCCCTTTAATTGAAACTTTTGTAGCTGCATGAGACAGGTTCTGTGGGCAAGCAGCTGTAATTGGTGTCGTTGCACAGAGAGTGGCTAAAACTCTCGGTGTGCTTCTTCGGGAGAGAGCTCGAGAGGAAGCTTGATAGGTCCTAGCTGGAGCATCTTGATAGGCCCTAATTGGGGCAGTTCGGTAGGCCTTAGCTGGATTGGCCCTCGTAGAGGCCCTTGATAGGCAAACTTTAGCAAAGTGTCCTTTTTTTTGCAATAACTGCAGATTGCATTGCGAGCAGGGCACGTTTTCCTAGGGTGAAAAGCATCTCCACAAAAGAAGCATTCCTTCCTAGATTGCCAAGAGGCTGCTAAAGTGGGGTCATCCTCCTCTTCTTCATCAGAATTATCAGAATTAGATTCCCCCATGATAGGGTTCACCTGAGACCGCTTGAATTGTCTGGTTGCAGTTACAGCAGCAGATCGAGATCTGGGCAGCTGATAGAGGTCTGCATTTCTCTTTGCCAAATCCAGAGAACAAGCTAGGTCAAAAGCTTTTTGTAGCTCAAGTGTTTTACTTTCTAGTAGACGCTGGCGTATAAATGGAGAGGCAATCCCGCAGATGAAAGCATCACGAATCATTTCTTCGCGGTACAGCTCAGCTGAGGCTGCCGGAAAGTTACAATCTATGCTGAGCCTGCGAAGTTCTTGAAGGAATTCGTTAATCGATTCCCCTGGCCCTTGTCGGGCTGTGGCCAGTAGATGTCTAGCATAGACCTCATTTGGAGTCTTGGCATACAGTTTCTTAAGTGCCCGAATCACCTCATCATAATTATCCCATTCATCAACATATTCAAACACTTTTGGGGTCACATAGTTGATAAGTATCCTCAGTCTAGTAGTAGCATCCGTTTTACATTCATCCAGAAAATTCTCAAAAGTACGGTACCAATGCTTCCATACCCTGCCAGCTGCTGGTGTGTTCGGGTCCAAGTCCAGACGAATAGGTCTAAGGATTCTCTCCATGATGGGTGGTTCCCTGGATCCTTAACTCCGAGTTTGTCCGAAGGTCTAGTATTTGTGAGTGTAAATACTAAGTTTCTTAAATTGATGTAAGAAAAAGGAGTCTCACACATCAAGTAACTTTAAAGTAAGCTTTAAGCAACTTATAAACACATTATATACAAGAGAGGTCTTCACCATGCCTCTGGTAGAAGCCTCTTACAATACTGAATAGTTCAGTATTTATACCAGTCCAACAGGAAGTGACATATGACAGGAAGTGATGTATGTACCAAGTTCATAGTTCATAGTTCACAGTTCACAGGAAGTGATGACATAACTTCCCGGAAGTTATTATTATTATCACACTCCGTCTTTAGTCTTTTGTAATTGCCAAAAGCCCCCCTTTTCTTCCTAATGCATTTTTGTATATCCCTTGTCATCCAAGGTTCCCTTTGCTTGTTGGTCCCACCCTTGACCTTTACAGGAACATGTTGGCGTTGTACTCTCTCTATTTCCCTTCTGAAAGTCTCCCACTGTTTTGATGTGGATTTTCCTATAAGTAGCTGCTCCCAGTCCACTTTGGCCAGATCCTGCCTTATCATATTAAAATCGGCCTTCCCCCAATTTAGAACCCTTATTTCCGGGCCGCCTTTGTCTTTTTCCATGACCACCTTAAATCTCACCGAATTATGGTCACTGTCGCCAAAATGCTCTCCTACTGACAGGCCTAGAAATTCGGTTGTGGGTTCGCCAGGGCTTTAGCGTCGGAAATTTAGCGCCGGCGCTAAGTCCCCCTGCGCGCGCCAAAAATTCAGTAGCGCCGCGCCCAAACGGCTGCCGGCGCTACTAGAGGGTGTCAGCGCCTCGAAATGGGCGCTGAGTGCCGCATTGCGGCGCAATTCCGGCGCTGCGGCACCCGATGCGGTGCGGCAAGCTGGGGAAGTGCAGGCCTCCTCCTTCAGTTAAGGAGGAGCTGCCTGCACCCGCCCGCTGGCCGTTCAAATGTTCAGAAAAATGAGCCCGGCACCTCGGACAAGTGCCGGGCTTGCAGGCCAGACGCATCTGTTCCGCGGGGGGGGGTGGAGGAGTCCGGGGAGGGAGGTGCGGGCAGGCGGCCGGCGGGAAAGCGGCCGGCCGCCGCGCGACCTTAATGCGCCGGCGCTAACTCCTGCAAGACTCGGTTGCCAAAGTCTTAGTTGCGGCTGCCACGGGCGAGGCGGCCGCAACTCAATTTCGGCGCTGGGGCCCGTCACCACGGCAACCGGGACGCTGCGCACACCGATGACGTCATCGGTGCCGGCGCAGCGCAACCGGTGTAACGCCGACGGAAGGGCCCCACTGAATTTGCCAACTGGCCATAACTCCGGCGCTAGGCCCTCCAGCGCCCCAAATGGGGCGCTAAGCCTACTGAATTTCTAGGCCACGCTTCCACCACTTGCCCGGCTACATTCCCTAGAATTAGGTCCAGTACCGCCCCCTCTCTTGTAGGACTTTCTACATGTTGGCTCAAAAAGCTCTCCTGGATGCACTTTAAGAATTCTGCACCCTCTAAGCCTTTCACACTCTGACTATCCCAATTAATATTGGGGATGTTGAAATCCCCCACTATTATTACCCTATTATTTTCGCACTTCTCTGAGATTTGCCTACATATCTGTTCCTCTATCTCCCCCTGACTGTTTGGGGGCCTATAGTACACTCCCAGCAAAGTGCTTGCCCCCTTTTTGTTTTTAAGTTCTACCCATATGGCCTCATTAGAGGAACCCGCTAATATATCGTCCCTCCTTACAGCAGTAATTGACTCCTTAATTAATATTGCAACACCCCCTCCCCTTTTACACCCCCCTCTGTCTCGCCTGAAGATTCTATACCCCGGAATATTGAGCTGCCAGTCCTGACCCTCCCTCAACCATGTCTCTGTGATAGCAACAATATCGTACTCCCATGTGTTCAACAACAACTTCAGTTCATCCACCTTATTTGCACGACTCCTTGTGTTCTGCCCTCGCAACGCGATCCTATGCAGAGCTAGACAGATAGCGAACAACTCGATATCTTCCAATAAAATCACAAGGCTTGACTTTTCTTGTAACGCTTTACTGAAAGATTCTTACTGTAAAACTGAAATACAACACAGAAATGGAAGGACACATTAGTATACAGACGCATAATTGATATGTATACACAAATTTAGGTACGCCTGGGCAACACAGTACATCTGGCAACGAACTACATTTAGCAAGCTGGAAGGCATTCTCTTTAAATTAGCCCTGTACATAGTGTATCAAATACGGCTGCTAGTTAACCAGCTAGACAGAAAAAGTTACAACTAAACATTTTCTACAACATGCAGTGTACGCTAATCGTCTATAGCATTCTAAATACTCACAGACAAACAATTTCCAAGACTGAAGCATGGGGACAATACAACCGAGGAGCACCGTGGCGCAGGTCTTGTTCCGGCGGCAGCTCCACGAAGAATGAACTTGCAGTGCCGTGGGGAGCGTGGTGACCTCACCACGCTCGGGGTCGTAACGTCGTCGCGTTTGCTGGTAGTTGTGTCGCTGGCCGTTGGGGCCTAAGTCGGGAGCAGGAGCTGGAGGCCAGGCTGGGCCGGTGCTTGCCGCGGGAGCGGAAGATAGCGGCGCTCCCGGCGGCTGATCGATGCGGCCGAAGACGCTGGGCCGGGCTGTGCCGGCAGCCTTTCTGGAGAGCCGAGTCGGGCCGGCAGCCGCCTCACGCACGTCACGTCGTACGTGACGTGACGTCAGCACGCTAAGGCGCATCTTAAAGGGGCAATGGCCCTAAACGGTGAGTTAAAGGGGCAACGGCCCTAACAGGTAAATTATACATATATAAGTAGGTTATGTACATACAGTAATGTTGAGTTAGAGGGAGAGACAGCACACCTTGCATTAAAATAAATGCCTTCCAGCCCTGCCATATTCCCTTTTGCCTTCACATATTTGCTCTGCCTTCCCAGCTGACTTGTTTTTTCCTCCGTATTTGGCTGTAAATCACCCCCTACTATAGCTCCACTCTGTATCCCATCCCATCATCTCACCTATTTAAAGGAGCAGTGCACAGATGACAGTTGAATGTTGGTGGAGGTGCTGAGAGGTTGGTGGGGGAGACAGTGGTTTGTGTCAGAAGAAGGAAGTGGTTTGATTCTAAAGGTTTAAACATTTGTAAAGAAAAATGCAGGCTCAGCGGCAAAAGGCTGCGTAAAATTCAGTGATGCCTCCCTGGAAATCCTGCTCCAAGGATTGAGAACCCGCAGGGAGGTCCTGTTCCTTGGTGGTGCAAGGAATAGGCCAGCAGCAGGGACAAACAACGTACGGCTGGAGATCGCCGACCAAGTGAGCAGCAGGAGTGTTGTCACCAGGTCCTGGATCCAAAGCAGGAAGAGATTTAATGGCCACGTGAGGTCAGGAAAGGTGAGTACAATGCCACATTAAACTACATCCTGATGTGTGTGTCACCCCAACCCCATCATTCTGCCTTCCCAAGCCTACTCCTGATCATCACACCCATCCCTCACTGTCTATAAACCTACTCACATCCTCATCTGACTATCCACCGCTGACACTCACCCTCATCCTAATGCCATCCGAGAATCATAGAAATTAACGCCACTCCCTCACAGATGTAGCCCATCCATCCGTTACACTCATTCCATCACTCTCACTCAAAGTCCTCTTGTTTCTCTCCTTGAGGAAGAGAAAAGAGCACAGAACACCAGGGAGAAGCAGAGAACCAGAGGTGGCCCTCCAATTACCACTCCATTGATGGCAGCAGAGGAGGAGGCGCTGGAAATAAGTGGAGTTGTGGAGCTACTGGTGGTGGGAGATGGAGCGAGGGGGATCTCCCAGCAACCTGGTGACAGAATTAAATATCATACAGCCACATGGCATACAACAGTCAGTCATGGTGACTTGATGTCAGCAGCCAGTGAAATATGGGCAAAGAAATTCGGGTCTCCACGGGTGAGTACGCACGGGGTACTCACCCGTAGGCCCGATGGAAGTGCCGGTTTCCTGCATGCACTGTGCATGCGCGGGAAACTGGCACTTCCGTTCCTCTGAACGAAGAGGTTCAGAGGTCGAACACGTGCGCGGGGGAGGCTGCGCGTGTGGCTCAAACTTAGTTTTTTTTTACACGTTTCTCTGGGAACGTAAGCCTGCAGAATTTAGAAATGTAAAAAGCAGGCGTAAGGCCTGCTTTTTACAAGGTAAGTGGTGAATTAATTAAAATTAAAATATTTTTTCCACAGGTTTTTTTTAAATACTTTAAAGCAAGGTAAGTTTATTTTTAGCCCCGTTAGAATATAAAATTATTTTTTTCAAAAATTTAAATTATTTTTTAAAATAGTTATTTCGTGTAATTTATAGTTTATTTAAAAAATGTGATTAAAAAAAAAAAATATTTGAAGATTTAGTGCTATTTTGGGGCCGTAGTATTTATAAGTCTTGACAGCACTTCCTGTCAGACTTATGAATGGAGCATTCCCTGCTCCGATTGGCTGCCCATGGCCCACGTGATCCCAGGGGATGCATCGAACTAACTGCGCCCCTGGGATACACAAGCACTGCGCGCCAGCAACTGGACTAGGCCCCGGATCGGAATTCCACGGGGACCCACAGCTCAACGGCCGGCGCGCAAGGTAAGGGCAGATCGGGGGCTTGCACCCGCGGGAAGCCCCCGACCCGAATTTCTGGGCCATGATCATGTGCATAATGGTCACTTAAAACATTCTTATCATAAGAGTTCTAATTCATGCCTTTAATCTCACACAGGTCCATCAAGTGCCCGCCCCCCCACCTCCCCCCTGCCCCTGACCCACTGTCCAGCCGGAGGAGGAAGATGACTCCTCAGAGGAAGCTCCATTCTCTGAGGGTGCACCGTCACCAGACCCAAGCGCACCTAGCACCAATGCAGATACGCACACGTCGGTGGATCCTGTGAGAGAGAATAGTGTTGTCACCTGGTGTCTCACTGATCACAAGTGAACAAGAGCAGATCGTGGAGACAGGGACAGCAGTGGAGAGTCTTCACTGGAGGGCGCAGGGCGCTCCCATCTCCGCTCAGCTGGATGCAGATGCTGAATCTCGGGGGCTGTTGGCAAAGAGGATGATCTTGGAGGAGCAGCAAAACATGCGGGAGGCTCTGGCAGCTTTACCAGTCATGGTGCGTGCGACTGTTGGGAGAACGGAGGAGTCCATCCCCAACATGAGCAGCACCATGTTGCAGGCAATGACGACGATGTGCTCTTCCATGGAAAGGGTGGCCACCAGCATGGAACAGCTAATGTGCCAGTCAAATGAGAACATGCTCGCTGTGAACGACAGCTTGCAGACTCTGATTGCAGTTATAGCTAAGAGGGATACAAACCTAGACTTGGGTGATCTTCGCCCCACTGATGTACAGCAAGGTGCTCTCCAGTTCCTCGCTAGCAGGGAAGTGCGGGTGGCCCATGAGAGGGATGATGGTGAGAGGGGACATGGAAATGGAGGCTCTGCTCAAAGCGCTCCCATTTCTCCCCCATTGCCACCCCATCAGTCAGAGCCCCACATGCTGCCTCTGATCCCAATGGGCGAGTCTGCCCCTGCACAGTTGCAGGAGGAGCAGTCTTTGGCAGGGCCCTCACAGGCTCCAAAACCCAGAGGATGCCTGCCAGAAGTATTTAAGCAGTCAGAGCAGGGAAGTGAGCAGCTTGCCTCTGCCTCTGCTGAAGCCACAGGGGGTGCACGTCATAGAAGTAGTCGGAAAAGAAAAGTGCCACAACTATAGCTTCACAAGGGTATGCACATGGGTGTGTTTCAAAATGTTACATTTCAGTTGTATTTATGAGCCACATAAATTCATTTATTTGCACCACTTTCCCGTCTTGTCCATTTTTGTCTTGTCACTTGGAGTGAAAGGTAAGACAGCACTTAACCTCGAGCAATGGGTGTGTGTGTGACAGGAATGGTTTGGTCATTTTAGGACTTCTTTGTGTTTTTTGGGGGAGCCCAATTTGGTTCAGCATCTTGCGTCCATATGGGTGCACTGGTGCAACTTAATGAAATCGTGCCATTATGAGTCCATCCCGAATGTGCACTGCTGCTCATTCCTTTTGCACTTCAGGTTTCTCCTCCTCCTTGTGCTCTACCTGCTCCTCCTCCTTCTCCGAAGAGGTTCTGCTCTCTGCGCCTTGCTCCTGTTGCAGCTCCAATCCTCACTGCTGCGTTATGTTGTGCAGAGTGCAACATACGACGATCATTCTCTTTGGAAACCCTGGCTGATGCATATTGAAGGGCTCCTCCAGATCTGTCCAGGCATCTGAAGTGCATCTTCAGCATCCTGTTTGCTTGCTCTATTGCACATCTGGTCGTCATCTGGCACTCTTCGGCCTCATTGCTTGGCCTTCTCAAGGGTGTCATCAGCCACATCTTCAGTGTATAGTCTGTGGGCTAGATTTTGCCAGGCCCGAGGAGGTGGGATTGGAGGCGTGTGAGTTTTAAATTCGCAAAAAATGGCGGGCGGCTCCAATCCCGCCTCCATCCCGCCTCCGAGCAATTTTCCAACATTTGTGGTTTCAGACTCCATTCCATCCCGCCTTCAAGAAGCTGGATAGGCCCTTAAGGCCCTTAACTAGCAGTTAATTGACTCAATATTCCCATTTTGAGAGGCCTTTCTGATTTTAAGACATTTCCCCCATGCTGCATGTCTCCTCTGGAAGATGCCAGTTAATCCTGGTGGCCTCACAAGTGGATGGCTTACTAACAGCAGCAGCTCCACCATTAAAAAGGAGATTTCACCGATGATCATTTGCAGGTGCCAGAACTTTGTTGTCTCAGGTCTGGGGGAACTTTTAGCAGGCCTACTCATTGGGGGCGATTTTCCCACTGGAGGCAAGATGGAGGCGAGTTTCAGTTTGGGTGGGTTTGAAACTCGCCTCCACTGATAGGCTTCCGAATTTTGCAATTTTCCCATGATTGTACACTTGATTTCAGAGGTGTGCGATGCCCTTGCTCAATTAATGTTTTGGGACTGAAACTTGCCTCTGTTGACAGCACTTTTCCAACCTGATTTTATGGCTTCTTGCTCCCTTGGCTCACTCCACAGCATTTCTGCTTCTCCTGCACCACCTCCAACATCTTTTGAGAAACCTATGTCCAATTCCAAGGCAAGGGCCTACCCGAGGCTCTCAGATGAGGCGCTGCAAATGTTGTTTGATGGGGTGACAGCTAGCATGGAGGTGCTCTTCCACTCATCTCAGAGGAAGAGGCCTGTCAAAGAAACCAAGGCTGTGAGGGTACAGCTGGCAAGGGATATAACCTTCAGATCTGTGTGCAGATTGGGAGACTGTTTCTGGGTATTGATGAAATGCCATCCCTGTTGGAAAGCATTAAGATGATTTGAAGCCAAAATGTTGGCGTTATGCCATCTGTTCTTTCGCCTTAGGAAGCTCCACATTGCAGGCACCACCACACTTGTGTTGTCAGGTTGGTGGCCTGAGTGAAAGGAGGCCAGAGAGTCATGTCCATTGTCAATGAAGTCCTAGGATGGAGCCAAGGACATGTGCCAACTTGGGCAACCTATGCAAATCTGGCCATGATAAGTTCATCCCTTGCATCCCTGGCAGCCATGTACTCGCGTGCTGCCGCTGCCGCTGGTCAATACACTGGCGCTCTGACCTCCTCCTGTTCCTCCTCCTCCTCCTCCTCCTCCGGATCCTCCTCCTCCTTCTCAGCCTCCTCCTGCTCCTCCTCCTGCTCCTCCTCCTCCTCCAGATCCTCCTCAGCCTCCTCCCCCTCCTCCTCCTCCTCATCTTCATCTGAGGAGGGCTGGAACTGAGCCGCTTTCTCATCAGGAAGCTTTAAGCCACTACGCTGTGCGATGTTGTGCAGTGCACAGCAGGCCACGACCATTCTGGAGATCCTTTATGGTGTATACTGCAGGGCTCCACCTGATCGGTCAAGGCAACGGAAGCGCATTTTCAACAACTCAATGGTCTGCCCTATGATGGACCTGGTCGAAGTGTGGCTGGCGTTGTAGCGCTCTTGGGCCTCGTTAGCTGGCCTCCTGATTGGCGTCATTAGCCACTTCTTCAGGGGGTAGCCTTTGTCAC
This sequence comes from Somniosus microcephalus, assembly GCF_052327205.1. Taxonomy (NCBI): domain Eukaryota; kingdom Metazoa; phylum Chordata; class Chondrichthyes; order Squaliformes; family Somniosidae; genus Somniosus; species Somniosus microcephalus. The sequence goes on from NC_140994.1 coordinate 159,814,530, forward strand.
CAAGGAGCCATCCATTAAGTTGGTTTGGTGGATTGAAAAGCGGAGGAACACTAGAGTGCCGCAGGATGAAAGAGTCATGGCAACTTCCACAGAACTTGGCACAAACATGCAAGAACTCCTTCTTGTGGTTACACACCAGCTGAACGTTGAGGGAGTGGAAGCCCTTTCGGTTGACAAAGATAGCTGTGTTGTGATGGGGCGCCCTAAGGGCCACATATGTGCAGTCTATGATGCCCTGCAGCATTAGCATGCCTGCTATATTTGCAAATCCAACCGAACGGGCGGTTATACTTGTTTGATCCCTTTGTGAACTGGATGTAATTGTGGACCTTAGCAAAAAGGGCATCGGTAACCTGGGTGATGCAACTGTGGGCGGCTGATGATCCCTGGAAGGAGCCTGAGGCAAAGAAGTTGAGTGTGGTGGTGACTTTGACAGCCACTGGTAAGTGGTGTCCACCCGTTCCTCTGGGCACCAGGTCTTGCTGCAGCAGGCCGCAGATCTCTCGGACAACCTCTCACGAAAGTCTGAACCTCCTTTGGCACTGCTGCTCACTCACTCATGTTGAGGTAGCTCATCCTTTGTCTGTAAACCCTCTGTGGGAGGTATCTCCTGGGGCGAAGTGCCTCGATGCGCTGGTGCCTTCTGCCCTGTGCAGCATCAAGTGCCTGAGCAGGAGGTTGTGGCTCCTGCTGATGTTGCTGCTGAGCTGCCGGGGTCTGCTGCTGCCCTGGATGGTCCTCATCCGAATCTAAGGTCCACGGTGAAAGAAAATGAATGGTTCCCATGCTGCCTGAAGATGCCTCCTTTGGGAAAGCGCTCATTGCAAGCGGGGAGAGGGTCTTCCAAGGAGGTCCCACAGTTGATGGAGTCAAGCTGCAGCACCTCCGGCTTCGGATGGCCTTCTAAAAGTGCTCAGAGACCTTTTAAAGCCAAGGTCTTGCACCTGCAAGTAATCCTTGCTGCAATAAACGATGTCTTGTTAGACCTGCAGCAGTGAGGAGGCCACCCACGAGTCAACCCGCCAGGTTTACCTGGCGTGGTTCAGGAGTTGCGTGGATCACGCCGAAATGCTGGAAAATTCATGAGGGCCTCTCAAAATAGGCTTGGAGAGGCCCTTAACAAGCATTTAAGGAAGTTAATTAGCGCAATCGCCAGCTGGAGGCGGGAGCGTTTTCCGACTTCCAAAACCGGCACCGGTAAAATCCCACGGAGGCGGGTTGGAGGCGGGTTCCGAACCCGACCTCTTTGAATCTAATTTTCCCACCTTTCCTGCCTCTAAACCCGCCTCCTCTGACATCAGAAAATCACCCCCATTGTTGTGGAAGTTTGGAGACTGACACCCATCTCCAGTGTGAACTCCTGGGAAAGCCCTCTCCTCATATTGACTGAGCGTTTCCTCAACTGAGGTATATACCAGAAGCATGGGAACCATTTATTTCCTTTCTTTCTGGACATCAGACTCGGATGAAGACCAGCCGTGCCAGCAGCAGAACACTGAACATCAGCAGCACCAACTGCAGGAGCAACAACAGGAGCGCCAAGCTGCTGCTCACCCACCTGAAGCTGAGCAGGCCAGAAGGTGCCAGCGCATGGAAGCACATCAATGCAGGAGATACCCCCATAACAGGGTCTACAGACAGAGGATGAGCTACCTCAACATGACTGAGCAGCAGTGCCAAAGGAGGCTCAGACTTTCGCGAGAGGTAGTGGGTGACATCTGCACAATGCTGCACCAAGACCTGGGCCTAGAAATTCAGTTGCGTTCGCCAGCCGTTAGCGCCTTAGGAGGGGTAGATCTCGAGCGCTAGGCACTTAGCGCCCGGGCGCAGGACGATCTGTGCCTACGCCCAACTTCAGTAGACATTTAGCGCCGGCGCAAAGTGTTTGCGCGCGCTCAGCTGCGCGCGCAACTTATGACGTCATTTCGTCGTGCAACACCCTTTGTGCGCCCCAAACCGGAACTTCAGTCACGCCCGCCCAATGTGGGCGTGGCGGTGTTAAGAACTGTGAAGTGGAACGCAGCAGAGGCCCTGCGGGCCTCGGGGAGCGCTAATTAAAGGGTACTTACACTGAACTATAAAGGCCAGCCATTTTGCTGCAATGACTTTTCTGCAACGGATTTCTGGACAGAGGCCAAGGAAGAGACCTTACTGATTTGGCCCAACATAGGAGAGGTATTTTTGGCTTCTGGCCAGAGCTTGGAAATTTGCCTCATTGTGATTTCATTGTTTGCAAGTATATTATGGGGGCTGCATGGGGTTCCAACCCTCAGTTCCAGCATTATGTGCGAAGGGCTCGCAGACGCTGTGTGAGAGGGGCAGCCATGCCTAGACGCAGAGGGGGCATCAGGCGTCGGCAACGTAGGCCTTACCCACTCAGGGAATACCGCCAGCAGGTGTCCTATCTCAACATGACTGCCGCGCAGTGTGTTAAGAGGCTGCGCTTCAGAAGGGAGGTGGTTGCAGAGATCTGCCAGCTGCTTCACAGAGATCTGCGTCCACAGCTGATGTGCAGGACGTCTCTGTCGGTGGAAGTGAAGGTCACGGTGGCTCTGAACTTTTATGCAAGCGGCTCCTTCCAAGCCGCTGCTGGGGACATAGCTAACATCTCCCAGTTTGCCGTGCATCGCTGCATCCGGCAGGTCACCGATGCCCTTTTCACAAGGAGACACCAATTCATCTCCTTCCCCATGACCCTAGAGAGGCAGGAGCAGCGTGCAGTCGGATTTGCGAGGATCGCCGCCTTCCCCATGGTGCAGGGCGCCATGGACTGCACGCATGTGGCTTTGCGGGCACCTATCGACAATGCCGAGGATTACCGCAACCGGAAGGGCTACCATTCCCTCAATGTACAGCTGGTGTGTGACCACAGGCAGCGCATCCTAGCTGTCAATGCCCGCTTTCCAGGCAGCAGCCACGATGCATTTATCCTGCGCCAGACTACTGTGGCTGACATGTTCCAGGCACAGCCTCCCCCAAGAGGATGGCTTATCGGGGACAAAGGCTATCCTTTCTGTACATGGCTCATGACCCCGCTCCGCGCGCCCAGGACCCCTGCTGAGGAGGCATACAACGAAGCCATCAAGCCACAAGGAACATCATAGAGCAAACGATTGGCGTCCTCAAGCAACGGTTCCGCTGCCTGGGTCGCTCCGGCGGATCTCTGCAGTATTCGCCGGATAGAGTCTCCCAGTTCGTCGTCGTTTGCTGCATGCTGCACAACCTGGCTATCCGCAGGACTCAGGCACTGCCACCTCACGTTGGACCACCACCTCAGGAGGACGAGCAGGAGGACCATGAGGAGGAGGAGGAGGAGGAGGAGGAGGAGTACCAGCCCAGGAGGGAGCCACAAGTTCCAAGGGCCGTCCGTCGGCGGCTTATTGAACGACACTTCTAGGCCCCCTGTCAGGGAATGGCTTGTGGCAATGAAGGCACATGAATGCAGCCGCTCCACAAGCCCTCAGCCGGTTAACGCAACAACCACTTGAAACATCACACATGGACAAGCTGAATAAAGAAAAAGCTTTATTGAACAAACTCAGGGCCCTTCCCACATGAAACCCAAAAACAGACAATACCCCCAAAAAACAGTCAAAAACATATCTCACTCCCACAACCTGGGGAGGAATAACAAAACTTGTCCATCCAAATGGCCTTCATCCTCGGCCTTACCAAAAGAACCCCCCCCATAGACAACACAACCACCCCCATATAAAAAAACATTTGCCAACACACTCTACTTTGTGTGCCGAGAGGGCGAGTCCTTGTCCAGGCTTTTCCGGCCCCTGGCCGACCTGCTGCTCTGCCTCAACCTGGGCCCTGTGGGTGCTGCAAGGCTGGGGGAAGGCTCCTGAGGGGCACATTGCGTGACGGCAGATGCCCTTGGGGGTCGGCCTAGACGAGCTCTGGCCCTCGAGGGGCCGGCTGCTGACTGCTGCAGCTGTGGCTGGGCAGCATCAGTCCCTCCAGCAGCTCGTCGCAGCTTCGCTGGGGGAGTGGCAGTGGCGGCTGCAGCAATGGGGGCAAGCTGGCTGATGCCAGGCGCTCGCTGCTCGCCTGAGACACTGGCACTCGGCCGGGCTGGCACTGCAGCAAGCGTAGCAATTTGGTGAAGGCCAGACCGCTGTGCTGCTGCAGCGCGGCGGGTGCCCTGGCGATGCCTGCCTGACACAGCGAGTGTGGCAGCAGTGAGTGCCCGTATTGCCCTGGTCTGTGCCCGCATCAGACCAGCCAGTGACTGCACGGCACCACTGATCAACTGTCCACTCGCTGCCTGTGCTGCCCTGAATTCGTCCCGACTCGCGTCCTGTGCTGCCCTGAATTCGGCCTGACTCGCGTCCTGTGCTGCCCTCAATTCGGCCCGACTCGCGTCCTGTGATGCCCCGAATTTGGCCCGACTCGCGTCCTGTGATGCCCCGAATTGTTCGAGACCCCTGGCCTGTGCTGCCGCGAGTTGTTCGAAACCCCTGGCCTGTGAGGCCCCAAAATCGGACACACTATGAGCCAGGGACTCAATGGCCTCAGGCAACCGTGCCACAACCCCCATGAACTCGGTGTGCCGACGATCCGAGTCCGCGGACATTTGATCAAGGAGGCGCACCTCCTGGGCGAGGACCGTCTCCGGACTGGAGGCCGGACTCTCCCTCTGGGGAGAAGGCAGCCGAGCTGCCCGACCCTTCCCGCGTGGCTGCACGCCACTGGGCCCAGCAACTACACTCCCCTGCAACACTTCCCCCCTCTGGGGAGAAGGCAGCCGAGCTGCCCGACCATTCCCGCGTGGCTGGACGCCACTGGGCACAGGAGCTACACTCCCCTGCAACACTTCCCCCCTCTGGGGAGAAGGCAGCCGTGCTGCCCGACCCTTCCCGCGTGGCTGGACGCCACTGGGCACAGGAGCTACACCCCCCTGCAACACTTCCCCCTGGCTCTCCTCCAGGGAAGACGTGTCCCCTCCATTGCCATCCCCTGGCGCGGATGAGGGTTCCCCCGATGGGCCGCCTTCCTCTTGCTCCTCCTCGTCCTCCTCTTCCGAGGGACTGACACTTGCTGCTTCAGGGACCTCCTCCTCACCAGCTGAAAGCAGGAAGGCACAAGAGTAGCTTTAGAGTGAGGACAGGGCGTCAGCGAGGGAGGCATGAGTGGTGGCATTCTGCGCATTGGTCGGACAGTGGCAAAGGATGTAGATCTGAAGCGCAAGGGGAACGAGAGAGGTCCAAAAGGTCATGTCCTTACCATTGGGGCCCAGCACAGGGTCAGCATCTCCAATTGCAACGGGGCCAATCACCCGGGCACCCATGAGTCGACCCACGCGCTCCTCCAGGTCACTGAGCTGCTGGAACTGGGGACGGCCTCCCCCGGTGACAGTGCGGCTCTTCAGATTCTGGGCCAGCTTGGCCTGCAAGAGAAAGGACGGCCTCTAAATACAGTGTGGTGCCCTGTTGTTGTGTGCACTGCCTCCCATGGTCGAATAGCTTGGCCAGTGTGGTGCCCTGTTGTTGTGTGCACTGCCTCCCATGATCGAATAGCTTGGCCAGTGTGTAAAGTGCAGAAAGTGCAATTGATATTCATGCCAGTGCCATAGCTGCTGGATGAGGGCTCGCCATTAGGCCTTTGAGGTCCCTTTGCCCATAATGTGAGGTGCACATGCAAGGATGAGGAGGACACTGGAAAGGGTACTCACCCTGACAATCCGAGTGAGGTCGTTAAACCTTTTCCGGCATTGGACAACAGTCCGGGGGACATCGCAGGTGGCTGTGACCCTCTGGGCGATATCCCTCCAGGCTCTCCTGTACACCCTGTTGGGAGGCTTCTTGCCACTGTCCGGGAACAAGATATGGCTTCTCTTCTCCAAAGCCCTAACCAGCACCTTTAAATCATGGCCAGAGAAGCGCTGCGCTCGCTCACGGGCCCTCTGCATCCTTCCTGGCGCTATTTCTCTCCAGCAGCAGTGTTTAGGCCTAGCTGGAGGGCTGCAGTATCCAGGGCGTGGCAGCAGACCAAGTCGACCCTTCCCCCTTTAAGAGCTGGCCGGCGCCAGGGTGTCTGCTGTCAATCAAAACATGACCGCACCTGCGCTGCGCCCAGCCTCGGCGGTATCAGTCTGCACCGCCGGCTTAGCGCCTAAGGATAGCCGTGCATCGCCAGTTTTAGCGCTCGAGCAAACTCCTTGGCCAAAGCTACTGAATTTTGGCGAACTGCCCTCCACTTTCCGGCGGGCGCAAACTTTAGCGGCCGCCCGACTTTACCGCCCCAAAAGTGGCTATACTGAATTTCTAGGCCCTGGAGCCCAGAGGAGCGGGTGGACACCCCTTATCAGTGGCTGTCAAAGTCACCACCGCACTCAACTTTTTTGCTTCAGGCTCATTCCAAGGATCATCAGCAGACATCAGCGGCATCTCCCAGGCGGCTGCACACACTTGCATGACTCAGGTAACCGATGCCCTATCGCACACAATTACATCAATTTCTCCAAGGATCAAGCTAGTGTAACCGCGCGGGCGGTTGGGTTTGCCAATCTGGCAGGCTTTCCAAGGGTGCAGGGTGTTGTTGACTGCACACATGTGGCACTTAAGGCACCCCATCACAATCCAGGTGTTTTTGTCAACCGCAAGGGCTTCCACTCCCTCAATGTACAGCTGGTGTGTGACCACAAGAACAACATTTTTCATGTTTGTGCCAAGTACCCTGGCAGTTGCCATGACTCCTTCACCCTGCACCAGTCTAGTGTGCTTACGCTCTTCAGTCCACCAGATCAACTTTTCGAATGGCTACTTGGAGACAAGGGCTATCCCCTGAAGACGTGGCTAATGACGCCATTGAGGAGACCATCCAATGATGCCGAGGAGCGCTACAACTCCAGCCACATTTCCACCCGATCCATAATCGAGCAAACTGAATATTTGGCTTGCTGAAGATGCAATTCAGATGCCTTGATAGATCAGGTGGAGCCCTGCAATACTCAGCAGCCAGGGTCTCCAGAATCGTCGTGGTCCGCTGTGCACTTCACAACATGGCACAGCATCGTGGCTTGCAGCTGCCTGAGGTACAAGTGGCTCATCGCATAGCCTCCTCAGATGAGAAGGAGGAGGAGGACACCGACAACAAACAGGTTGCCGAGGTGCATCAACCAGCGGCACTGGCACGTGAGCACATTGCTGCCCGGGATGCAAGGGACGCACTCATCTTGTTCAGATTTGCTTAGCCTGCATAATCAAACACTTTTGCCTCACACCTTCTTACCAGAGCATCAACAATGACAAGAACCTGCGGACTCCTATCACACTGACCTCCATACTGACAATTGCAAGTCGCCCTAAGCCCTCAATGTGGAAGTCCCATTTTCGAAATGACACCGGTCACAACTTCAACAGTTTGCCATCAAATTTGTTTATCATCACAATTCATGGATGGCTTTTCAAAAATAAACACAACAGAACACCCAAGTGACTACCCTTGTGACTACTTGTGCTTTATCTTCCTCTTAGACATGCTCCTACATAGTGCTTCCCCTGTGGTTTCAGCAGATGTGGAGGCCCCTTGCTCACTTTTTTGCTGTTCCTGTCTCGACATCTTTGGCGGGCGTCCTCTGGGGCTGCGAGCCTGTGAGGGCTCGGCAACAGTCTGCTGCTTCTGCGGCTGTGCAGGGGCTGAGACGGCCGTCTAAGTTGGGTGATGACTCTGGTGGGACTCTGACCGAGGGCTTTGCAGTGGCATGGTCGTGTGAGCGCTTGGAGAGAAGCCCCCACTTCCTTGTTCTCTGCCACCAACATCCCTCTCATGGGTCAGCCCCACTTCAGAGCTAGCAAGTGGCTTGACAGCACCTTGCTGCAATTCAGGGGGGCGAAGAGGACTCGTTTCTGCACTGGAAGTCCTACTCCAGAAGACTTCCATGAAGGTCTGGTTTCTATGCTCAATAGCTGACCATCGCTCCTCAAGAGATGTCAGTCTATTCTGAACAATCACCATGTTTTCAGTACCCTGCCGACTAAGCTCCTCCATGGCTGTAGCCATCCTCTCCTCTACCATAGCCATCCTCTCCTCCATGGTAGCCAGCCTTACCACTGAGGTAGCCATCCTTTCCACGGAGGTTGCCATCCTTTCCATGGTGATGCGTTCATGCACCAATGCCTCTACAAAGGCTCTATTCATGTTAGCGATGGACTCCTCCATTTGCTCCACACTCGCAGCGACCCTGGAGACAAAACCTGCCAGAGACTCCAGCACCTATACCTGGAGTTCAAACACCGCTCTCCTTCTGGATGGACCTGGAGGCACAGGGTCGACATGCAGCTGAGCCAAGCTGGGAGAGTCCTGTGCCCTCTGATGAGGACTCTCCACTGCTGTCCCTGTCTCCACCATCTGCTGATGCTTACTTGTGATCTGTGATACACCAAGTGACAACACTACTCTATCTCGCGAATGTCCCACTGAGCTGTGAGTGTCTGCGCTGGTGCTGGGTGCACTGAATTCTGCTGACGCTGCACCCTCTGAGTTTGCAGCTTCCTCTGAGGAGTCTTCAGGCTCAGGCTTTTCTTGCTGGACAGTGGGGACGGGGGCTCTCGATGGTCCTGTGGGGGAGTAAAGGAAAGATTTAGAGATGTGAGATAAATGTTGCATGCACATTGAATTGTGCAGATGATCATAAGTCAATCTGTCAGAGCATCAGAATCATTAGCAGTCACTGATGCCATGTCAATGAGAGAGATGCAAAACTATTCTGTCACCAGCTTGCTGTGATGCGCCCGTCCTCCACTTGCGCATTGTCCTCCACTGCCATGATCTCCAGGGCCACCTCCTCTGCATTGGTGAGCTGGGCTATTGAGGGTGGCCCTCCTCCTGTCCTTGTCCTTTCCCTCTTTCTGTGGGCTCTCTTTTCCTGCAATGAGGGAGACAAGTGAAGTTTGAGTGAGAATGAAGGAGTGAGTGTAGAGAATACATAGCATAGATGCTTAGAAGGAGACAAAGATGGAGTGAGGTGCTAAGACCAATGGCCCTCCCTGTGTGTTGTAAGTTGTTGGCATTGCATCACAGTGATAGGGAGTGTGAGGGCTGCATAGTCGAATAGTTCAGTGAATGTGAACATAGAGAGAGAGGGAATGGTTAAGGGTGCAGGGATGTAAGGGTGAAGTGGGATGTGCAGGAGGAGGTTGACAAAGCAGAATGCTGGTGATGAGAAGTAATGGGGATCAGATTGAGGGTGATGGGAATGTAATGCTCACTTTTCCTGTGCGGAGAACGTCATGAAACCTCTTTTGGCTTTGCAGCCAGGTTCTGCTGCACATATAAATAGCATTGACCTCCTGTGCCACTTGCAGCCACACAGCTTTAGTCTGTTGTGGAGGCTTTTTCCTGCCTGAGGAAGGAAAGAGCACCTCCTTGTTTGCTCTTGCTCCCTCCACCAGAACTTGGAGGGAGGCCTCACTAAATCTAGGTTCTCACTTTGGTTTAGAGCTAGATATATTTGCAGAAGGAATCACTCAGAACAATGGTCACAAAGTTGAAAGGCTGAAAAAGAAGCAAGACTGCTTGCAGGCCTTAAATCCAGCAGCATTGATGACACCATCAGAGGCAATTTTCTGTATGAAAAGGCTCATTGGGCCAGGGGCTCCCACACGCTGGAAATCAAGTGCCCAATTGGGCAAAATCGCACTTTGTTCCCACTTTACATCGGAGTCGGGGTTGTAGTGTCCGCGCATTCATAACACACGGACTGCAGGAGAACAATAATAAGAGATGTTTACTGCACAGAGAGTATGCTAAAACTGAAAGTACAGAAGCCTGCTACTGCTTTATATACAGGTGTGGTCACTGCCGGTACTACAGCATAACAGCAGTTCTCTCTTAAAGGTACATACGCAACAATTCCTCCCCTTTTAGATAACCAGTACATAACATTCATTTAACAATTGAATAATAACTAATTACAATTACAATTTTCTTTGTACTACATACATCAGCTGAAAGTAAACATTTATAAATTCAGTCTTTGAGGAGGCTTACTGATCCTGTCTGGATAGCGCCATTCTCGAGTATCCTGTTCTTGCGGCGGAGTCGATTCTGGCTCATTGTCATTGGTTGGTTCGTCAGCTTCCAATACCACTGATTCTGAGGTAGGCGCAAGCTGTGCTTCGGGTTCATCACCAGGTGCGCATGCTCGTGGTATGGGTTTGACTTGTTCCTTTGACTCTAGAATCTGGTCAGTATGGCGTCTCACGATGCTCTCTCCAATGTCCACTGTGTACATTAGTGGTCCCTGCCGTGTGCATATCGTTCCTGGCTGCCATTTGTCCGGTAGTCGCGGGCCAAGACTGGTTGCCCTATCTTGAAGCTCCTGGTTGGTCTTTCATTGATGTGCTGGAATTGCTTATTCTCAACATCTCTTCTTATGTTTGGTTTGAGCAAGTCCAGGCAACATCGTAAACCATGGTTAAAGAACATCATGGCTGGAGATTGGTTGGTGACTGCATGTGTTGCATTTCGGTAAGCGAACAAGAAATTATCCACCTTGTGTTGCAGTGGTATGTTGTCGTTATACATCGCTTTTATTGCTTTTTTAAAGGTTTGAACAAACCTCTCGGCCAATCCATTTGTGGCTGGATGATATGGGGCGGATGTGTAATGCTTTACCTCCTTATTCCTCAAAAACCTCCGGAAATCCTCGGACACAAACTGTGGTCCATTGTCGGAGCAAATCTGTTCTGGCAAGCCATTCCTGGTGAAGATGGTCCGTATGACTGCAATAGTTTTCTCCGTGGTGGTGGAGGACATTTTGATGACCTCTGGCCATTTCGAATGTGCATCCACGGCGATTAAAAACATTGGCCTAGAAATTCACTTGGGCGCGGGCAGCTCGCTCGCACCCAAAAGTTAGCGCTGGGCGGGGAGGCATTAGCGCACGCTGTATATTCGTCTTCTGTGCCCCAATTCAGAAGCGGGCGCTATACCAGGGTGTGCCCGCCTCCGTTTGGGGCGCTGCAACTGAATATCGGCGCGCTAGTTGCCGCAGCGCCACCCGATGCGGTGCGGCAGGCTGCGGTACTGCAGGCCTCCTCCTTCTCTTAAGGGGGAGGTGCCTGCAACGGCCGGAGCCCCGATCGCGAGTGCTGGCAAAAGAGCCCGGCACAACGGAGAAGTGCCGGGCTCCACGGAAACCAGCCGGCAATGCCGCGGGGGGGGGGGTGGAGGAGGCCAGGGAAGGAGGTGCGGGCAGGCGGCCGCCGAAAAAGCGGCCGGCCGCACCTTCAGCTTTAAAGCGCCCCACTATGGCAGCAGGACGGCCCCGTTTTCTGTTTGCTGTTTGCGCCCGCTTCGGAGGAGGCGGGCGCAAATAAATATGGGGATCGGCGCGGTTTCGGGGCGTTACGGGCCACCGCGCACACCGATGACGTCATCGGTCCCGGCGCAGTGCTAACGGCTACCGCCGCCAATACCGCTGCACTCAATTTCCGCGCTACCACCCCGCCGGCGCAAAACACCTCTTTAGGCGCTAAGTGGGCACAAGGCCCACTGAATTTCTAGGCCATTGAGTCCATAAATGGACCAGCAAAATCAATGTGTACCCGTTGCCATGGAGATGAGGGCCACTCCCATGGGTGTAGCGGGGCCTGTGGTGGAGCGTTTTGGACATTCTGGCATCCTGTGCATCTCTTGGTCATTTCCTCGATTTCTTTATCGATTCCCGGCCACCACACAAACGCCCTGGCTAGGCTCTTCATTTTTACCCCTTCCAGATGACCCTCATGAAGCTCATTGAGCACTCTATCTCTCAACTTGGGTGGAATTACCACTCGGGATCCACACATCAAGGTCCCCCAGCACACTGACAGCTGTTCTCTCCTTGGCGAGAATGCTGGCAACAGTGAGTCGCCATGTGCTGGCCATCCCTTCACCGTCAAATCATAGACCTGAGAGAGTGTCGGGTCATTTCGGGTTTCCTTCTCTATACTTGAGTTAGTAACAGGTAGACATTCGACTATGGTTGAATGGAATATCTCAACAGGGTCCACTGCAGGTGCTTCCTCCACCGTAAACAGCGGCAGGCACGACAGCCCATCAGCGTTTCCATGCTGTTTCGTGCCCTTATACTCTATGTCGTATTGATGTGCTCCTAGTAAAAGGGACCATCTTTGCAGCCGTTGCGCCGTCAACACCGGAACGCCCTTCTTTGGGTTAAAAATGGAGACAAGAGGCTGGTGATCAGTCAGTAAGGTGAATTTCTGCCCGTGCAGGTAGTGATTGAACTTCTTCACCCCCCACACCAGGCTGAGGGCCTCCCTGTCAATCTGGGCGTAGTGACGCTCGGCTGATGTTAACGAGCGTGACACAAAGGCTATTGGCCTCTCTGAACTGTTAAGGAATTTGTGCAACAGCACCGCTCCAATGCCGTAGGGAGACACATCACATGCCAACCGAATCGGTAGTGATGGATTGTAGTGAGCCAATACTTCTTTTGAAGTGATTAGGCATTTACATTTCTGAAAAGCACACTTACACTCATCACTCCACTTCCATGCTACTCCAGTTTGCAGCAGGGCATTCAGCGGGTGCAGAATTGTAGACAAATTTGGCAAGAACTTATGGTAGTAGTTCACCAACCCGAGGAACGACCTCAGTTGTGACACATTTTCCGGTGCTGGAGCCTTGACTACTGCCTCAATCTTGTCTGGGGACTTATGCAACCCCTCTTCATCAATCACGTGGCCACAATACGAGATTTGTTTCCTGAAAAACTCGCATTTGGGGTGGTTGGCTTGTAGTCCATATTCTTGTAATCTAGTGAGCACCTGCTCCAGGTTGGCAAGGTGTTCACTGTCATTTCCGCCCGTAACCAGGATGTCGTCCAAATAACACTGGGTCCCCGAGATCCCTTGCAGGACTTGTTCCATCGCCCCCTGCCAAATAGCCGGAGCTGATGCTACCCCGAATACCAGTCGATTGTACTGATAAAGACCTTTGTGAGTGTTTATCGTGAGGTATTTTCTAGATGATTCATCTACCTCCATTTGTAGATAAGCCTGGGCCAGATCAATCTTTGTAAAGCGTTTCCCCCCAGATAGTGAGGCGAAAATATCTTCTATCCGCGGAAGTGGATATTGTACCGTGTGAAGGACTGGGTTCACAGTAACCTTAAAGTCCCCACAGATGCGAACCTTCTTCGGTTCCCCAGGCGTGCTGCTCAATGATTTCTTCATTACAGGGACGATGGGTGTGGCCCACTCGCTCCAGTCCACCTTGGACAGCACACCTGAATGCTCCAGACTCTCCAGCTCTGCTTCAACGGCTGGGCGGATCGCATACGGTACCGGTCTGGCCTTAAAAAATTTTGGGTTTGCGTTATCTTCAATTTTTATCATTGCCGTTACGCCTTTTAGAGGCCCAAGTCCTTGCTGGAACACCTCTTTCGCGTCAGTTAGAATTTTTGACAGTCGTCCAGGTGTGGCGTCGTCATCTTTTTTGTCAGCCACAGTTAATGCCTGAATGGAATGCCAATCCAATTGTATTTTTTGGATCCATTCACGTCCAAATAATGGTGGTCCTCCATCTTGCAGTATATATAGATACAGTTCCTGTGTTTCCTTGCCGCTGTATTTAACGGGCACCCTTATTTTTCCTCTGGGGTAGACTTTTTGCCCCGTATATGTCTTCAAGACAATGGACGTATCCTTCAAAGGAATGTGTGAGAATAGCCGCTCGTAGTCTCTTCGATTCATGACTGTTAGGGCTGATCCTGTGTCCAATTCCATCTTTACTTGGGACCCTGATATCATGAGGGTGACCCAAATGGTTCGGTGATCCTCCTTTGCGATCACGTTGTGTAGCTTTAGACAACTTAGTCCCCTGCTCCCGGAGTCATTGTCACTACTCTGGTCTTCTGAACTACTGTCCGTCATCTTTTTTACTTTCTTGTACTTTTCCTTAGTAGTTCTTTTAGTGTTGGTTTTCTTTCCCGACCTGCAGACTCGTGTTATGTGTCCCATTTTTCCACATTGCCTGCATACTTTGTCCTTAGCCCAGCAATCCTTCTGGTCATGGGTTGTTCTGCCGCAGCGATAGCACTTTTCTGCTCCATATGCCATTTCATTAGTGCTATATTCTTGCGGTTTCTGTTGTATTTCCACAGCTCCCAGTGCTGCTGCTTCGTAGGATACTGCAACGCTGAAAGCCTTTCCTAGCGTAAGGTCCTTTTCCGAAAGTAGTCATTTCTGGGTTCCTTCACTCTGGAGCCCGCAGACAAACTTATCCCTTAAGGTATCTGCCAGTCCTGTTCCGAACTGGTAGTGTGTCGATAGCTTGCGTAGTTCCATAAGATAGTCAGCATTACTCTCATCTTTGTGCTGGTTTCGTTTATGGAACTTGAATCTTTCTGCTATCAGCAGCGGTGTAGGGTTTAGGTGTTCCTGTAAGATATTGACAATCTCTTCAAAATTTTTCTCCATTGGTTTAGCTGGGGTAATTAAATTTCTCAATAGGTCGTACGTTCTCGCACCCATCAAATTTAATAATATCGATGCCTTCTTTTCAGCGGCCACCTCATTTGCCCTGCAGTACACTTCAACTCTTTCCACATACGTGGTCCAGTCTTCTATTTCGTTATCGAAAACAGTGATGCTGCCACTCTTCGGCATCTTGGGTGGTTTAACATGGCGCCTCCCGCGCTTTTCCTTCTTCCCCAATGGATTAAAATGGCGCCTCCCGCGCTTTTCCTTCTTCCCCAAAGGATTAAAATGGTGCCTCCCGCGCTTTTCCTTCTTCCCCTTGCTGCCAATGCTGCTCCTCGCGTTCTAACAGGTAATGGCGGCGCCCCGCGGCTTTCTGCGCGTCTCTTTTTCAACGCTGCCTGACTCTTGAGCACCGGCCGCGCCCTCTGCGCTCCACCCTCTCTCTCTCTTTGTCTTCCCGACGACGCTGCTCGGCCCCCTTACAGAGCCGCTCGCCCGAGCTCTAGCCCGCCGCAGTCCAGGGTAGGTCAGCGCACTACCTGCTACCAGCCCGATTTGCTGGGACACCTTGATTGGAGAACCAGACCCAGCTCTCCACAGCTTCCCCTGCAACTCTCTGGACTCTGATGGATCACTGGGCGGTTGCCCCCGGTTGACGGCCGTTGCTCTGGCTTCGACCTCCAAGAAGCTTCTTCCCAGGGATGGATCCCCGTGAGATGATGCAGTACTGCAGGTGAGTTCGAACCTGCTTGTCACCACTGTAGTGTCCGCGCATTAATAACACATGGACTGCAGGCGAACGATAATAAGAGATGTTTACTGCACAGAGAGTATGCTGAAACTGAAAGTACAGAAGCCTGCTACTGCTTTATATACAGGTGTGGTCACTGCCGGTACTACAGCATAACAGCAGTTCTCTCTTAAAGGTACATACACAACAGGGGTTCTGACACGACGACCACCTGACACACCCCCAGCCCGCCCCCAATGACAAAATCCAGCTCCTTGTCTCCAAGCAGCCAGCGAGTATGTCTGTTCGGAGGTGCAAAGAGCTGAGGGAGGGTGGACTGGTGCAGGATGAATGAGTCATGACAGCTCCCTGGGTATCTGGCACACACATGCATTATGATCTTTTTGTTGTTGCAGACGAGCTGCACATTGAGGGAGTGGAAGCCCTTCCAGTTCACAAACACTCCTGGGTGATCTGGTGGTGCCTTGATGGGCACATGTGTGCAGTCGATGATGCCCTGCGTCTGTGGGAAGCCAGCAAGAGCCGCAAAGCCGAGCACCCGCTCAGTCACACTGGCTTCATCAGTGGCAAAGTGCACATAAGTGCCTGACTTGTGAAGCATGGCATCGGTCACCTGGGTGATGCATTTGTGGGCGGCTGACTCCAATATCCTGGAAATGTCTGCTGCAGATCCCTGGAAGGAGTCTGAGGCGAAGAAGTTGAGGGCAGTGGCGACTTTGACAGCCACTGGCAAGGCATGTCCACCAGGTCCACTTGGCAGCAGGTCTTCTTCCAGCAAGCTACAAATGTCTGCCACAACCTGACGCAATAGCCTGAGCCTCCTGTGGCACTGGTGTTCAGTCATGTCTAGGAAGCTGATCTTCTGCCTGTATACCCTGTGTTGGGGGTATCGCCTCCAGCGAGGTGCACCCCTGTGCTCATCCCCTCTCTCCTGTGGAGCATCAGGTCATTGAGGAAAAGGCTGCTGCTGTTCCTGCTCATGTTGCTGGTGTTGTTGCTGCTGGGGCTCATCTTTGTCTGAATCTGAGGTCCAAGGTGAAACAGCATAAGCGGCACCCATGCTGATCTGATAGATGCCGGGAAAAGTGATAGAGGCTTCCGAGGTTGCAGAAAGCACCTGCAAACTCCTGAAAGCAAATTCTCTGCACCAATGATGTCAGCAAGAGCCTTTTCCCCTGGCAGGGAAGCAGGTGTGAGGTGTGAGTGTTTATGTGATTATTTCAACTGTCAATTTTTGACTTACACAATGGCCGCTCAGCTCTCGCCTGCTTTCACAGGCATGTTTCAGGAAACCCGTGAATGCAGTGCACACCCAGCAAAAGCTGCAACATCTCACTAAAAAGCCTGTTAATAATCTGTTAACAAGCTCTTAAATACTTGAATTAGGTCACCCGCCTCTCCCGAGCGGGTCTCTGGCGCGCTGAGAAACGTGTCGGAGTTAAAGGTGGAAGTCGGCAGGATGAAGGTGGCTTACCGACGCTATGTCAATTTCAGTGCTGTTAACTGTCCACCCGCTCGCAAACCCGCAGTCATTTCAAACCGAACATTCTGGCCTATATTTATGTTTACAGTTTGGTTGTCCTTGCCCAATTTTATTGCTACTTTTATCATTACATCAGTTTTTTTCCCCCTCCCTCGAAGCATAACATATTTCTCAGCTGTATAACAACATAATTTTTCTAAGTCTATTGATTGAATATAAAAGAATACTGTAAAATAGTGCAGATTACAAACTTAAATTAAAAGTAGCTACTGTGTTGACCTTCTTGATGCCAACACATTCTTTCTGGACCTTCCTAACTATCCTTCTGAGTTGTGAGATAGCATTAATTTGATACGTCAATTCCTCCTGTGTTTGCAGTTGGTGTGCCTTGGTGATCCTGTAACCTTCTAACCCAAAGATGCTGTTGCTGCGGTATCGCTGAAGTGGGGGTTTTATTATGACATGAAGCCATAATGCTATGAACTCTGAAATATCACAGCTGCTTTAATTCTAGTTATGAGAGTTGTTAAGACTCCTAATAGGGTGGCTGCTACAACATCTTTTGATTTTTTTGTTGCCTGCAGAAGTAGAAAATTAACCCCTGATTATGACCGGGGGTATTTTCTTATTTCTAACTGTTAACGTGGATTCAAGTTTCTTTTATGTACAGTTGATTTTCTTAGTTATTCAGGAGCTGTCTGACAGAACTTTCATGGAACGACGAGTGGAGTTGTCCAAATTTTGAATTTATCTCAGGTTTTCAAATAACTTTATTCTCATCTATGACAGGAAAAGAAAATCGCCAGAGAGTTCTTTTTAACAGCTTGGATTTAGACTGCAGGTGTCTAAATGGCCTCAAATTTCATCTCAATTTTCATTCTCTGATCGGATATAGGGGGTGACTTTAACACACTCCGCCCATGGGAGGGGGCGGGCGCACAGTTACAATTTCCTCCAAAATCTTACCGCCCCATTCCTACTTGCCATCGACTTTAACTGCGGCTCCTTTTGGGCACCTCATGAATACATTGCAAATCTGGGTCCTATAATGTCGTTAGGACCCCAATGCGTTTTTAACTCACAGAATCATAAGTCCCGCCTAGCACCCAGCCCACTGAGGAAAACCTAGCGGGATGGTATTCAGAGGGCCACTGGAAGCACTCTGAGCTTGGAGGTTGCTTGTCTCTGATTTTTTTTTTGCCTTACTCACCCTGAATAAGCTTTCAAACCTCATTATGAGCACCAGTCTTAATTCATTGTTGTGGATTGAGGAAGAAGAGGAACAGCAACGGCAGTAGCAGCAGCCTCAACAACCAGGAAGAGCAGCAGGTTGGCCGTTTGTAGAAGGCCTTACCCAGCCCACAGAGTCTACAGGCCAAAAGGGAACAGTGCATGAGAAGGTGCTGCTTCTCTAAGAAGGCTGTCGTTGCTCTTTGCAGCCTCCTACTGGCCCAGGTGACCATGTCCACCTTTAACTTTTTTGCCCCAGGCGCCATCCAGGGTGCTTCAGCAGTCATCTCCTGTATCCCCCCAGTCTGCAGTGCACAAGTACATCAAGAAGGTCACCAGTGCCCCATTTGCCAGGACAAACCAATACAGCACCTTTTCAATGGACATCATTGGCAAAATGGTGATTTGCAGCAGGCTTGATGTATGTAGACACTCCTCTTCCCACTGCTGGGAAACAGAACATTCCTCCTTGCCCTCACCTCTTCCACTAAGACCACCAGGGAGGGATCAGAGAATCGGGAGCAGTCTTGCGATTCCTTGGTAAGAATCTCCACTTTCCAGTAGCATCACAGACCAATCTGGCAGCAGTGAATGGAACCTCTCTTTAAGAGGTGCTGTATCGCTATAATAGGCCTCTGGAGGCCTGCTGGAAATCCTGCCCAGAAAGTGGTCAGACTGTCAGTTCCCAACGTGATAGCATGGGCAGCACGCCAATCAAATGTAAATGAGAGTTAAAATAGCCCAGGCCTTAAATTGATGCTGTCGGGCGGGTTTGACGCTTGTCCACCCAAAACCCATTGCCAGTTAAAGTAACCCCCATAATTCTACTGAACACGCAGAGAACTGAATTAAAAATTGAAAATTCTGGAAATCCATCATGGGACAGTCAGCTTTGAAAGAGAAAGATAAATCAACATTGTGAGTGGGACCTTTCATTAAGGACCCTGTATCTTTCTTTAAGATGATAGGTGATTAATATTCAATTCTAGCACTCTCTGCTATTATTGTGTACACCCAGCATTTGTGTTCTTTCCTTTCTGTTGTTACTATGTGAAGGATTGAGGCAATGCTTCATCCAGCTCAGTAGCGTTGGGTTACTTTCTGAATGGAACTTAGATTCCCTACTTGAAGATAGTTTAGAAAATGCTTCATACATCAGAAGATGTTTTATTCTTGAGTATTGCAAGTGCTTTATCTTTACAAACATCATTGGGTAAGAAAAATCACAGGCTTTTGATCTGTGGCAAATGATACTAAAGGGCTTAATGTTTTCATTTAAAAGAAATCCATTAATTTTTCATGAGCTTTTCTGTTTCTTGCAAGATATGCCGTTTTGTGAGTGATTGAAAGAATACAGGGGGTGAAATTCCCCTAGAGGGCCATTTGGGGTGCTACGTCAAAAATGTTTGGAAAGTTAGTGCCAGGTGCTAACCTTTTCAAACATTTGAGAAATTCCTACTTTTTGCTCCAAGAGGGAAGGGGAGCACAAAATCAAGCGCTCCACTTACCTCTTGGAGTGCAAGAGGCGGGGAATATCCTGACCCAGGGCGATGTGCCCAGCAGCGCCACGCATGGCCATGTGTGGCGCTGCCGCGTTGCAGGGGCTCTTCCCGCAATTAAAGGGAAGGGCTCCCCACTGCGAGCTCTGCATTATTTTGGGCATCTGCTGCAGCACCGGGGTGCTGGAGTGCTGGTGAATTTATTCATGTCAACCGGCCACCGCGCCTTTAAATGGCGCCCCGCGAGCGGCTGGCCTCAGTGTTCGCGACCCCTGCAGCAGTCAGTAACATCGCCTGGTGTTGCTGCAGGGCGCGAGGGGGAGTTTTTCTCCCGAGGCGCTACCAGGGGGCTGTGCCCGGAGATGACATCATGATCTCCGTGCGCAGAAGATCCCACCGGAGGCGCTAACGATGGGAATTTCGCCCCCATAAAGTCCAGCAAAGTATTCTGTTTGATTTAAATACAATTCCAATCTGTAAGGTTGAATTGAAGTTAGCTCTTGATAGGTTTTGACAGCTTATTAATACACTAGTGAAATGAAGCTGATAAAGATTGACAATATTGATGGAAGGCAAACTGGCTTTTAGACATCATTTGCACTTACCTCATAAAGCTAACCTCACAGTTATACAAAGATGGCAGAGTGTGAATGCTGATGAGTAAGTCTAGCAATCTGGGATCTACTGTGCTGATAAAAGAAATTTCTTTGTCAGGACTGATTAATAATAAATTACTTGTCTAAAGCCTTTTCGCTTTGTATTACACAGAACTATTTGAAGAGCAAAAACTTGCCTGTGCTTGATGAGTCTGCTCCTTTCTAATGTGCTTATGACAGTTGATAGTGTCAAAGTTTGTAGAAAGAGGGGATGGGAAGCGGTACCGTTTCATTCTAATGGAATCATTTGTACTGCTTTGACAGACAGGCATATGGTGGAGCTATAATTACATTGTCAATGAAAAGCACACTTGCAGCAAAAGAGGTCAGTATTAATATCCCCTCTACATATTAACACAGTTTGGTATGGAGGACAGTCTGTATTATATAGAACATTTTGGCACAGAGCAGACTCTGGAGATTGTCGCTATTAGAAAGTGTCGATTTATGATAAGTGCTTGCAGAAATTGCCTTTCATTTTTAGACAATACAAAACATTAATTCCAAGACAAGGGAAAAGAACAAAAATTACATGGAGCAAAATGACATTTATCTGCTTTCAAGTATCTGTCCTACAAATTTCAAACATTCAGGTTAATGCCATTTCTATCACATTTTGCTGTAATATTTAACTGTGGTTGCAAAATTAACATTCTTAGACGTGACCATGAGAATACTGCAATGGAACCTACAAAATATTTGACATTCTCTGAGCTTTGCTGGTAAGTAAATAAAATTAACACTTGGAGGGGGTTTCTGGTATTGTACATTACTGACTACTAATCTGCTTTGAGTACGAAATTCTTTTTGTTTTACTACACTGTGGCCATGCTCCATCTGAACTTAGTAACATTGGCTCGACAGAGTCAAGCCATCAGCCCGTGAGACCCACATTACTCTGTAAAGTCCTAAACACTCTATGATTGCAACATGGGGGAAGAGTTCTGCTGTTCACTCTTTGTGGCAAAATCCTAAATACATTTTTCATACATGCATTTTTAGATTTTGCTATGAATTTGGAACAGTAGAAATCTCCCCCCATAGTTGTTAATATAATTCAATAAATAATAACAGTATCATATATAACAGATTTGTGTCTAACAAGGGAGATGTATTCCCAGTTCCAAAGGTTTTTATAGCACCAATTTATAACACAGAAAAGTAACCTTTTGAGGGTGCTGTATCCCTAATTATTTGCTTAATTGTGGATTACTCATTTGGGTGATAATGATTAATGCACTCACTAATTTATGACCTGACAATCCTTAGCTACCTGTAAGATTGTTTTGTGAGGGCACATCCCTAAATAGTCAAATAACAATGGCCACAGTTTCAAGTGGCAGGAATAAAGTGTGCCTTGATGCTGTACAGTATTGGCCTGCATGTGAAGCTTGCAAAAAGCTGCTTAGTGAGGCCTTAGCATGCAGCCTCAGTAAGGATGTACCACAGTAACTGGAGACTGTTTGTAGCCTGTAAGTTTTGTCCAACAACTTGATATAGTGCAAGGCTGGCTAGCCTTACCTTGGCAGAACTCTTGAGGTTATTAATCCACTTTCTCATCTACATCCAGGCCCATTGGATGTTGTAGACTGCATTTCCTACAAAGCCATGGTGTGGAGATGCCGGTGTTGGACTGGGGTGGACAAATGTAAGAAGTCACACAACACCAGGTTATAGTCCAACAGTTTTATTTGAAATCACAAGCTTTCGGAGCGCTGCTCCTTCGTCAGGTGAAGTGGAGAGATGCATAAAGACACAGCTTATATAGTCAGAGAATAATGCCAGATGATTACAGGTAATCTTTCTAACTGCCATTTATCACACCTCGGCAGAGAGATAATCACAGCAATCAAAGGTGTGAATGGTGTCCAAACAGGTCAGTCAGGAAAACATTACATCAAAGAACAATGAGGTGGGGTCACAAGGGGTCAAATGTTACAGATGCTGGGGTCTGTATGAAAAACAAAAAACAGAAAAAAAAACATTTTTTTTGCTGGAAATCACAGCAGGTCCGGCTGCATCTGTGTAGAGAGAACAAGCCAACGACGACTCGAGTCTGGATGACCCTACATCAGGTGGGGTTACATGTAACGTGACATGAACCCAAGATCCCGGTTGAGGCCGTCCTCATGAGTGCGGAACTTGGCTATCAGTTTCTGCTCTACGATTTTGCGTTGTCGTGTGTCTCGAAAGCCGCCTTGGAGAATGCTTACCTGAAGATCGGAGGCTGAATGTCCTTGACTGCTGAAGTGTTCCCCGACTGGGAGGGAAGACTCCTATCTGGCGATTGTTGTGCGGTGTCCGTTCATCTGTTGTCGCAGTGTCTGCATGGTCTCGTCGATGTATCATGCTCCGGGGCATCCTTTCCTGCAACGGATGAGATAGACAACGTTGGACCCACGGCGAAGAATCACTGAAAAGACTACATGATAACTGTGGTGTATGTAACCTGTTCCACCTTAAGAGAACTACCTTAAGAGATGTACTACTTTCTCTTGGCTGCTGTATACTGTAATACCGGTGGTGACCACACCGGTATATAAGTGTTGTGTAGGGATTTGCTGGGCAGTTCAGCCCTGACCTCCGAATAGTAAAGACCTGTTAAAGTTATTCTTGTGGTCTGTGTCCAGTGATTTATAATAAGCATAACTGGGACACACAGACTTAACAGTGGCGATGAGTCCGATCTTACCCTGCGGCAGTTTTACATCCAAGGCAGCTTCGTCCTCAGAACGGGCGTCGAGAAGAGGCATCCGCCCTCATCATCCTGCTGAGCACCATCGCACAGGAGGCATCGAGAACCCGGGTTAAAAAGAAAAATTCTGACCACGAAGCCCTCCATCAGCGACAGGCAGTGATCACCCCTTCTACCACGGTGGTGGGTAAGCCGATCAGCAACACGAGCAGAAAGTCGGCCGCGTTGACTGTGGAGTGGGGGAGGGAAAACGGAGGAAAAAGGGCAGTGAACTCGACCACGGCCGGTGAAAAGGGCCAGGCTGCAATCGAGGCCGAGAGGCGCAGCGACTGGGGCAGCTTAAGGCACGAGAGCCGCAGAGAACTCAAACGCAGCCGGTGTAAAGGACCGGGCTGCATGCGGGGCTGAGAGGCGCAACAGCAGGGGAAGCGTGAATGCCCACGGGAACCACGGGGGAGTAAAAGCAGCGTCGGGGAATTGAGAACCGCTGGGGAGGCGAGAACGGCAGCAGCATGGCAATCGCCATTGCAGCCAGCGGGGGAAGAAGGCAAACGCGGGAATCCACCGTTGTAGTCGGCGGGGGAAGAAGACAAGCGCGGGAAAGACCGCCAAGCGTGGGAAGCCGCCATTTTGAGAAAAATAAAAATTTAAAAACTTGCAAGGATGCCTAAACATGGGAACATTAATACCTTTGATAGCGATATCGAAGATTGGACCACGTATGTAGAACGCATGGAAGTTTATTATAAAGCAAATAAGGTACCAGATGATGAGAAAGCACTAACCTTATTAAGCTCAATGGGTGCGAAGACAAAAGGGCTATTGAAGCACCTTCTGTCACCAGATAAACCGACGGATCAGACTTTTGCGAATATTGTTACTGTCCTGAAAAATCATTTAAACCCCATGCCGCTGATGATAGCGGAACGATTTAAATTTTACAGAAGAACGCAGCTGAAAGACGAAAGCAACGCTGAATTTTTAATTGAACTGCGTAAGCTATCAAAGTACTGTCAGTTTGGAACAGGACTAGCAGATGCGCTGAGAGATAAATTTGTGTGTGGATTGTTAAAAGAAGGAACACAAAAGCAACTGCTTGAGGAGAATGATCTTACGCTTGATAAAGCTGTCACTATTGCAGCATCGCACGAAGCCGCAGCGAGAGGCACTGCGGAAATGCAGCTACGGTCACCGGAACTCAGCACGAATCAAATGGTCTTGGGTACAGTAAAATGTTATCGTTGTGGAAAGACAACGCACGATCAGAACCAGTGCTGGTTCAAAAATCAGGAATGCAGAAAATGTGGCAGGCTTGGTCACATAGCTAAAGTATGCCGGTCAGGAAAGAAGACCAGCAACAAAAAGTCACCGCAGGAAAAGTACAGAAAGGTACACAAGGTGACAGAGAACAGTTCGAATGAACAGAAGTCAAATTCAGACTCCAGCAGTAATGAACTGGGTAGTCTAAGAGTACACAATGTTGGTAATGAAGCAGACCTCCAAACGATCTGGGTCACACTTCAGATAGCAGGAGTCCAAGTGAAGATGGAATTGGACACTGGATCGGCATTGACGGTCATGAATAAGCAAGATTACAAAAGGTTATTCCCACATATTCCCCTACGGGATACGGAGATTGTATTGAAAACATACACGGGGCAAAGAGTATACCCCATCAGGATGATAGAGGTAAAGGTGGTCCACAAGGGCAAAGAAAGCCGAGGAATGGACTTATATGTGCTACCTGAGGGAGGTCCACCACTACTGGGATGGGAGTGGATTAGGAAAATAAATATGGACTGTCCTTAAAAGCACTAATGGTAGATTCCGGTAAAAAAGATGTCAAACCTAAACGATTGTCCAGAATATTGGACGATGCTAAAGAGGTGTTCCAACAGGGACTGGGAACACTGAGAGGAATTACGGCAAACATCAAGGTTGAAGAACATGCAAACCCGAAATTTTTCAAAGCCAGACCGGTACCTTATGCGATACGACCTGCTGTGGAAGCTGAGCTGGAAGGGCTAGAACGTTCAGGAGTACTGTCTAAGGTAGACTGGAGTGAGTGGGCCATGCCCATTGTCCCTGTCATGAAGTGTTCATCGAGCAACAAGCCGGGGGAACCGGGGAAGGTTCGCATCTGTGGAGATTTCAAGATCACTGTTAATCCGGTGCTTCACACGGTGCAGTATCCGCTTCCGCGGATTGAGGATATCTTCGCTTCGTTGTCTGGCGGGAAACACTTCACCAAGATAGACCTGGCGCAGGCGTACTTACAGATGGAAGGTGAGGAAGAGTCACGCCAGTATCTCATGATCAACACGCATAGAGGCTTGTAACAGTATAATAAACTGGTTTTTGGAGTGGCATCGGCTCCAGCAATTTGGCAGAGGGCCATGGAGCAGGTATTACAGGGAATTCCAGGCACACAATGTTACCTGGACGATATTCTGATTACAGGAGATGATGACGAGGAACACCTTGCAAATTTGGAACTGGTGCTCACCAGATTGAAAGAATATGGACTTCGAGTTAATCGCCAGAAATGTGAGTTCTTTCAGAAGTGGATCTCGTACTGTGGTCATGTCATTGACCAGGAGGGGCTTCATAAGTCTCCTGACAAGATCGAAGCTGTTGTGAAGGCTCCCGCTCCGGATAATGTATCCCAATTGAGGTCGTTCCTAGGGTTGATTAACTATTACCATAAGTTTCTGCCAAATTTATCCACGGTGCTGCACCCGCTGAACGCTCTTTTGCAGAAGGGAGTACCATGGAAGTGGAGCGAGGACTGTAAGAGGGCCTTTCGCAAAAGCAAGGCATTGATCACCTCAGAGGAAGTGTTGGCTCACTTCAACCCAACGCTGCCTATTCGTTTGGCTTGTGATGCTTCTCCATATGATATTGGGACAGTACTCTCACACAAGTTGCCAAATGGCCTGGAGAGGCCAGTTGCGTTCGCATCTAGATCATTGACCTCCGCTGAGCGCAACTATGCTCAGATAGATAGGGAGGCTCTCAGCCTTGTGTGGGGAGTAAAGAAGTTTAATCATTACCTGCAGGGCCAAAAGTTTACGCTTCTGACAGACCACCAGCCGTTGGTATCCATTTTTAACCCTAAGAAGGGTGTTTCGGTGATGACAGCACAGAGACTCCAGAGATGGTCCCTTTTCCTAGGGGCACATCAATATCAGATCGAATTCAAAGGTACAAAGCAGCATGGTAATGCTAATGGGCTGTCGCGCCTGCCACTACCTACAGAGGAGGAGGCACCGATGGTTGACCCTGTTGAGTTATTTCACTCGACCATCATCGAATGTTTACCAGTCACCAATGCAAGTATTGAAAGAGAAACCAGGAACGACCCGACACTGTCCCGGGTCTACGAAGTGACAGTGAAGGGATGGCCAGCACATGGTGATCCACTGTTACCGGCATTCTCAGCAAGACGAGAACAGCTGTCCGTCTGTCAAGGAACATTGATGTATGGAACAAGGGTGATTATTCCTCCTAAGTTAAGAGAGAGAGTTCTAAAGGAACTGCATGAAGGTCATCTGGGGGGAGTCAAGATGAAAAGCCTTGCTAGGGCTTATGTGTGGTGGCCGGGTATCGACCAACAGATAGAGGATCTGACGAAAAGCTGCTCAGGGTGCCAAAAAGTGCAAAATGCACCTCCGATTGCACCGCTGCATCCATGGGAATGGCCTTCAACCCCATGGCAACGTGTACATATTGACTTTGCTGGTCCATTCATGGACTCCATGTTTTTAATTGCGGTGGACGCACATTCTAAATGGCCAGAAGTGATTAAGATGACTACCACTACCTCGGAAAAGACGATCGCGGTGCTAAGAACGATATTTGCAAGAAATGGATTGCCAGAACAAATATGTTCAGACAACGGACCGCAGTTCGTGTCAGAAGAATTCCAGAAATTCATGAAGAAGAATGGGGTGAAACATTATACCTCTGCCCCATATCATCCGGCTACAGACGGGTTGGCCGAGAGATTTGTACAAACGTTCAAAAAAGCAATAAAGGCCATGAGCGAAGATCAGATTCCACTACAACACAAGGTGGACAAATTCCTACTGGCATATCGAAACGCCACTCATGCAGTGACAAACCAAAGTCCTGCCATGATGTTCTATAACAGGAGGTTGCGGTCCAGGTTGGACTTGTTAAAACCAAATGTGCGGAGGGAAGTTGAAAACAAACAGTTCCAGCATATAAATAACAAGACCACTTGGAGTTTCGAAATAGGATAACCAGTGTTAGCCCGGGACTATAAAAATGAGAAATGGCAATCTGGAACAATTCGGGCCAGACAAGGACCCCTGATGTACACGGTAGATATTGGTGAAAATGTAATACGGCGTCATGCTGACCAACTGGTAGAATCGAGAACAAGGGTCGAACCCATGGTTATGGCAGAGACAACTGTGGAAGAAGTTAGTGAACCTGAAGCATCTACCTCAGAAGTGAATGTACCTGATGATGATGTCCAATCCATAAGAGACCAACTAGATGAGTCACCCCAGCAACGAGAATCAGAGACCCCTGAAAGGCGTTATCCAACTCGAATCAGGAGGCCTCCTCAGAGACTGAATCTTTGAACTGTTTTGCATGAAGTTGTATATATATATGTTATTATGTTATGTTAAATGGGGATATAACTGTTAAGCTAAAAAGGGAGGATTGTGGTGTATGTAACCTGTTCCACCTTAAGAGAACTACCTTAAGAGATGTACTACTTTCTCTTGGCTGCTGTATACTGTAATACCGGTGGTGACTACACCGGTATATAAGTATTGTGTAGGGATTTGCTGGGCAGTTCAGCCCTGACCTCCGAATAGTAAAGACCTGTTAAAGTTATTCTTGTGGTCTGTGTCCAGTGATTTATAATAAGCATAACTGGGACACACAGACTTAACAATAACATCAACAAGTTCCATCCCACCATCAAACTCACCATGGACTACTCCTCAGAATCGGTTTCATTCTTGGACACACGAATCTCCATCAAAGACGGACACCTTAGCACTTCACTCTACCGCAAGCCCACGGACAACCTCAGGATGCTCCACTTCTCCAGCTTCCACCCTAACCACGTTAAGGATGCCATCCCCTATGGACAAGCCCTGCGAATACACAGGATTTGCTCAGACGAGGAGGAACGCGATGGACACCTACAGACGCTGAAAGACGCCCTCGTAAGAACGGGATATGACGCTTGACTCGTCGATCGACAGTTCCGACGGGCCACAGCAAAAAATCGCATAGACCTCCTCAGAAGACAAACACGGGACACAACCAACAGAGTACCCTTCGTTGTCCAGTACTTCCCCGGAGCGGAGAAACTACGCCATGTTCTTCGCAGCCTTCAACATGTCATCGATGACGACGAACACCTCGCTAAGGCCATCCCCACGCCTCCACTACTCGCCTTCAAACAGCTGCCTAACCTCAAACAGACCATCGTTCGCAGCAAATTACCCAGCTTTCAGGAGAACAGCGACCACGACACCATACAACCCTGCCACGGCAACCTCTGCAAGACATGCCAGATCATCATCACACGTGAGGACACCACCCACCAGGTACATGGTACATACTCATGTGACTCGGCCAACGTTGTCTACCTCATACGTTGCAGGAAAGGATGCCCCGGAGCATGGTACATCAGCGAGACCATGCAAACACTGCGACAACGGATGAACGGACACCGCGCAACAATCGCCAAGCAGGAGTGTTCCCTCCCAGTCGGGGAACACTTCAGCAGTCAAGGACATTCAGCCTCCGATCTTTGGGTAAGCATTCTCCAAGGCGGCCTTCGAGACACACGACAACGCAAAATCATAGAGCAGAAACTGATAGCCAAGTTCCGCACTCATGAGGAAGGCCTCAACCGGGATCTTGGGTTCATGTCACGCTACATGTAACCCCACCTGACGTAGGGTCATCCAGACTCGAGTCGTCGTTGGCTTGTTCTCTCTACACAGATGCGGCTGGACCTGCTGTGATTTCCAGCAAAAAAAATGTTTTTTTGTCTGTTTTTTGTTTTTCATACAGACCCCAGCATCTGCAACATTTGACCCCTTGTGACCCCACCTCATTGTTCTTTGATGTAATGTTTTCCTGACTGACCTGTTTGGACACCATTCACACCTTTGTTTGCTGTGATTATCTCTCTGCCGAGGTGTGATAAATGGCAGTTAGAAAGATTACCTGTAATCATCTGGCATTATTCTCTGACTATATAAGCTGTGTCTTTATGCATCTCTCCACTTCACCTGACGAAGGAGCAGCACTCCAAAAGCTTGTGATTTCAAATAAAACTGTTGGACTATAACTTGGTGTTGCGTGACTTCTTACATTCCTACAAAGCAGCAGGTATATTTCTTCTGTAAGGAGGGTGTCCTGGACTCCAAAGAGCAACTTTCCTTTGCTGCACTTCTTCTAAGAGGACCTTGAAGCATGCATCTGAGAATGAAGCTCATCTGTTCCTTCTTGCCATTTCTCCTTCTCTGC
Organism: Somniosus microcephalus; assembly: GCF_052327205.1. Taxonomy (NCBI): domain Eukaryota; kingdom Metazoa; phylum Chordata; class Chondrichthyes; order Squaliformes; family Somniosidae; genus Somniosus; species Somniosus microcephalus. Next base: position 159,843,810 of record NC_140994.1, read on the forward strand.
TCAGTTACCGTGCCTCTTTCCCTAGCAGCTGCAGGCTTGCAAAGCTGCACCCGCACACTATTGCTCCTTTGCCTCCTTCCTTTTCTCCTATAATCTGGAGGCTTTTAATACCCAAGCATGGCGTCGACTAACCATTGCTTCTTGATGGATCCTTTATTTCCTTCTCTTTTCAACCTTGATGGAGTCCTGCAAATTGGGCCCAGGCACATCACCAAAGTTGCCGATATATATAGATAATAAAGCTAAGTCTATCAACTTTCTCATGGTTTTATTGCCATTAGTTGAAAATTCATTGGTGCAACCCTGAAACAAGTACAGTAGTAATAGCATTTCGTGTACTCATAGTGAATAGACCAACGAGAATATGCCCTCGTTAATTTGCTGTGGTAATTGCCATTATCGATAATAGAAATTAAACTGATATAAACAAATTTTCTCATAAAAACCTGACAGTGGATTTTACGCAGTAGATTTTATAGCAATTTAATTTCAAATGTTTATCAATTATGCAAGCATAAAAATAATCCAAACCATAAACCATCTGACATAAATCCTTAGGTGTATTTTTGTATATTATCATTTTATAAAATTAAAAATTATATTGTTATCCTGTTTCTGCAGTAAAAGAATTGTTCATCATTCAATCAGATCATGGCTGATCATGGCTGTATTTTCCACTTTGTAAAGTTAAAAAAAAAAAGTTATCATTGATAAATTATTAAAATAAAGCCACTTCTTGTACAACTGGTAGTGTGTGTGGGGGGGGGGGTGGCGGAGCAGAGACTGACAGTTCGCCTTGTTTGTTTCAGTATAGGAATACTACAAGGTCGGGCAGTAGGTTTTATAACAAAGACTCCACCGGGAATTCCTGATCTCCATCAGCTGCAGAGGTGCTGCAGGAGGAGGGGAAAGTGGGAGAGAAGTCATTGGCTTTGCAGATGCATACACCATTAATTGGTCATTGTTAAAGTATAAAGAAAGAATGACTTGCATTTATATAGCACCTTTCACGACCACCAGACGTCTCAAAGCGCTTTACAGCCAATGAAGTACTTTTTGAAGTGGAGTCGCTGTTGTAATGTGGGAAACGCGGCAGCCAATATGCACACAGCAAGGTCCCACAAACAGCAATGTGATAATGGCCAGATAATCTGTTTTTTTGTTATGTTGGTTGAGGGATAAATATTGGCCAGGACACCGGGGATAACTCCCCTGCTCTATAAAAAATATGATACTTTAGAATGGGTTGAAAAAAAGAGTATAATCCAGAAATATAGTATGAATTGTAATACATAGTGCATTTTAGCCTGAAAGATCTCCATATCCCTTCTAATGCTACTATGTAATTCATGAGGCTCAGCTGAACATTGCCCTTCTTCAGACAAAGGTAAATGACCAATTATTGCACGACAGGCCACTAAGCATGAAAACTGTTGAACCAACAGAAAGATCTTTGGGGTCTGTTAAGCCTTGACACAGGCAGTTTAAGATGTTATTTTTCGAACAATAATAACGTCTGTTGCTGAAGGCAGTGCTACTGTGATCAGTTAATTTGATCCAATATGTGCACTTCATAGCTTTGTGGTCAAAGGTTTAAATCTTTGTGAAGGCCAACTTCAACATATTATAGCTGAAGAACTTACTGAGTATTTTAAATATGTGTATCAGTGCCATCAAAAAGCACTTAAAAGTACTGTTTATTTAATTTAAATCTTAAGTGGTTCAAATGAAAATCACTTTATTAAGATCATCATTCTTGTGTGGGTTTAGCTTGAAATGTATTACCACAAATTTTTTAATTAGCTGATTAAATCATAAAAACTTGAGAAGCTGCTGAGAGAAGGGAAGAGAAGTCACATGAAACTGCAGAGTGAGCAAGAGAGAGTGAATGGAACATTCAGATGCAGGCCTCATTTGGAGTGCTGATTGACCAACTTGTTTGATGCAAGTGTAATCACAATCACGGTCACCCCTGCATGTTAGAAACTTTAACCAGCTGTAAGATTAGCAGATTTCTACTTAAAAGTTCCAGGTGATGGAAACTGGGCAGGTAAAATCGCCCAGGGTACTTAACACCCTGGAAGCTGATGCTTCCCAATTTTAACCTACTCAACTGAGCAGGCAGCAAAGACACCCGGCCAAAGCTGGTGCTGTCCTATTTTGCATATGCATGTCAGATCCCAATGATGCCATTGGGACGCGACTGCATTTTTAACTCAGTGGCCAAAGTGGAAAGTCACAGTGAGATTCCCAGGGAAACCTAGCAGGAAAGAGGATCCGGGCAGGATGAGGTACAAAATGGTAAGATTTAAAAAACTTTTTTTTGTAACTTTCGTTGTGTGGCCAGGTGAAGCAGGACTGTTCCTCCAGGCCCCACAAAAAGAAGCTTAAGCCTCTCCTGCTGTGGACTCGCCCCACCTACCCGATCGTGAGAGCCCCACAGTATGGCCCCAATAGCTGATCAAGAAAACTTATTTAGTCTCGGCAGGCAGCCTTTGGGCCATGCGATTTTCTGCTGCTTCCCACCGACTTCCTGGCTGGAACAGGTGGTAAGTCAGCCAGCAGGATTTAAATGAGGTCCAAGTGTTAAAATATCTCGAGCCTCATTTCTGAGCGGTGGATGAGTTTCTAATTCACACCACTACTCACCCACTGAAATCTGGCCCAAACTTAAAAATCGGATCAAAAATGTGAGTACTGGCAATCTTCAGATGTCTTGTTTTCTGCTATTTATTCTTGTGTAAGGTGATTTTGCTTTCTGTACTTTGTGCACATTGAGCTCAAAATTCCGATCAGGCTGTGGGCGGATCTGGGGTAGAATCAGGTTGCACCTGGATTTGGTCGTGCATTTTAGGTTCAGCCTTTTTCCAATGGGTGTTTGCATGGCGGCTATGGGCAGATCTTCTATCTGCCCTTCCCACTCAACCCCCGCCCCCATGAACGTCAATGGCCCATGTTAGGAGGGGAGGGGATCTTGGAGGGGATTGATTACCTTATGTTGCCAGTGTTATGGCTCCCAGTGGAGCCAAAGATCCTTCAGTGCAGCTTCATTTCAGATTGAAAAGGATCTCTTAGGCAAACTAGCGGCGTGGCTAGGTGCCATTTTTATTTCTGGTATGTGGATCTGTAAGGATTTGGGGCTTCTTTAAACTGGTTTAAAGTAATTTTCCTGGTCTTGCAGCCTTTGCCTGTGTACTCAGACCAATTTACAAATAAAACCAATTTTAAAATAGCGGTTTCGAATCACTACCCCACCTTCCAGTTCTGACTGCAGGGCTTATAATTATTGATATTAAAACAGACACGTAGTTTGGATGAGAGAAAAAATCAAGTTTTATTAACTAAAAGAAATTATAATCAAAATATCAAACTATCCCATACGAACACAGTAATTACAGTAAAACTATATAACAGGGGTTGCAGATGGCGAAAACGAGGGATACAATGGCTACAATGTTATTTAAACAATCTTAGCAATTCCCTTAAATCACCATCCCCCAAACTCCTTAACTAGGTTGCTATGCTGAGGAGTCAGAACACTCGGCTCACCTGTGGTCCAGCGAAGTAAAAGAGAGAGATAGCTTCAGCATCTATCTTTATACCTGGTGCGGCCCCTACCATTCTGCCTTGCAAGGGCTGTGTGCAAAATTCCCCACCCAAAAGGGTCCAATACACAAGAGAAAGCTGTGATTGGCTACCTCAGAGTGGTTGGACTGGATTAATGTGTCTTCTGGAGCTTCCTGGGCTGAAACAAAAGGGAGATACAACTGCTCTATTGTCCAGCACTGGGTGATTTAAAACCCATTCAAATCTTGAACGATTCCCATTCAAGGTGCAAAAGTCTCTTCTGCAGTTTAGATGTATCCACTCGATATACAAACAAATGCTAATAGCATTCAATTGCTTTGTAAACAAAGCATTGTCCTTTGTCTTCGGCCATGTGGTGACAACCATTTTTATCCCTGGAAATTTAAAAGCACATCGCCAGGGATTCTTTAATTTAAAAAATGAATCTTCAGAACTGTAAATTATTGCGAATTCTTACAGATCTTTGATGTACCTTTACAGGCCCAGACCACACACCCTGAATATGCTAATGACCCTGTCCCCGCAATTTGGGATGGGGACCATGTTATTCCATTGGCCAGCATTCCATTTGTGGGTTTTATTCCACCTCACTTGCCAGTCAGAATTTCAGCTCTATTGGCCCAGAAATTCCATTCGCAGGCCTCCCGCGGGCGGAGGGCTGCAATTTGGAAAAATCTCCGCCTGGACCAGAGGGCTCCCAGGAGGCACAGAATTCCATTGCTGTGCCTCTTCAAACTGCCGGTGTGCAGGGCACGCGTATCCCAGGGGCGCATGTAGTTTGCAGCATCCCTGGGATCACGTGGGCCATGGGGAGCCAATCAGAGCAGGGAATCTCCATTCATAGATTTGACAGGAAGACCTGTCAAATCTATGAATAGAGATCACCCCCCAAAATATAAGTAAAACTTCAAATACATTTTTAAAAAAACATCACATTTTTAAAATGACTATAAATTACATAAATTAACTATTTTAAACAAAAATAAAAAAATTTGGAAAAAATAATTAAAGTTTTTAACAGGGCTAAAAATAAACTTACCTTTCTTTAAAGTATTTTAAAATGATAAATCAGTGGACATTTGATCTGTGAAGCCCTTTCTTCAGAGAACGGAAGTTCCGGTTTCCAGTGCATGCGCAGTGCATGCCTAAAACCGGCACTTCCGTTGGCCCTACGGGTGAGTACACAGAATGTACACACCTGTAGGGAACGGAATTTATGGGCCATTATTTTTACCAATTGAGCTAGTAATAGAACCATTGCTTTACCCGAATCAGAGGTGAAAAAAGCCATTCCATCTCAAATGCATCTCATTAAAGAGGTTCCCTCATTTTAATTTTGTTCTGTTCATTTCAGTTGATTTTGGAACAGTTTTGTTTTAACATTGAGTGCTGATGGCACCATTTCAAAGTGTAAGCGAGCCTAACAGTTTGCAAAAGCTAAATTACTAAACATAATTAATGCTCACTCATCCTTGGGTTTGTGATCATGAAACTAATAATGCATTCCTCTCACAGTCAAACTGCTTCAAGTCAGTACCCCTGGTGATGTAATTAGGCACTATGGGGGAAAACTTGGGTATTGCCCATTTTGGGGCGCTAATATCAGCTGGGCGCAAATTTTAGTGCCCGGCGCTAATTATCGCCGCAGACTGCAAAATTTGTCTCCATCACCCCTGGAGGTGATTTGAACGCTAAATCAAGCACTACACACCTCTCTTAGGGCGCTAATGTCGGGGCGCGAGGCGCTACCTCAGAACGCTACTGAAGCTCAGGCGATGTTTGGCAGATGAAATACAATACTAGAAAGTGTGAGGTTATGCACTTTGGCAGGAAAAATCGAAGAGCAAGTTATTATCTTAATGGCAAGAAACTGGAAAATACTGAAGTACAAAGGGATCTGGGGGTCCTGGTGCACGAAACTCAAAAGATTATGTAAGAGCCATGAAAGTTTAAGAAAGAAAATACTTTAAAATATTTGTTAAATAGTATAATACAGTTAATTTACCTGACTGACTTATTGTATTGAGAAACCCCTATTTTCTTGCTCCAGTAGTATAGTCTGAGATACCCCCTTCATTCTTGCTACAATGGTACAGTCCTTAAGATTGTCACATGGTATGCAGCCATTTTACAGTTTAAACTCCACGAGGCCGGAGAAGGTAGAAGCTTTTGAGGGCTGGAGCAATACAGTTTTTGACTGTGTTCGTTTATACGTGTTTTGCTTTGTAATTCTGTTTGTAAGGTGTTATAGTAAACAGTTTAAAAGACAAAGCTACGTTTGGGAACGTTTTATTTTGACACGCGTCTACTCATTGCTAAAAGCCTCAAAGCTCAGTGGCTGCATGTTTGGAAATTAAGAAGCGCCACTACATTAGTCAAAAACTTGCTCCCTAAGAAGGAAAGGACGGAATTGTCGGCGAACGTATACATGAATGGTCATGGAGCCAGACGACAATATAAGAAAGCGAAGGTACAGTGACTGTTACTTGCTTTGTTCATTCTATTGAGAAGCTAAATAAGAGCTGCGGGTAAAATGGCCGAGGCCTTACGGAGCCGTGAGGAGCTTCCTCCAGCCAGAAGGATTGTTGGCCAAAAGAGGGAAATAAAGCTCACCCCAAAGGCAATGGAAGAGAAGTTACATAGAAGCATAGGTGCAAGGAAGGCTAAATTAGCTCAGATAACTGAAAAAATGAAGATAATTGATTGTCTCATGGAAGATAATGCTAATATTAAGAAAGCTGAAGACATAATGCATTACGATTTCTCCAAGCTGCATGAAGAACTTAATGTACTCAATGAAGATGTATTAGCACTTCTGTCTGAAGAAGAGGGAAAAGCTGATCAGCACAACTGGTTTGATCTTAAATCATCCAGCATTAAGGACTATGCCAAGGCCACAGAACAGTGGATGTTAAGGATTCGTCAAGATGCTGATACAGCAGAGAAAGAGAAAGTTGACGATGAAGTCGGACCAGATGATAGCATTTCAGAGACTTCAGCCAGACTGAGCAAAAATCAAAAAGAAGGTAGCTCTGTTTCTGGACACAGGTCAGTCGCTTCTACCACAAGCTTGTCGCGACGCAAGAGAGAGGAGGTTGAACGGGCAACTTTGATGGCACGCGCAGCATCTTTAGTGGAGAAGCAAGCCCTTGAATGGGAAGAGGCCCAACTGCAGGCCCAACAGGCCCAACTGCAGGCCCAACAGGCCCAAGTGCAGGCAAAGAAAGAACAGCTGGAGATAAAAACAGCTATTGCGGTCTCAGATGCCAAGTTGGGTGTGTATGAAGATTATGAATGCTCACAGGATGGCGTGAGCGAATACTGCCAGTCAATGGTGTCACATAGAGTTGGATCCAGGGCACCTTTAAGAGTTAAAAGAGAGTCCGAAGGCCATCTCCTGGCATTACAGCGTGGAAGAGTGGCCTCTCCACTAACAGGAGCATGTGATGCTACCCCAGATGTCAGACGGTCTAGACTAGACCCTGCTGATGACCACCAGAGGCCTGAAGACACAGGGAGAAGCCTATACCGAGTGATGCAACGTCAGAACGAAATTACAGAGATGCTTGTAAAACAACAGAATCTGTTTCGACTCCCTCAAAGAGACATACCAGTCTTCCAAGGCGACCCACTCAAGTATAAGCCCTTCATCAGATCCTTCGAACAAGCCATTGACTCCAAAACAGAGAGCAGCAGTGATAAGTTGTACTACCTGGGACAGTACACCAGTGCTAAACCACAAGACCTGGTCAGAAGCTGTGAACACATGAGACTGGACCGGGGATACATAGAAGCCAGGAAGTTGCTGCAGGAGCACTATGGTAACGAGCTGAAGATAGCCACTGCATATATTGAAAAGGCTACCAAGTGGCCACAGATCAGATCGGAGGACGGAGAGGCATTGAACGCATATGTTCTATTTCTCATAGGATGTCGCAACACCATGGAGGATGTTGAATTCATGGAAGAGATGGACAATCCTACGACTATGAGAATCATCATCTCTAAGCTTCCTTACAGGATGAAAGAACAATGGAGAAGAACAGCCTTTGAGATAATGGAGAGACGGAAAAGTAGAGCCAGGTTTGCAGACTTAGTGAATTTCATAGACAAACAGTCTAAAATTGCTAGGGACCCATTGTTTGGAAACATCCAGGATGTCAGCCCGACTACTGATGGAAGAGCGAAAGCCAAGCCTGCTGAATCAAAGACTCTCAGGAAAGGTGGTTCCAGGGGAAGCAACTTTGCAACTATCGTCACTCAGGCTGGGGAAGAAAGGTCTCAGAACTCATCTCCCAAAAAGAGCAGCACAGTGACGCCTGCTAATGCCTTTCAGAAGCCATGTTTATTCTGCCAGAAGAATCATACATTGGATTTCTGCAGTGACATCAAAGCACAGCCACATAAGGACAGAATCAAATTCCTGAAGTACAATGGCCTATGTTTTGGATGTCTCTCTCAGGGGCACCTGAGTAGAAACTGTAAGCAAAGAACAACATGCAGAGAGTGCACTCGGAAACATCCCAGTCTGCTGCATATCCACAAAGAAGAATAAGTCTCTAAGAAGAGTGAAGAAAACAATACCGACGAGAAGGTTGTTTCAAGTGCTCTGGTGTCGCTAGAACCAGAGACTTGTGGATTCACTGGGGCCGGTGACAGTGATTGTATTCTTGCCATCGTACCAGTAAAGATCAAGTCTAAGAGGAGTGAGAAATTTGTGGAGACTTACGCCTTCATGGATCCAGGTAGTTCAGCAACGTTCTGCACAGAATCACTCATGCGACAGCTGAACGTTAGAGGCAGAAGAACAGAAATCCTATTACGCACCATGGGTCATGAGAAGTCAATGCAAAGTTATATCCTATCAGACTTAGAAGTGTGTGGACTTGAACAGAAGGACTTCATAGACCTGCCGAATGTTTTCACACAGAGGGAGATTCCTGTTAAAATAGGAAACTTAGCCCTGCAGAAGGATGTGGAGAGATGGCCTTACCTGGAAAAGGTGCGTCTCCCATATATTGAAGCAGAAATTGGCCTGTTAATTGGAACCAATGCCTACAAAACTATGGAGCCATGGCAGGTGATAAACAGCAAGGATGACGGACCCTACGCAGTCAGGACAGCCCTTGGATGGGTAGTCAATGGACCGGTAAGGAGAGATGATGGCAACAAGTCGAACAAGGAGCAACGACAAAATGTAACAGTTAATTGTATCTCTATTGCAAGCATCGAAGAGCTGTTGATACAGCAGTTCAACGCAAACTTTTCAGAACGCAGGTGTGAGGAAAAGACAGAGATGTCACAAGAAGACCATCAGTTCATGGATTTGATGACAAGGTCTACACAGTTCATTGATGGCCACTATCACATTGGTTTGCCACTGAGAAGACAGACCGCGAAGATGCCGAACAATCGCTGCATAGCAGAGCAACGCGCCATCAGTCTAAAGAGAAAGCTGAACAAGAACCCCGACTTTCACGAAGACTACAAAGGCTTCATGAGAAACATCATAGCGAAAGGCTATGCTGTAAAAGTGCCCGAGGAACAGTTGAACAGAGACGATGGAAGGGTCTGGTACATTCCTCATCACGGTGTGTATCACCCAAAGAAGAAAAAGATCCGTGTAGTGTTTGACTGCGCCGCCTCATTCAGAGGAACTTCACTGAATGACCAGCTGCTTCAAGGTCCTGATCTTACTAATACCCTCATTGGCGCCTTGACTAGGTTTAGACAAGAGCTCGTTGCCATGATGGCAGACATAGAATCAATGTTCTACCAAGTCAGAATCCCTGATGAAGATGCTGATCTTCTGCGCTTCCTTTGGTGGCCAGATGGCGATGTTAGTCAAGCGATGGTGGAATGTAGAATGGCTGTAAACTTGTTTGGAGCCACATCATCTCCCAGCTGTGCAAGCTACGCTCTCAGAAAAACTGCAGAAGATGGCAAAGGCAAAGCACCATCAGAGGCTGTGGAGACAATCTTCAGAAACTTTTATGTCGATGACTGTCTGAAGTCCATGTCAACAGAGGACGATGCCATTGCACTGTCAAGAGACCTTAGGACTCTGTGTTCGAATGGAGGATTTCATCTGACTAAGTGGATAAGCAACAGCAGAGCAGTTCTAGCTTCTATCCCAGAAAAGGAAAGAGCCACTGAAGTCAAAGATCTGGACCTGAGTCACGATGTCCTTCCTATTGAGAGAGCTCTTGGTGTACAATGGTGCATTGAGTCAGACACGTTCAACTTCAGAATAATGGTGAACGAAAGACCATCCACAAGACGAGGGATTCTCTCCATGGTCAGTTCCATCTACGACCCTCTTGGATTCCTGGCACCACTCATTCTGCCGGTGAAGCTGATCCTATGAGAGCTGTGTAGAGACAAGAGAGGATGGGATGAAGATATCCCAGAAGGTCAGGCTCAGAGATGGCTCAGATGGTTGACAGATTTGTAACAACTTGGTGAGTTGGTGAGTAGTTCTCTCTTTTCAATACAAGCTTGACTTCTGTGGTGTTAAATTTCTAGGGTCTCTGGTGTAGTGGGGACAGTTGGTAAATAAAGCGCCCTAGAGTATACCTGTAACTGGGGTATTGAATAAATTTTTAAATTAATTAAAGGAGTAAGTCATGGGAGGAGAGCTCAGACCCGTGTTCTGCTCCTCTTGCTCCATGTGGGAAATCAGGGACGCTGCCAGTGTCCCTGACGACCATGTGTGCGGGAAATGCATCCAGCTGCAGCTACTTGCAGACCGCATTGCGGCGCTCGAGCTGCAGGTGGATGAATTTTGGAGCATGCGCGATGCTGAGAGGCTCATGGATAGCACGTTTAGCGAGTTGTTCACGCCTCAGGGCAGGGCAGCACAGGGGGTGACCATCAGGCGGAGCAACAAAGGCAGGCAGGTAGTGCAGGGAACCCCTGCGGGCATCCCCCTTTCAAACAAGTATACCGCTTTGGATACTGTTGAGGGGGATGACTCACCAGGGGAAGGCAGCAGCAGCCAACTTCCTGGCACTGGGGGTGCTCCTGCTGCCCAGGAAGGGGGGAAAAAGAGTGGGAGAGCAATAGTGGTAGGGGATTCTATAGTAAGGGGAACAGATAGGTGTTTCTGTGGCCGTAGACGTGAATCCAGGATGGTTTGTTGCCTCCCTGGTGCCAGGGTCAAGGATGTCACTGAGCAGCTGCAGGGCATTCTGGAGGGGGAGGGTGAACAGCCAATGGTCGTGGTCCACATTGGTACCAACGACATAGGTAAAAAGAGGGATGAGGTCCTGCATCAAGAATTTAGGGAGCTAGGTAACAGATTAAAGAGCAGGACCTCAAAGGTTGTAATCTCTGGATTACTCCCAGTGCCACGTGCTAGTAAGTATAGGAATGGGAGGATAGAGCAGGTGAATGCGTGGCTAAAGAGTTGGTGTAGGGGGGAGGGTTTTACTTTCCTGGATCACTGGGCCTGCTTCTGGGAAAGGTGGGACTTGTACAAGTCGGACGGGTTGCACCTGAACCAGAGCGGGACAAATATCCTTGCGGGGAGGTTTGCTAGCACTGTTGGGGGGGGTTTAAACTAACTTGGCAGGGGGATGGGATACAGAGGGGAGCTGAAATAGGGGGGGATGTGCTGCCAATTATAGAGAAAAAAACAAGTCAGCTTGGTAGACAGGGCAAATATATAAGGGCAAGGCTGGATGGCATCTATTTTAATGCAAGGAGTCTTGCAAATAAGGTGGATGAACTGAAGGTGTTGATAAACACATGGGAGTATGATATTGTTGCTATCACGGAGACATGGTTGAGGGAAGGGCAAGACTGGCAGCTCAATATTCCGGGGTACAGAATCTTCAGGCGAGACAGAGGGGGAGGTATAAGAGGAGGGGGTGTCACAATATTAATTAAGGAGTCAATTACTGCAGTAAGGAGGGATGATATATTAGCAGGGTCCTCTAATGAGGCCATATGGGTGGAGCTTAAAAACAAAAAGGGGGCAAGCACTTTGCTGGGAGTGTACTATAGGCCTCCAAACAGTCAGGGGGAGATAGAGGAACAGATATGTAGGCAAATCTCAGAGAAATGTGCAAATAATAGGGTAATAATAATGGGGGATTTCAACTTCCCCAATATTAACTGGGATAGTCAGAGTGTGAAAGGCTCAGAGGGTGTAGAATTCTTAAAGTGCATCCAGGAGAGCTTTTTGAGCAAGCATGTAGAAAGTCCTACAAGAGAGGGGGCGGTACTGGACCTAATTCTAGGGAATGTGGCCGGCCAAGTGGAAAAAGTGCTAGTAGGTGAGCACTTTGGTGATAGTGACCATAATATGGTAAGATTTAAGGTGGCCATGGAAAAGGACAGGGATGGGCCGGAAATAAAGGTTCTAAATTGGGGGAAGGCCGATTTTAATAGGATAAGGCAGGATCTGGCCAAAATGGACTGGGATCAGCTACTTGTAGGAAAATCCGCATCGGAGCAATGGGAGGCTTTCAGAAGGGAGATTGAGATCATACAATGGCAACATGTTCCCGTAAAGGTCAAGGGTGGTTCCAAAAACCACAGGGAACCTTGGATGTCAGGGGATATACGAGAATGGATTAGGAAAAAAAGGAGGGCTTTTGGTAGATACAAAAGGCTAAAGACGGAGGAAGCCCTAGAGGAGTACAAAAAGTGCAGGGGGATACTTAAAAAAGAAATTAGGAGATCAAGGAGGGGCCATGAAATAACACTGGCGAGCAAAATAAAGGAAAATCCGAAGATGTTTTATAAGTATATTAAGGGTAAGAGGATAACTAGGGAAAAAATAGGGCCCATTAGGGACAAAAGTGGCAATCTGTGTGTGGAGCCGGAAGATGTAGGAGGGGTTCTAAATGAATTTTTTGCATCTGTTTTCACTATGGAGAAGGACGATGTAGACATAGAAATAGGGCGGGGGGACTGTGATATGCTCGAACATATTAACATCGAGAGGGAGGAGGTATTGGCGGTTTTAGCTGGCCTAAAAATGGATAAATCCCCAGGCCCGGATGAAATGTATCCCAGGCTGCTGTGTGAGGCAAAGGAGGAGATTGCGGGGGCTCTAACACATATATTCAGGACCTCTCTGGCCACAGGGGATGTGCCAGAGGACTGGAGAACCGCTAATGTAGTACCATTATTCAAGAAGGGTAGTAGGGAAAAACCGGGGAACTACAGGCCAGTGAGCCTAACATCAGTGGTAGGAAAATTATTGGAAAAAATCCTGAGGGACAAAATTTGTCTCCACTTGGAGAGGCAAGGATTAATCAGGGATAGTCAACATGGCTTTGTCAAGGGAAGATCATGTCTGACTAATTTGATTGAATTTTTTGAGGGGGTGACTAGGTGTGTGGATGAGGGTAACGCAGTGGATGTGGTATACATGGATTTCAGTAAGGCCTTCGATAAAGTCCCGCACAGGAGACTGGTCAAGAAGGTAAGAGCCCATGGAATCCAGGGTGCCTTGGCACATTGGATACAAAACTGGCTTAGTGGCAGAAGGCAGAGGGTGATGGTCGAAGGTTGTTTTTGTGACTGGAAGCCTGTGGCCAGTGGGGTACCACAGGGATCGGTGCTGGGTCCCTTGCTGTTTGTGGTCTACATTAATGACTTGGATATGAATGTAAAGGGTATGATCAGTAAGTTCGCGGATGATACAAAAATTGGTAGGGTGGTAAATAGCGAGGAGGGTAGCCTCAGTCTGCAGGACGATATAGATGGGTTGGTCAGATGGGCGGAACAGTGGCAAATGGAATTTAACCCGGAAAAGTGCGAGGTGATGCACTTTGGGGGGACTAACAAGGCAAAGGAATACACAATGAATGGAAAGACCCTAGGCAAGACGGAGGGTCAGAGGGATCTGGGTGTGCAAGTACACAGATCCCTGAAGGCGGCGGAACAGGTGGATAAGGTGGTAAAAAAGGCATATGGGATACTTGCCTTCATTAGCCGAGGCATTGAATATAAGAGCAAGGAGGTTATGATGGAGCTGTATAAAACACTGGTTAGGCCACAGCTGGAATACTGTGTGCAGTTCTGGTCGCCACACTACAGGAAGGATGTGATCGCGTTAGAGAGGGTGCAGAGGAGGTTCACCAGGATGTTACCAGGGCTGGAGCGCTTCAGCTATGAAGAGAGACTGGGCAGATTGGGTTTGTTTTCCTTGGAGCTGAGGAGGCTGAGGGGGGACATGATTAAGGTGTACAAAATTATGAGGGGCATAGATAGGATGGATGCTGAGGAGCTTTTTCCCTTAGTAGAGGGGTCAATAACTAGGGGGCATAGATTCAAGGTAAAGGGCGGGAGGTTTAGAGGGGATTTGAGAAAGAACTTTTTCACCCAGAGGGTGGTTGGAGTCTGGAACTCACTGCCTGAAAGGGTTGTGGAGGCAGAAACCCTCACAACATTTAAGAAGCATTTGGATGTGCACTTGAAATGCCATAGCATACAAGGCTACGGGCCAAATGCTGGAATATGGGATTAGATTAGACAGGGCTTGATGGCCGGCGCGGACACGATGGGCCGAAGGGCCTCTATCCGTGCTGTATTACTCTATGACTCTATGACTCTATGACTCTAACTTTCTAGCTTCAACGTCAGTAGATGCATCAAGCCTGTGAGTTTTGGAGTTACAAAGACGGCTCAACTACATCATTTCTCGGACGCCAGTGAGGACGGCTATGGCACGGCTACTTACCTCTTGCTGACAAATCAACAGGGCCAGAAACATTGTGCCTTCCTCATGGGGAAATCCAGGGTGGCTCCGCTGAAGCAGGTCACCATCCTGAGACTGGAATTGACGGCAGCGGTTGTTGCAGTTAAAGTTGACCAGGTGATGCGGAAAGAGTTACAGCTCCCATTAGAAGAATCTGTCTTCTGGACGGATAGCACGACGGTGCTGAAGTATATAGAGATTGAGAAGATACGCTTCAAGACCTTCGTAGCAAACAGAATCTCATCCATTAGAGAAGCTACACAACCATCTCAATGGAGGTATGTAAACACCTCATTAAACCCAGCAGATCAAGCCTCATGGGGATTGAAGGCTGAAAACTTCATGAGGAGTGAAACTTGGATACAAGGCCCAAGTTATCTGCTGGAAACAGAGAGATCATGGCCAGAAAGACCAGATATGCCAAGTCAGATTGCTGAAGACGACGTCGAAGTCAAGAGATCAGTCACAGTAAATCTCATAACTACGAAAGAGAACTTTGACACAGTGAACAAGCTTGGTAACCATTTCTCAGGATGGCACCAGTTGAGGAAAGCAGTTGCATGGTTTCTAAGGTTGAAAGAGTTGCTGCTACACCTGAGCGGTAAGAGAAAAGAGTACCGAGCCACTATCAGTCAGTCTGAAAGTAACCCTGATAAGCAGAGAATGCTTCTACAGCAGTATATGCATCAGCACAAGACCACATTGGGTAAGAATTCATTGACCGTGGAGGATTTGGCCAAGGCTGAGATGGAGATAGTTTGCTTCAGTCAAAGACAAAGATACCCAGAAGAAATCGAAGCTTTACAGCGAAATACTCCAATCAAGAAAGGTAGTCATATCTACAAGCTGGACCCTACACTCCAAGATGGAGTACTGAGGGTGGGAGGGAGACTAAACAAATCTGCTATGCCAGAGGAGGCCAAGCATCCTGCTATCCTTTCTAAGGACCTCCGGGTTGCTACTCTCATTCTTCAGCATATACACCAGAGTATTGGACACAGTGGGAGGAATCACGTGCTTGCGAAGCTAAGACAAAGATACTGGATTCCAGGAGCTAATTCCGTAATAAGAAAAATACTCTCTGAATGCATTGTTTGCAGATGGTTACACGCTAGAGCTGGGGAGCAGAAAATGGCAGACCTGCCTGAAGACCGTTTGTTACCAGACAAGCCCCCATTTACAAACGTAGGGGTGGACTATTTCGGGCCTTTCGAGGTAAAGCGAGGACGGAGCCTTGTCAAGAGATATGGTGTGCTTTTCACTTGTTTGACCATCAGAGCAGTTCATATTGCGGTGGCACACACGCTTGACACTGATTCCTCTAGTAACGCCCTGCGGCGCTTTGTCTGTAGAAGAGGACAGGTGTCCATTATGCGTTCTGATAATGGCACTAATTTTGTCGGAGTGGAGAGAGAACGACGGTAAGCTATTGAAGGTTGGAATCAGCTTAAAATACAGGAAGCCATGATGCAAACAGGAATTAAGTGGATCTTCAATCCTCCGGCTGCATCCCACCATGGAGGTGTCTGGGAAAGACAGATACGCACCGTAAGAAAACTACTCAGTTCTGTACTAAAGCAGCAAGTGCTTGACGACGAGGGACTCCAAACCGTTCTGTGTGAGGTCGAAGCCATCATTAATGACCGACCGATAACTAAGACATCAGATGATCCCAATGACCTCGAAGCCCTGACTCCGAACCACCTGTTGTTGTTGAAAACACAGCCAGTCATGCCCCCGGGAGTCTTCAAAAAGGAAGATCTGTATGCCCGTCGGAAGTGGAGGCAAGTTCAGTATATGTCAGACCTTTTCTGGACCAGATGGACAAGAGAATACTTACCTCTGCTACAGGAGCATCAAAAATGGTCCAAAATAAAGAGGAACTTCATTGTCGGAGACATCGTCTTAATCGTGGATGATTCAGCCCCGAGAAATTCTTGGTTGATGGGAAAAATAATTAAGACCATGCCAGACTCCAGAGGCGTTGTTCGTCGTGTTTGTTTGCAAACCAAGACCAGTACCCTGGAAAGACCGATCACAAAGCTCTGCCTGCTACAAGAAGCAGCGTGAAAAGTTCCTGAACGAGAAAAGTGGACATTTATATTGTAAATATGTTGAACTCATTGGCCCAGAAATTCCAGAACGGGGCTTGCAGTGCATGCAAGCCCCATATTTACACTTACCCCGCGCTACTGACGATCAGCTCCAGGGACGCCTGGACTTGATGAATGAAAAAGAAGAATCCCGGGCAGCGTATGACGTCACGCCGCCCAGGAGTGCAGCCAGCGCGAAGCCAGGAGCGTGCAGTGTAAGTGAGACACGCCCCTTGAGGTCTCAGTTTCACTGGACACGCCCCCAATGTTTCTGGCAAGCTGCTAAGCATTTCTACATGCAAAGCAGCAGTTTAAATAGGTTTTTGGAAGTTTTTTGAAGATTTTGGTAACTTTTATAAACTTTTTAAAAAGTTTACATTATTTTGAGTAATCTGAAGTAGTTTTAAAGAGAATTAAAGCAATTTAAAGACTTTTAAAAGCCCTAAAAGAATTTTTTTAATTCCATTTATTTATTTAGCAATGTCGTCGTCATACGTGTCTTCACACTGTTCCCTTTGGGGAACTGTATGAAGTGGTGGAATGATTTATGGCCGTGATTAACACTCATTCCGTGACCGTAACCATCTTTGAACCAGCCATTAGGGCGGTTAGTCCTATGGCGGGAGGGTTTTACGGGCTCCCACAAGCTATAGAAGGAGGGGGGGCCACCCACACCCACGGACGCAAATATCCCACTGGATGTCAACCCAGAATTTAGAGCCGGAGCTCCGACTCCACTTGCCGGGACTGTCTGGAGCGGGGTTCGAAACCCTACCCTGATCTGGCCCAGCGATGGGGATCCTACCGCTATGACAAAGGCCCAATCCGATTAGCAACGTGAAATGGCAGCATAGGGCTCCAGTCACGGGGAGGGAAAAGGCGCAGGAAACGTATGGGTGTCACCTTTTGTGCGGAGTGGGCCTTTTGCGTAGCAGTAAGCATCCCCGCCGCTGGAGGGTTTTGAACCCCACTCCAGACAGTCCCGGCAAGTGGAGTCGGAGCTCCAACTTTAAATTCTGGGTGGACATCCAGCGGGATACTTGCGTCCGTGGGTGTTGGTGGCCCCCCCCTCAGATGGGTTGTGGGAGCCCGTAAAACCCTCCCGCCATAGGACTAACCACCCTAATGGCTGGTTCAAAGATGGTTACGGTCACAGAATGAGCGTGAATCACGGCCATAAATCCTTCCACCACTTCATACAGTTCCCCAAAGGGAACAGTGTGAGGATACGTACGATGATGACCTCTTGCGCAATGCACCTCCTTGGACCCTCAGTCGCAGATGCGAGGGGGCAAGTCGTGCAATTGTTAAATTTTTCATTTTATTGACATGTAAAATGTTGGCCCAGTAATTCCCTTCCAACTGCGCGAGTACGGTCGGGGTACTTACGCATCTGGCCGGATGAAATGCCGGTTTTCAGCATGCACAGTGCTTTTGTGGAAAACCGGCATTTCCTGTCCTCTGAACGAAGGGGTTCAGAGGCAGAACGCGTGCGACTGCACAGGCAGCGCGTGCGCAGTATAATTCGCCGCTTTCATTACTGCTTTCAGTGAGGTCAAGTCCTTACAACTTACACATGAAAAAAGCATGGGTGCAGTTGCTCCAGAGGCTGCGGAGGAAGATATTTCTTATCGTGGAGCTTCTGAATGTATGTATGTCTGTATATATTCCTTTGCGTGTTATGTATATATTCCTTTACTTATGTGTATGAATGTATTATTTAATTATGACTTTCAGAGAAAGTAACTTATTGGAAAATCATAATTAAATACATACATTCATACACATTAGTAAAGGAATATAAAACATACATACATATACGTAAAGGAATATATGTGCACATACATACATAACTCATTCTCACATTCCATTCACACAGCCACAATTGCTCCTTCTACCTACCGTTCTGAAAACCCTTTTAAAAAAAAAAAAATTTTAACTTTAAAACTTACTTAAAATTTCTTAAAATAACTTCCCTCCCTTTCCCAAACAGAAATATTGCATTTCAGAAGCTCCACGATAAAATGTTTCTTCCTCCGCAGCCAATGAACCACTTTACACTTGCTTTTTTCAAGTGTAACTTCTGAGGACTTACCCTCACGGATTTCATGAATGAAATCTACGAAGTTCACTGCGCAAGCGCTGCCTGTGCAGTCGCACGCGCTCGAGGTCTGGAAATGCCGGCGTTCCCCGCATGCGCTGTTCATGCTGAACGCCGGCATTTCCAACGGCCAGATGCGTGAGTACCCCGAGCGCACTCACGCCTTTGGCCGCGAATTTCTGGCCCATTAGTTTATGACTCTTAAGAATGTTTGAGTAATTGATATGCTCCATGTGCCTAGTCAATTAGAGGCCGGAATGTAAGAGCCATGAAAGTTTAAGAAAGAAAATACTTTAAAATATTGGTTAAATAGTATAATACAGTTAATTTACCTGACTGACTTATTGTATTGAGAAACCCCCTATTTTCTTGCTCCAGTAGTATAGTCTGAGATACCCCCTTCATTCTTGCTACAACGGTACAGTCCTTAAGATTGTCACATGGTATGCAGCCATTTTACAGTTTAAACTCCACGAGGCCGGAGAAGTTGAAGCTTTTGAGGGCTGGAGCAATACAGTTTTTGACCGTGTTCGTTTATACATGTTTTGCTTTGTAATTCTGTTTGTAAGGTGTTATAGTAAACAGTTTAAAAGACAAAGCTACATTTGGGAACGTTTTATTTCGACACGCGTCTACTCGTTGTTAAAAGCCTCAAAGCTCAGTGGCTGCATGTTTGGAAATTAAGAAGCGCCACTACAGGTTAGTATGCAGGTGCAGAAAGTGATTAAGAAGGCCAATGGAATGTTGGCTTTCATTGCTAGGGGGATAGAATATAAAAATAGGGAGGTATTGCTTCATTTGTACAAGGTATTGGTGAGACCGCACCTGGAATACTGCGTACAGTTTTGGTGTCCATACTTAAGAAAGGACATACTTGCTCTCGAGTCAGTACAAAGAAGGTTCACTCGGTTAATCCCGGGGATGAGGGGATGGACATATGAGGAGAGGTTGAGTAGATTGGGACTCTACTCATTGGAGTTCAGAAGAATGAGAGGCGATCTTATTGAAACATATAAGATTGTGAAGCGGTTGGATCGGGTGGATGCGGGGAGGATGTTCCCGATGATGGGTGAAACTAGAACTAGGGGGCATAGTCTTAGAGTAAGGGGCTGCTCTTTCAAGACTGAGATGAGGAGGAACTACTTCACTCAGAGGGTGGTAGGTCCATGGAATATGCTGCCCCAAAAAGCTGTAGAAGCTACATCATTACATAAATTTAAAACAGAAATAGACAGTTTCCTAGAAGTAAAGGGAATTAAGGGTTATGGGGAGCGGGCAGGAATTTGGACATGAGTCTAGGTTCGGATCGGTCATGGCCCTGTGGGTAGCGGAGCGGGCCCAGGGGCCGTGTAGCCTGAACCTGCTCTTATTTCGTGTGTCTAATTCTGTTAGATTCAGGAGATGGTTCTGTGATAGTGGATTGGCGGTTAGGATCAGATCAGCCATGATCTTATTGAATGGCGGAGCAGGCTCGAGGGGCCGATTGGCCTACTCCTGCTCCTATTTCTTATGTTCTTATGTTAATTACCCTGCAACTCAGACAGACTGGCACCGTCCAGTTCTTAAAGGGGAGGGGCTATCTTGCTACACAGCCACACCCTGCTCATTGCAGCGTTTGACCTCGGCCTGCAAACACCTACAATATTGCTCAAACAATTGTGATGGATACTCAGAGGCCCAGGGAGAGAGCTCAGCGCTTTAGCGATCAGGCATCAGTGGCTCTGGCTGACGCTGTTGAATGGCGATGGGCAGTGCTCTTTCCAGAGACTGGCAGGAGGCCATTGCCCCATGAGTTTAGAAGAGTGTGGAGGGAGGTAGCCCAGCATGTGTCATCGCAGAGCCTGGTGCAAAGGACACATACACAGTGTCGTAAAACGTTCAACGACCTCACTTGGGTGGTCAGGGTGAGTACCTGCTTTTCAATACCTTTACATCCCACTATCTCAACCTCACTCTGTGCACAGACGGTCTAAATGCCCAAATTCCCAACACTCATCCAACAAATATGGCCATCTCATAAAACTCACATGCACATCCCACGCCTTGCACACATTAACGGCTATTCAACTATGGTAGGCACATCTGCCAAACACATGGCTGCACACTCACACACACGCTGTCCTTTTTCTTGCAGGCCAAGCTTTTACATAACCACCGAGAGACCCAGCGGATGGGAGGAGGACAGGTGGAGCTGCACCCCCTGACAGAATTGGAGGAGAGAGTCCACAGACTCATTACGAGCCAGGTAGTAGGCACCATGGCCGGTGGAGTGGTCGACCCCCTTGGGGACAGCAATAGTGTGTTCATCAGCTTTCTCTCCTCTCTCATACCACTTCCCCCTCACAACACCAGCCTTTTACACTTTCAATCTAACTAACTGTCTTCAGTCATTGCTCCCTTCTTGCCCCCCAGCCCTCACGTTAAAGCCACTCTTGAGCCTTCCTGCTTTCAGATAGTGAACCACCGGCTGAGCAGCTGGTCCCTCAGCCTCCCAGTGGCGGCGACGCACCAGAGGAGGAGGAAGAGGAAGCCGGAGCCTCACCACCTGCATCTCCCCAGGGTGACACTTCTGACACTGGGGACACGCATTCCCTGGAGGGGAGCAGGGGGTTTACATCTGAAGTGGGTGAAGCTCCGGGACCCAGCGGGCTGCAGCAACACCATGGGGGAAGGGAAGGTTGGGGGCCATCTCCCCAGAGGGTGAGTACGCACATGAGTTCTGCTGCACAGGACTCAGATGAGGACCTCGATATAGCGGCTATGAATACTCAGGCTCTGAGCATGCATACGGAGCTCATGGGTGCAATGGCAAGGGTGTCCGACAGCATGGATGGACTGGATAGGAGCGTGGAGGAGTCCGCCGCCAGCACAGCTGCCATCTGTGTGCAAACCCTCGAGCCCATCCTTGCCTCATTGCAGAGGATGGTTGAATTGCAGGGAGACCGTGGGGACCCAGAGACCATGCCGCGTGTAATGGGTGAGGTGGCCGGGTCTATTGCAGCACAGGCCGACGCAATGCAATGGCTTAGTGCTGCAATCGAGTCATTGGCTGGTGCCATCCAGTCTCAGACTGCTCTCATGCAGTCTCAGATTGATGTCACGCAAGCGCTGAGTGCTGCCATCTTCACTGGGTTGCCCACAGTCCACCGGGCCGCAGCAGGCCAGCAATCTGTGCTCGAGCAGATTGCTCCGGATGCTGAAGTGCTGCCCCAGGGAAGTGGCAGTGTGTCGGTTGAGCAGGAAGGTGCTGTCCTCTCTCAGGATGACAGCATTCCTGCTGCCACCACTGACACTTCCCCATTGCACTTGCCACAGCCTGTAATACAGCCAGCCCAGACTGCTGCCACCCATGCAGAGTTGGTGCAGTCTGCAGCCGAGCCCTCCAGGCCCAGAGCTGGTCGAGGGCGTACTTCAAGGCCATCTGCAGTCTCTGGATCTAACATTCAGCAGCCTTCCGCCAGCCTTGCTGCAGCCACTGGGGCCACATTATGGAGGAGCAGTAGGATGGGAAGGGGGGAAGAGTGCAGGGGATGAGATCACCCTGGAAGGCCAAAAGGTAAAAATTATGCAATAAATGGGGGGAATGTTTGTGGAAAAGTTTGATGTTCATCTTAATATATTTGTTCATTGTGTTGGCGTTTATCTTGATGTTGTAAGAATTAGTTTTGTTAGTTTATGAATTGTTGAGTTTGTTTCTAATTGTTTGTCCTGAATAAATAAGACACAGTTTGTCATATACTGTAAATAAAAATTTTTATTGGAACTTTACAACTTTGCTCATTTGACTCATTGGAGCTTTGCCCGGCAAAAGGGACTGTGGGATGCTTGTGATGATGTGCTTCTTCATCCCAGAAGCCATCTGCTCTGTCATTTTTCAGAAGCAGTGTCTTATCAGGCGTTCACGGACGGCCCTTGCAGCGGCAACATTGTGTGCCTCCCTCCCACGTTGGTGCCGCTGATCCTCCTCTTCATCCTCCACCTTCTCCTCCTCCTCCTCTCCCTCCTCCTGAGGTGGTGCACCAATCCCTGGTGGCAATGGCTGTGTCCTCATAATTGCGAGATTGTGAAGCATGCAGCACACAACAATAAAAACCGATACTCGATCGGGGGAGTACTGCAGGGCTCCTCCAGAGTGGTCAAGACACCAGAACCGTTGTTTCAAGACTCCGATCGTCTGCTCAATGAGGTTCCTGGTGGCGCTCCAGCTCTCATTGTATTGGCGCTCACCAGGGGTGTTGGGGTTATGGAGCGGTGCCATCAGCCAGGTGCAGAGTGGATAACCCTTGTCCCCGAGGAGCCAGCCATGAGGTTGCTGCGGTGATTAGAAGAGGGTTGGGACACCAGTCTGGCGCAGGATGAAAGCATAGAGGCTGCTGCCAGGATAGCGGGCATTGATGGCGAGGATACGCTGTCTGTGGTCACACACCAACTGGACATTCAGAGAGTGGTAGTCTTTGCGGTTGCGGAAAACCATTGCATTTTCATGAGGTGCCCGCAATGCCACATGCGTGCAGTCAAAGGCGCCCTGAACCATGGGGAAGCCCACAATCCTAGCGAAGCCACATGAGTGTTCACACTGTTTGTCTCGGGTCATGGGGAAAGAGATGTACTCCCTTTTCCTTTTGTACAGAGCAGTTGAGACCTCCCGGATGTAGCAATGGACAGTGAGCTGGGAGATATTTGCTATGTCCCCAGTTGAAGCCTGGAAGGAGCCACTGGTATAGAAATTCAGAGCCACCATCACCTTCACTGCCACTGACAGAGATGTCCTGGTCCTGAGCTGAGGCTGCAGATCTGGTTGCAGGAGGTGGCAGAGCTCAGTGACCACCTGTGATCAGAGCTGAGCGGCGGACCTGCGAGAGGCACAGAGTCAGCGAGAGGAGGATAAAAAGAGCGCGGAGAGGAGGCCTGGGACCGGAGCTGAGCGGCAGACCTGTGAGAGGCACAGAGTCAGCGAGAGGAGGATAAAAAGAGCACGGAAAGGAGGCCTGGGACCGGAGCTGAGCGACGGACCTGCGAGAGGCACAGAGTCAGTGAGAGGAGGATAAAAAGAGCGTGGAGAGGAGCCCTGGGACCGGAGCTGAGCGGCGGACCTGCGAGAGGCACAGAGTCAGCGAGAGGAGGATAATAAGAGCGCGGAGAGGAGGCCTGGGACCGGAGCTGAGCGGCGGACCTGCGAGAGGCACAGAGTCAGCGAGAGGAGGATAATAAGAGCGCGGAGAGGAGGCCTGGGACCGGAGCTGAGCGGCGGACCTGCGAGAGGCACAGAGTCAGCAAGAGGAGGATAAAAAGAGCGCGGAGAGGAGGCCTGGGACCGGAGCTGAGCGTCGGACTTGTGAGAGGCACAGAGTCAATGAGAGGAGAGAGAGAAGTAAAAAGTAATCAAAGTGTGACATCACCAGAAAGCAGGTAAGTGATTGGTTGGTGAGTATTTCTCTCTTTCTCACTTTTTTCCAAACTTAAATTTTGTGGTTTATAGTTTCTAGGGTCTCTGTTGTGTAGCAGGGACTGCTGGTAAACAAGGGCCCTTGAGTATATCATTTAATTGTAGTGTAATTGGTGGGATTGATTTGATTTAATTTAATTTGAATTAATTAAAGGGTAAGTCATGGCAATACAGCTC
The DNA here is from genome assembly GCF_052327205.1 of Somniosus microcephalus. Lineage (NCBI taxonomy): Eukaryota > Metazoa > Chordata > Chondrichthyes > Squaliformes > Somniosidae > Somniosus > Somniosus microcephalus. The sequence goes on from NC_140994.1 coordinate 159,867,929, forward strand.
GGCACTGTGGTATGCTCCTCCTGCACTGTGTGGGAAATCAGGGACACTTCCTGTGTCCCTGACAATCATGTGTGCAGGAAGTGTATCCAGCTGCAGCTACTGGCAAATCACATTGCTACGCTGGAGCTGCAAATGGATACATACTGGAGCATTCGTGATGCTGAGGATGTCGTGGATAGCATGTTTAATGAGTTGGTCACACCGCAGGTAAAGGCTGCACAGGCAGGAAGGGAATGAATGACCGCCAGACAGAGTAGTAGGTGCAGGAAGGTAGTGCAGGGGTCCCCTGTGGCCATCCCCCTCTCAAACAGAAATACCGCTTTGGATATTGTTGAGGGAGATGGCTTATTTGGGGAAGACAGCAGCAGCCAACTTCCTGGCACCGTGGGTGGTTCTGCTGCATAGGACAGGAGGAAAAAGAGGGGTAGAGCTATAGTAATAGGGGATTCTATTGTAAAGAGAATAGATAGGTGTTTCTGCAGCCACAAACGAGACTCCAGGATGGTATGTTGCCTCCCTGGTGCAAGGGTCAAGGATGTCTCGGAGCAGCTGCAGAGCATTTTGGAAGGGGAGGTTGAACAGCCAGTTGTCGTGGTGCATATAGGTACCAACGATATAGGTAAAAACCGGGATAAGGTCCTAAAAGCTGAATATAGGGAGTTAGGAGGTAAATTAAAAAATAGGAACTCAAAGGTAGTAATCTCAGGATTGCTACCAGTGCCACGTGCTAGTCAGAGTAGAAATAGAAGGATATTTCAGATGAATACATGGCTAGAGGAATGGTGCAATGGGGAGGGATTCAAATTCCTGAGACATTGGAACCAGTTCTGGGGGAGGTGGGACCAATACAAACAGGACGGTTTGCACCTGGGCAGGACCGGGACCAATGTCCTAGGGGGAGTGTTTGCTAGTGCTGTGGGGGAGGGTTTAAGCTAAAATAGCAGGGGGTTGGGAACCTGTGCAGGGAGACAGAGGAATGGGAAACAAGGATAGAAGCAAAAGACAGGAAGGAGAAAAGCAAAAGTGGCAGTCAGAGAAATCAAGGGTGTAAATCAAACATGGCCACTGTAAATAATAATTCTAAAAGGTCTAAGGGGGAGAAATTCAGTATCGCCCCATTTGGGGCGCAATTATCGGCCGGGCGCAAAGATTAGCACCTGGCGCTAATTATCGCCTCTGACTGCAAACTTGGCTTTTATCACCCCTGGAGGTGATTGGAGTGCTTAATCAGGCACTCCACATCTGTCTTAAGGCGCAAAGGCCAAGGAGCGAGGCGCTAACTCACAGTGCTGGCGAAGCTCATGTGATGTCAGTCAGCAATGGAACACAGACACACTGGCACTGGCCAATTCTTAAAGGGGAGTTCTGATGAATGGTCATCAACCTGAAACATTAACTCTGTTTCTATCTTCACAGATGCTGCTTGACCTGCTGAGCTTCTCCAGCATTTTCTGTTTTTATCTTAAAGGGGAGGGTTTATCTTGGTCTCCATCCACATCCTGTTCATTGCAGCCTTGAGTCTCAGCCTGGAGAGGCCTGTACATCAAATCTGCTGGAAAGAACAATGGAGAGACCCAGGGAAAGAGCTCAGAGTGCAGCTCCCACAGTCTCTTAATAGATACAAAGAAGGGCAAATCAAAATGAACCTGCAAAGTGCTGTTCCGTATGCAATACTCCTTCACACAGTGTAGAATCTCTCCAGAAGTCTCTCTCTCAGAATGCATGGTGCAAAAATGTCACCAGCAAAAAAAGACTGGAAGCGGTCGCCTTTAATTAGCACTCCCCCAGTCCCTTCCCGACTGCAAAATGCTCCCCTCAACCTGTCGTTGCTAGCGGCAGGCGTTAAGGCAGGGGGCGCCTCTCAATTTCCAGTCCGGGGCGCTAACGGGGCATGGGGCGCTACCGGGGCATTGCGCACTCGACTGACGTCCGGATCTGCCGGCGCAGGAGATCGTGGCGGTAGTGTTTAGCGCCGCCGCAAAATGTCCGGTCAATTTCGCGAGAGGCGCAGATATCGCCACGCCCGGGCGCTAGTGGGTTTGCGCCCCACTTAACGCCCTCTTAAGGGGCTAATGGGTGGCACTACCAACTGAATTTTTTCCCCTAAGAGTGTTAAAAAAACAAGCCTGAAAGCTTTGTGTCTTAATGCGAGGAGCATTCGTAATAAGGTGGATGAATTAGCTGCGCAAATAGATGTAAAAGGATATGATATGATTGGGATTACGGAAACATGGCTCCAGGGTGACCAAGGTTGGGAACTCAACATCCAGGGGTATTCAATATTCAGGAAAGACAGGCAAAAAGGAAAAGGAGGTGGGGTAGCATTGCTGGTTAAAGAGGAGATTAACACATTTGTAAGAAAGGATATTAGCTCTGATGATGTGGAATCTGTATGGGTAGAGCTGAGAAATACCAAGGTGCAGAAAATGTTAGTGGGAGTGGTATATAGACCACCAAACAGTAAGGCAGAGGTTGGGGATGGCATTAAACGGGAAATTAGAGATGTATGCAATAAGGGCACAGCACTTATCATGGGTGACTTTAATCTACATATAGATTGGGCTAACCAAATTAGTAAATTAGTAATACTGTGGAGGAGGAATTCCTGGAGTGTATACGGGATGGTTTCCTGGACCAATATGTCGAGGAACCAACTAAAGATCAGGCCATCTTAGACTGGATATTAGGTAATGAGAAAGGAATAATTAGCAATCTTGTGCGAGGCCCCTTGGGGCAGAGCAATCATAATATGATAGAATTCTTCATTAAGATGGAGAAGTAGTTGACTCAGAGACGAGGGTCCTGAATTTAAATAAAGGAAACTATGATGGTATGAGGCGCGAGTTGGGTAGGATTGATTGGGGAATGTTACTCAAAGGGTTGACGGTGGATAGGCAATGGCAAACATTTAAAGATTGCATGGATGAACTACAGAAGGAGACTCAACAGTAGCTAACAAGGGAAATTAGGGATAGCATAAGATCCAAGGAGAGGACATATAAATTGGCCAGAAAAAGCAGTAAACCTGAGGATTGGGAGCAGTTTAGGATTCAGCAAAGGAGGACACAGGGATTAATTCAGAGGGGGAAAATAGAGTATGAGAGTAGCTTACAGGGAACATAAAAACTGACTGTAAAAGCTTCTATAGATTTGTGAAGAGAAAAAGATTGGTGAAGTCAAACGTAGGTACCTTGCAGTCAGAATCAGGGGAATTTATAATGGGGAACAAAGAAATGGCTGACCAATTAAATACATACTTTGGTTCTGTCTTCACAAAGGAGGACACAAATAACCTCCCAGAGATGTTGGGGAACATAGGGTCTAATGAGACGGAGGAACTGAATGAAATCAGTATTTGTAGGGAAATGGTGTTAGGGAAATTGATGGGATTGAAGGCCGATAAATCCCCAGGGCCTGATAATCTACATCCTAGGGTACTTAAGGAAGTGGCCCTAGAAATAGTAGATGCATTGCTGGTCATCTTCCAAAATTCTATAGACCCTGGAACAGTTCCCATGGATTGGAGGGCAGCTAATGTTACCCCACTATTCAAAAAAGGTGGTAGAGAGAAAATGGGGAACTATAGACTGGTAAGCCTGACATCGGTAGTGGGAAAAATGCTAGAGTCCATTATAAACGATGTAATAGCAGAGCACTTGGAAAACAGTGACAGGATCGGACAAAGTCAACATGGATTTACAAAAGGTAAATCATGCTTGACTAATCTACTGGAATTTTTTGAGGATGTAACTGGTAGAATAGATAAGGGAGAACCAGTGGATGTGGTGTATTTGGACTTTCAGAAGGCTTTCGATAAAGTCCCGCATAAGAGATTAGCGTGTAAAGTTAAGGCACATGGGATTGGGGGCAAGTTACTGACTTGGATAGAGAACTGGTTGGCAGACAGGAAGCAAAGAGTTGGGCTATACGGGTCTTTTTTTGAGTGGCAGGCAGTGACTAGTGGGGTACCGCAGGGATCGGTCCTAGGACCCCAGATATTCACAATATATATTAATGATCTAGATGAGGGAACTAGATGTAATATCTCCAAGTTTGCAGATGACACAAAGCTGGGTGGGCGTGTGTGCTGTGAGGAGGATGCCGAGAAACTCCAGTATGATTTGGACAGGTTGGGTGATTGGGCAGATGCATGACAGATGCAGTATAATGTGGATAAATGCGAGGTTATCCACTTTGGTGGCAAAAACAGGAAGGCAGATTATTATCTGAACAGCAATAGATTGGGAGGCGGGGAAGTGCAATGAGACCTGGGTGTCCTTGTGCACCAGTCGCTGAAGGTAAGCATGCAGGTGCAGCAGGTGGTTAAGAAGGCAAATGGTATGTTGGCCTTCGTAGCGAGAAGGTTTGAGTACAGGAACAAGGATGTCTTGCTGCAGTTGTACAGGGGCTTGGTGAGACCACACCTTGAGTATTGTGTGCAGTTTTGGTTGCCTTATCTGAGGAAGGATGTTCTTGCCATGAATGGAGTGCAGCGAAGATTCACCAGACTGATACGTGGGATGGCAGAAATGACATATGAGGAGAGATTGGGTCGATTGGTCTTATACTCGCTGGAGTTTAGAAGAATGAGAGGGGATCTCATTGAAACTTATAAAATTCTAACAGGACTAGACAGACTAGATGCAGGAAGGATGTTTCGGATGGCGGGGGAGTCCAGAACCAGGGGTCACAGTCAAAGGATAAGGGGTAAGCCATTTAGGACAGAAATGAGGAGGAATTTCTTCATCCAGAGAGTGGTGAACCTGTGGAATTCTCTACCACAGAAGGCAGTTGATGCCAATTCATTAAATATATTCAAGAATGAGTTAGATATATTTCTTAAGGCTAAAGGGATCAAGGGATATGGGGAGAAAGCAGGGACAGCGTACTGAGTTTGGATGATCAGCCATGATCTTATTGAATGGCGGAGCAGGCTCGAAGGGCTGAATGGCCTACTCCTGCTCCTATCTTCTATGTTTCTATGAGTCTCCTTGCTGAAATGCAGCCTTCTGAAACACTTCTCCTTGGACAAATGAATGTAGGAGAATTGCTCCCGGAATACCCTGGGAGGGTAAGGTCTCCTGTGCAGAGGCCTGTTGGCCCTCCTCCCTCTGGCCACGTTTGCCACTGTCTCTCTGCACCTCTGCTGCCTCCGAAGGTGAAGCTGGAGGACGACGCCCCGAGTTAGTAGAGCCACCATTTAATTTTCTAAATGTGGTAAATATGAAGCTCAGAGAAATAGGAACCTGAAAAGTGTTGCTCAGGACCAAAACTCCTTGTAGGACAGCGTTAAATCTCTCCAGACGTCCCTCTCCCTCTCTACCTGCATATGCCAAAAACTTTGCCGACTAGAAAATTCAGGAAACACACACCTTTAAATAACGCTCCCCCAGCTCCTTGTCGACTGAAAAACGTCCCCCTCTACCTGTTCCTAGCAGCAGGCGCTAAGGCAGGGGGCGAGAATCAAGTCTGGGGCGCTACCAGGGCGTTGCACACTTGGATGGCGTCACGATGTGCGGGTGCAGGAAATCTTGGCGGTAGTGTTTAACGTCACTGCAAAATGCCAGGTCAATTTCGCGAGCGGTGCTAAAATCGTCATGCTCGGGCGCTAAGTTGCTAGCGACCTTTTAGCGCCACCCGGAGGCGCTAACGGGAGTCGCTAACCAACCCAATTTTCCCCCCTAACTGTTTAAACAAAATATTTTTTAAAAACATCACAACTGGGTGAAACAAAAGAACTGGATGTTGAATTACTCATAAGGGTAGATTTTGAAACTGAAGAGATATTACTTTCCGATGTGAATTTGAGTGTCTGGAGGCCGGGAAATGGCACAAATTTCAATTATATGAACTCTCTCACACAGTGCATTTCCTAGTTGGCTTTTTAGTTCAGTGTAACGAACCCTTGCCCAGATTGGGCATGAGCTGCTTTAACATATTCAGTTTCATTAAATTTCTTCAAAATATTCTTTGTGTAAACTTCCCATCCTTAATGATGGGGTTGCGCTATGCGCTCAGCTGCTCAAATGGAATTGGTGTAATGGTAGCTGCAAGCACAAAGGAGCTCTCACAAGGGGCTGAGTTTTTTTTGGGGGGGTATTGTTTTATTTCTGTGCTAGTTTTTGTCTGTTCTTTTTAAGTTCAGAACATGTAGGAGATGTTTATCTGATAAAAAAGCTGCCTAAATGAACAGACTGTAAGTGAAGCATTCACACGAGTTCAGCAGAGCCAGAAGATTAGTAGAGAAGAGGGGATCTGAAAAGGAGATCCTAAAAAAATACATTTTCGCTCCAGCTTAAGGAGCGACAAGCCTCAGGAATCCCGCATGCCCATTGGCAAGCCAATTTAAAATGAACAATGTTGGTTGCTTTTAATGTGCTCCAGATGCAGTATTGAATTATTGAAGTGGCATAGGATTGAAGAGGAGATCAGCAGGCACCAGAGTCAGACTGCCACACCACCACTATTATGCCATCAAACATATCTGTAAGTTTTCGAGGGTATGCGGGCTCTTCATGAATGTGTAATAAGGGCCAACCTTGGAAGATCCAGCAGGGTCAGCCATGTACAGGTGAAAAACTCTCTGCATAGGCTGTTGCACCATTTTTTCATTTATGCTACGATATACATCCGATATGTAAGCATACAGGAGCTAATTCATTGCAGGAACGCAATTTAAAAGCATTTACAAAACAAAATGATGATTTATACAGTATGTCAGAAACAAAAATGCACATGCCAGGCTAAAAGGATTTAAAATATTATTTAAAAAAGTAATCAAATTGCTATCTTGTTTGGGGAGAATAGGGTGTCTAAGCTTGTGTGATAAATAATCCTGCTTTTATGGTGACATAGACCTGAAATGACACATCTGGCCTCTGAATGCCATGAATGTGTCATTGTAATATAATTGAAGTGTCATAGTTGATTCATCAGCCATAATGTTACTTATTGGAAAGAAACATAAAAAAGCACTGAAATTACTGGTTTTGGAACAAAGAATGACAAGACCTGTTTTCATGAGGGAAGTTTTCACATTCCAATTGTGTGGAATCTTTATGGCTCTCAGCGGTGCTCCTGGGTAAGACTGCCTGTGGTGCATGTGAGTGGCGTGGGATGCAAATTTACTGGCCAACTTTTCTTCTCTCTTCACAGATGACCCAGGGTTGGTGAATGTAACCCTGAGGGAAAGCCCGAGTGGAATGTTGGTTGAGAACAGAACCTGAACTTTGGCTTGTGTAGATAGATGTCACATAGGCTGCCTGATTTCCACACATTTTTAACACTAATATGAAATCACATTTAAAATACCAGAAAAGTACAGTATATTTTTCTTAGTTGTATTCTCTGAAAAATGCATTTATACTGTGCCACATTTTCCATTTTGCTGCATCAGTATTACCATTTTGAACAAAATGGAATTCTGTTGTTTATTCCTTTCTCTTTAATTTTTAAATCATAATGAGATGTACAAAAAATGGCATGCTTTCTCCAGTTATGGTACATACAGAGTAACAAGAATGTATGCTACATTACAGGTTACACAAACTTATAGCTACATACATTGAGATGGTCTTAAATAGCTATACTGTCTTCATGTTTTGGAGGGGTTTCTTGTTGGCAGGTCCAGGGTTTATTCTTGCTCAATGATTCAAATTACACAGAGGAGAGGAAGGATATAAAAAAGAGGAAAAGAATTGGGTACGTGTTGGGTACTTGGCTGTGACAGCGTGAGGTACCCGTAGGAGGTCAAGACTGGTGGGAGCAGGGAGTTTACTTTTATCTCATCGAATTTATATATTCACTCATTAGTTTGCTTTTGCTTTCTTTTAATTTTGTGCATTAGATTTAATTCTTGTCATGAGGATTCAACTTGATAAACACAGTACTTACATTGTTTGTTTGTTCTGATCTGTGATGTATGTCAATTAGTATAACTCTAACACATATTCTAAGATAAAATATGAGCACAAAGAGTGGAAATTCCACTTGAGTTCAATTAAGTTAATTTAACGATACCCTAAGATCATTATATGAAAATGGGATTTGTTAAGGTTGCATTTACACCACAAATGTAGTGTTGGTATAGGATGGTTTCACTTTGCATCAACACCAAAGGTATATTGTAACTCCAGAGTAAGGGCCTGATCTGACATGAGACTCCTTAGAGGAAACTTCTTCATGGTGAGGTTGCAGTTATAGTTTGTTCTAATCTGTGATGTATGTCAATTAGTATAACTCTAACACATGCTCTAAGATAAAATATGAGCACAAAGGAGTGGAAATCCCACTTGAGTTTAATTAAGTTAATTTAACGATACCCTAAGATCATTAATGCTATCTAAAATTCAAATCAAACAGACAATTTTCATTTGAAACTATAATGGAGAACGAGTACAGTTCTGTTATCTGTACCGCAACTGGGGCTGTAAGGGAAATGTCATCATTATGAAAGTGCTGCTTTCTTTGTGGGATGGGTGTCTATGGCGTACAAATACTATGCATCTATCTGAAATTAAACTATTCTAGGGAGTAAACCCTGAAAAACATTAGCAATTTCCCAAACTCATTTTTCATAGGAAATAATATTTTCTGTACATGTCTATTAATATGTCAATAAAATAGAATTGGGGAAGTAATATTAAATTGAAATATTTAAATTTGCAATTTTCTTGGAATAAACCAAAAAATTGTTAGATCTTTAATTTTAGTGTTGTAGGAATGTCTAGTTCCTATCAAGAGACTGACGTCGACTCAGGCGATCAAACAAACGATGTTTAATGAAAAACTAACAGAGTTTAACAACAAAATGCAAGAGAACTACATATACAGGTCTAGTCAGTTTGGAGGCTCCACGAGGACTGCTAGGGCGGTCCCATGGTTGGCGTCATGACGTCATCACTTTTTTCCCGCCGGTGGGGATCACGTGTTGAACGACGTGACGCCATCACGTTTGCCCGCGCCCTTAAAGGGACCGCGCTCTGTTCATGCAAACAGTAAAAACAAAGATACAGACTCAGGCTGTAGCTAACATATTGTTAAAGGGAATTATATACAGTTGGTCTGAGTTCCTTAGCGGCTCCGCCAGAATTGTCTTTAACAGAAAAAGTGAAACGGCGAGGAGGCCTGACAAGCCTGTCAGAGCGACTTCTGTACGTTTGAAGTGGAAGATGTTGGACGGCGGGTGGGTTGGCGGGTGGTTGCGCTTGATCTGGCACGGTGACTGTGGGCGGTCGGCCACGTTTTCGCGGCTGTGCGGTCTCAACCGGGTGGTCAAGATCCAAGTGAGCCGGCTTCAACCGGTCAACCGAAATGTGGTCCAGTTTACCCCCGATGTCCAACGAGAAAGTTTTGTCTCCCAGCTCTAGCACGCGGAAAGGACCAGTGTAAAGGGCCTTGAGCAGATCCCGATGAGCGTCGTGGCGGATGAACACAAATTCGGAGTTCTTCAGCTCTGCTGGGACGTGGGAGCTTTGAAAGCCGTGATGTGACATTGGTACTGGTGCAAAACACCTGGCAGCCTCCTGGTGGCTGATGAGTTGCTTGGATGTGGACCATGACTCTGTTGGAGTCGGAAGGAAATCTCCTGGCATGCGGAGCGGCTGGCCATAGACGAGCTCTGCTGAGGACGAGCGAAGATCTTCCTTGGGTGCCGTGTGAAGACCCAACATGACCCATGGTAACCTGTCCACCCAACCAGCGCCTTGGAGGCTGGCCCTCAGTGCGGCTTTCAGCGACCTGTGAAATGGCTTGCACAGGCCGTTCGCCTGTGTGTGGTAGGCTGTGGTGCGAAGTAACTTGATGCCGAGCCCTTGAGCCACTGCGTTCCAGAGCTCAGAGGAAAACTGCGGCCCACGATCGGAAGAGATGTCCGCCGGTACCCCCGAAACGGGCGACCCAAGAGGAGATGAATGCCCTGGCTATGTCCGTGGAAGTGGTGGATGACAAAGGAACTGCCTCTGGCCATCTAGTGGTGCGGTCCACCATCGTAAGAAGATGAGTAAGCCCGTGCGAAGGTGGAAGTGGCCCCACCATGTCCACATGCACGTGATCGAACCTACGTTCCGGAACAGTGAAGGTGGCCAATGGAGCCTTGACGTGACGCTGCACCTTGGCCTTTTGGCAGACCACGCAGGTGTTGGCCCAGTCGCGGACATCCATGTGCATGCCCCGCCACACGAATTTGGATGACATCAGCCGTTGCGAGGCCTTCATGCTCGGGTGTGACAACCCGTGTATGGCGTCAAAGACTTTTTGGCGCCAGGCGACCGGCACGATAGGGCGAGGGTCTCCTACGGAGACGTCGCAAAGTAGTGTGGTGCCCGCGGCATGGAACTGGACGTCGGCCGCTTGGAGGCTGGAGGGGCTGGTCCGGTAAGCTTGCACGTCTGGATCCGAGGCTTGATCTGCAGCCATGAGGGCATAGTCGATGCCGAGCTGGACTGCATGAACGGTCGCGTGGAAGAGGCAATCTGCCACCAGGTTGTCCTTACCAGCCACATACTGAATGTCAGTGGTGAACTCCGAAATAAACGTAAGGTGACGTTGTTGTCGGGCTGACCACGGTTCAGCGGTCTTGGCCATGGCGAACGTCAGGGGCTTATGGTCCACGAAAGCAGTGAAGGGACGTCCTTCCAGCAAGAACTGGAAATGGCAGATGGCCAGGAAAAGAGCTAGCAACTCCCGGTCAAAAGTACTGTATTTTCGCTCGTTGCGCCGTAGTTGATGGCTGAAGAATGCCAGCGGTTGCTACGTACCATTTACCCACTGTTCTTGCACTGCGCCGATGGCGTAGTCTGATGCGTCGGTGGTGAGGGCGATGGTGGCACCTGGCAGCGGGTGCGCCAGCATGGTCGCATTGGCGAGGGCGCCTTTCATGTCCACAAACGCCCAGTCCATGTCGACCATCCAGCAAACCGGATCCTTGCCAGACTTGCCCTTGAGGGCCTCATACAGGGGCTGCATGAGCAGAGCTGCCTTGGGCACGAAGCCGTGATAAAAATTTACCATCCCGAGGAACTCCTGCAGGGCCTTGATGGTCTGTGGGCACAGAAAGGACGTCACCGCCGCTACCTTTGCTTGTCAAGGCACTGCTCCCTCCGGTGTAATGCGATGCCCCAAGAAATCGATGTGCGGTAGACCAAACTGACACTTGGCCGGGTTGAGAATCAGGCCGTGTTGGCTGAGGCGACGAAAGAGAGTGCACAGGTGTGCAATGTGTTCCTCCTTGTTCCGACTGGCCATGAGGATGTCGTCTAAATAGACGAAAATGAATTTGAGGTCCCACAGCACAGAGTCCATGAGACGCTGGAAGGCCTGGGCAGCGTTCTTCAAACCAAAGGGCATCCGCAGGAATTCAAACAGGCCGAATGGGGTGATGACTGCAGTCTTCTGCACATCTTGCGGGTGTACCGGGACCTGGTGGTATCCTCGGACCAGATCCACCTTCGAAAACATGGTGTTCCCAGCCAAATGGGCAGAGAAATCCTGAATGTGGGGGATTGGGTATCGATCAGGAGTGGTAGCATCGTTAAGCCTTCGATAGTCGCCGCATGGCCGCCATCAGGTTTCAGTACAATGTGGAGAGGCGAAGACCAGGGACTATTGGACCGGCAAATTAGTCCCAGGCATTCCATCGTAGCGAACTCCGCCTTCGCGACCGCCAGTTTGCCGGGTTCGAGGCGCCGGGCCCGCACGTGAACCGGGGGGCCGGTGGTAGTGATGTGGTGTTCCACACCATGCTTTGTGGCCGTAGAGGAGAACGTAGGCCTGGTCAGGTCCGGAAATTCTCCGAGCAGGCGAGTGAACTCGTCCAGAGTTGGGAAAGCGCAGGAGACAGTGTACAACATGGTGTTGCCCCGGTGACAGGGAATGGAGTGAAACGTGGCTGCGTTGACCAGCCGTCAGTTCCGCACATTGACTAGGAGGCTGTTGGCGCACAGGAAATCCGCGCCGAGGATGGCTTGTGAAACCCTGGCCGTAACTAATTCCCAAACAAATCGCTGGCCGCCGAAACACACCTGGACCCACCGTTTGCCGAAGGTCCGGATAGCACCGCCATTAGCCGCTTCGAGTGAGATACCATGCCTCCCAGATTGAACATCCATAGTTAACACGGGAATAATGCTGCACTGTGCGCCGGTGTCGCATAGGAATCGTCGACCAGAGATGGAATCGGTGATGAACAACAGCTTCCCAGAATTTCCGATTGCCATCGCAGCAGCGGGGTACCCGTCAGACCCGCTCTTCTGTCGCCGGGGTTGCAGTCGGAGACTTTTTTTATTTTTGGGAGCGAAGTTGCAGGGAGGGCGGCAACATCGGGCTTTCATGCCAAACCGCGCGTGGTAGAAGCACAGCCCCGCAGGCTGAGGGGCCAGGGCGGCGTCCGTGGGGGATGGGCACCTCGTGGCAGCGCAGTATTGCTGCGTCACTGCGAAAATTTTATCCGCTTCGGCAGCAAGCGCTGCACCGTCTGTGACTTCGGACTGGGCCAGGGCAGCCTGTACCTGCTCTGGTAGCTGACTGAGGAATAGCTCCCTGAAGAGGAAGCATTGCGGTTCGGAGCCAAGGAGCATGAGCATTTGGCTCATGAGTTCCGACGGCTTGGAGTCCCCAAGGCCGGGCATAGCGAGCAGTCGGCGGGCGCGCTCCGACTTCGTGAGCCCGAAGACCTGCAGCAACCACGCCTTGATTGTTTCATACTTGCCGTCGTCCGGGGGGTTTTCGAGCAGGCTGACGATCTGCGAGGCGGTGGAGCTGTCAAGCGCGGAGACCACGTAAAAGTAACGGGTCTGATCCACAATGATGTTTTGTAGTGCGAACTGGGCTTCGACCTGGATGAACCACAAGGCTGCGTGTTGTTCCCAGAATTGCGGTAGCTTCAATGCAATGGCGTTTGTTTCCATGCTTCGCTCCTTCTGCGAAAAACGTTCACAAAAGTCGGGGTCACCAATGTAGGAATGTCTAGTTCCTATCAAGAGACTGAGGTCAACTCAGGCGATCAAACAAACGATGTTTAATGAAAAACTAACAGAGTTTAACAACAAAATGCAAGAGAACTACGTATACAGGTCTAATCAGTTCGGAGGCTCCATGAGGACTGCTAGGGCAGTCCCGTGGTTGGCGTCATGACATCATCATGTTATTCCCGCCAGTGGGGGATCACCTGATGAACGACGTGACATCATCACGTTTGCCCGCACCCTTAAATGGACCGCGCTCTGTACATGCAAACAGTAAAAACAAAGATACAGACTCAGGCTGTCGCTAACATATTGTTAAAGGGAATTATATACAGTTGGTCTGAGTCCCTTAGTGGGTCCACCACAGTGTAATAATATCACTGTGATCCTCAAAGGGTTAAAACAGTAGTAAAATGACAGTACATACATGCAAACATAGGAAAAATGAAGGCCAAAAATTAAATACAATGTTAAAGCTGGTGATAATATTGTGCATATATAAAATGCAGAAAGATACAGTAATGTGTAATCTGTTTAATTTAATGTTAATTGTAAAACCAATGTTGAAGAGATAATTTTGCTTTCCAAACAAAGTATGAAGTCAACAGGAATGGACTTCTGTTGATCAAAGCAAATAGAACAAGTTAACTTTTTCTAACCCTGTCTGGTAAAAGTGAACTTGTAGGAATTAAAGAATCTAACATTCAGCAAGAATCAACAACTTTGTTAAAAGAATAAACAACTGTATTGAAACATCTGTACTAGGGCTACTGTGCTAATAGTATGTTGCCAATTTAATCATGGCAAAAGACGAAATGAAGTCGAATGACCAAAGATGGATCAATATTATCACTGTTAATTCTACAGTCCTACTACAGGCCTTGGGTTCGATCACACTGTTGGCTGTGCTGATCTGATACAGCTGAGAAGACATTTACACGTCCACAGATCCCTGAAGATAGCAGGACAGGTAGATAAGGTTGTTAAAGAAGGAATACAGGATACTTTCCTTTATTAACCGAGGCATAGAATATAAGAGCAGGGAGGTTATGCTTGAACTGTATAAAACACTTGTCACCACATTACAGGAAAGATGTGATTGCACGAGAGAGGGTACAGAGGAGATTTACGAGGATGTTGCCAGGACTGGAGAATTTTAACTATGAGGAAAGATTGGATAGGCTGGGGTTGTTTTCTTTGGAACAGAGGAGGCTGAGAGGAGAATTGATTGAAGTGTATAAAATTATGAAGGGCCTAGATAGAGTGGATAGGAAGGACCTATTTCCAAGTGGCATAGATTTCAAGTAATTGGTAGAAGGTTTAGTGGAGAGTTGAGGAGAACTTTTTTCACCCAAAGGGTGGTGGGGGTCTGGAACTTACTGCCTGAAAGGGTGGTAGAATCAAAAACACTCATCACATTTAAAAAGTACTTGGATATGCACTTTGAAGTGCTGTAGCCTACAAGGCTATGGACCAACAGCTGAAAAGTGCGTTTAGGCTGGATAGCTCTTTTTCGTCCGGCACAGACACGATGGGCTGAATGGCCTTCTTCTGTGCCATAAATTTCTATGATTCTATTAATGAACTGAAGTCACCTTCTTGACTAATAAATGAAGGGCTAAAAATTGAGTAGCGCCCCAATTGAGGCGCTAACTTCACTGGGGCGCTAAAAGTAGTGCCCCAGAAAAATTAGTGCCCCCGCGCCGGAAATTGAGTGGTTGTGCCCCAAGAGGGAAGCGGGGCGCTACTGGAGGCGCCCCGCATCCCTCTTGGGGCGCTGCGAGTGAATATCGTGGTGCTACGTGCCGCAGTATTGCAGGCCTTCCTCCCCTTCTTAAAGGGGAGGGGCCTTGTGCAGCGCGACGTGGGGCCCAGCTGGGCCTCCGGGGATCGGAAGTGCAGGCAAAAGAGCCTGGCACTCAAGAGAAGTGCCGGACTCTTGGAGCGCAGCCAGCACTCCGTGGGGGGGTGGTTCAGAAGGCCGGGGACGGGAGCGCAGGCAGGTGCTGGCAGGCGGCCAGCAACAAAAATGGCCGCCCTGCAACTCGCCTTTAAATTGCGCCTCCCCGGCCGCAGGTACGCCCCCCCGACCCTGTCGGACATAGCGTCTGGTGGTAAATCAGGGGGCGCTCCCGAAGATCGCGGCCAGGGCGTGACCGGGGCGCTGTGCACATCAATGACGTCATCGCCGGCGGCGCAGCGCTACCGGTTAGCACCACCAGTAACGTCCTGCTGAATTTTGTGGGAGGCATGGGCAGTGCCGCGCCCGGGCGCTAGTTGGTTTGCGCCCCACTTAGCGCCCTCTTAAGGCGCTAATGGGTGGCGCTACCAACTGAATTTTTCCCCCGAAGTGTTCAAGTATAGACCTTGTGAGATTGCTTTGTCTTGCCTTATAGATTAGAAGACTTAAAATATAATTTTAATATGTTTGAGCCCCGACAACATCCCAGCTATCGTGCTGAAGACTTGTACTCCAGAATTAGCCGCGCCTCTAGCCAAGCTGATCCATTACAGCTACAACACTGGCATCTATCTGACAATGTGGAAAACTGCCCAGGTATGTCCTGTCCACAAAAAGCAGGACAAATCCAATCCAGCCAATTACTGCCCCATCAGAATACTCTCAATCATCGGCAAAGTGATGGAAGGTGTCATCGACAGTGCTATCAAGCTGCACTTACTCACCAATAGCCTGCTCACCGATGCTCAGTTCGGGTTCTGCCAGGACCACTTGGCTCCAGACCTCATTACAGCCTTGGTCCAAACATGGACAAAAGAGCTGAATTCCAGAGGTGCAGTGAGAGTGACTGCCCTTGACATCAAGGCAGCATTTGACCATGTGTGACATCAAGGAACCCTAGGAAAACTGAAGTCAATGGGAATCGCGGGGAAAAGTTTCCACTGGCTGGAGTCATACCCAGCAAAAGGAAGATAGTTGTGGTGATTAAAGGTCAATTATCACATCCCCAGGACATCGCTGCAGGAGTTCCTCAGGGCAGTGTCCTAGGCCCAGCCATCTTCAACTGCTTCATCAATGATGAATCCAACATAAGGTCAGAAATGGGGATGTTCGCTGATGACTGCACAGCATTCAATGCCAGTCACAACTCCTCAGATAATGAAGCAGTCCATGCCCGCATGCAACAAGACCTGGACGACATTCAGGCTTGGGCTGATATGTGGCAGGTAACATTCACGCCACTGAAGTGCCAGGCAATGACTATCTCCAACAAGCGAGAGTCTAACCACCGCCCCTTAGCATTCAATGGCATTACCATCGCCGAATCCCCCACCATTAACATGCTGGGGGGTCACCATTGACCAGAAACTTAACTGGACCAGCCACATAAATACTGTGGCAACAAGAGCAGGTCAGAGACTGGGTATTCTGCAGTGAGTGTCTCATCTCCTGACTCCCCAAAGACTTTCTACCATCTACAAGGCACAAGTAAGGAGTGTGATGGAATACTCTCCACTTGCCTGGATGAGTGCAGCTCCAACAACACTCAAGAAGCTCAACACCACCCAGGACAAAGCAGCCCACTTGTTTGGCAGCACAACCATCAACTTAAACATTCACTCCTTCCACCACCGGCGCACCTTGGCTGCAGTGTGTACCATCTACAAGATGCACTGCAGCAACTCGCCAAGGCCTCTTACATAAGATTACATAGAATATACAACACAGAAACAGGCCATTCGACCCAACCAGCCCATGTCGGCATTTATGCTCCAGTTGAGCCTCCTCCCATCTTTCCTCATCTAACCCTATTAGCATAACCCTCTATTCCCTTCTCCCTCATATGTTTGTCCAGCCTCCCCTTAAATGCATCTATACTATTCACTTCAACCACTCCGTGTGGTAGCGAGTTCCACATTCTCACCATTCTCTGGGCAAATAAGTTAGTTCTGAATTCGCTATTTGATTTCTTGGTGACTATCTTATATTGATGGCCTCTAGTTTTGCTCTTCCCCGCAAGTGGAAACACTTGTTCTGTATCTACTCTATCAAAACCTTTAAAGGCCTCTATTAGGTCACCCCTCAGTATTTTCTTTTCAATAGAAAAAAGATCCAGCCTATTCATCCTTTACAGCCTGGTATCATCCTTGTAAATCTTTTTTGTACCCTCTCCAGTGCCTCTATATCCTTTTTAATAATATAGCGACCAGAATTGTATGCAGTACTCCAGTATGATCTAACCAAGGTTCGATACAAGTTTAGCATAACTCCTCTACTTTTCAATTCAATCCCTCTAGAAATAAACGCGAGTGCTTGGTTTGCTTTTGTTATGGCCTTGTTAACCTATGTCGCTACTTTCAGTGATTTGTGTATTTGTACTCTGAGATTCCTTTGCTCTTCTTTCTTAGATTTGTATTTTCCAAGTAATATGTGACCTCCCTATTTTTCTTACCAAAATGTAATACCTCACATTTATCTGTGTTGAATTTCATTTGCCAATAATATGCTCATCCTTCAAGTTTATTAATGTCTTGTAATTTGTTGCAGTCCTCCTCAGTATTGACTATCCCCCCCCAATTTGGTGTCATCTGCAAATTTAGAAATTGCAGGGTTCGACAGCACCTCTGAAACCCATGACCTTCACCACCTAGAAGGACAAGGGCAGCAAGCGCATGGGAGCAGCAGCACCTCCAAGTTCCCCTCCAAGTCGCACACCACCCTTCATTGTTGCTGGATCAGAATCCTGGAACTCCCCCCCCCTAACAGCACTGTGGGAGTACCTTCACCACACGGACTGCATTGGTTGAAGTAGGTGGCTCACCACCACCTTCTCGAGGGCAATTAGGGATGGGCAATAAATGTCGGCCTTGCCAGCATCGCCCACATCCCAGAAACAAATAAAAAAGTATATAATGTATCCTACATTGTGATCATGTAAATTTCCCACCCACTCGCATTGAAACAATTATGTTACTGGAGAAATGTGTTGAGAGTTTGCAAAAACCTAGGTGAAAGAGATCTTTTCCTTCCAGGGACATTTAATATAGTCAATTATTTGAAGTAAAGCGAGTTATCCTTCAGTTATAATTTTGTATAATTACACGTGTTTACTATATATATATATATATATAATAATTAAAGTTGCATTGATTAAGAAAAGACAACTGTACATACATTGATAGCTAGCAAGCAAATTACCTACAATAATAATATATAGATTGTACATGATCATCACAACAGTCCCAAGTTTTAATCCATATTTACCTGCAGACCAGGCATCTTTCCCTTTGCATTTTCTGGATGTTTCTCCTATTTTTCCCCTCCATATCGAAAAGAGTGCAGCAAACTGTGAGAATGTTTTCTTAAATGTATTAAACAAAAGAGAATAGCTACATCTGTGACTTCCATATCTCTATGTGTGTTTGCATCTCTATGTCTCCACTCCTTTATTTTTTCCAGTATTATTGTAACTATTCCTCTGAAACAAAATATGCTGGTGGTCTTGTGGGTCCAAATACCCATGGACTGTTCTGGTGTCAACAGCCGTGATATACAGGTACAAGGGATTCAAGGTAAGAAAAAATGGTAAGTCAAATAGGGCCATAGTACAAAAAAATGTTAAGATGTCTAAAAATGTTAAAAAAACAAATCTAAAGGCACTGTATCTGAATGCACAAAGCATTCGTAATAAGGTAGATGAATTAACAGCACAAATAGATGAAAACGGATATGATATAATTGCAATTACAGAGACATGGCTGCAGGGTGACCATGGCTGGGAGCTGAATATCCAAGGATAATCGATATTTAGGACGGACAGGCAAAAAGGAAGAGGAGGTGGGGTGGCGTTGTTAGTAAAGGATGAAATCGGAGCAATAGTGAGAAAGGATATTGGCTCAGAAAATCAAGATGTAGAATCAGTCTGGGTAGAGCTAAGCAGCACCAAGGAGCAGAAAACATTGGTGGGAGTTGTCTATAGGCCTCCAAACAGTAGTGGTAATGTAGGGGATGGCATCAAACAGGAAATTAGAGATGCATGTAACAAGGGTACTACAATAATTATGGCTGACTTTAATCTACATATAGACTTGGATTGGATCCAATCGTCTTGGATCCCCTTGCCATTGGACCAAGACCTTGCTCTGTCAAGCCCGTGTGGTAGCTGGTGTGCAACGGCCACCCACGTTAAAAGAATTCACGCACAGGCATCTTCCACCCTTTAAAATGAAGTTCTGGACCTGGAACGTCAGGACCCTCATGGACAACCCCAACAGTGACAGACATGAACGCCGTACTGCTATCGTTGCCCGGGAGCTCAGACACTTCGACATTGACATCGCCGCCCTAAGTGAGACCCGGCAGGCAGGGGAAGGCCAGCTCAAGGATGAGTTGGTCACGCCGCAGGGTAGGGCTGCACAGGCAGGAGGGAAATGGGTGACCACCAGGCGGAGCAGTAGAAGCAGGCAGGTAGTGCAGGAGACCCCTGTGGCCATCCCCCTTTCAAACAGGTATACCAATTTGGATACTGTTGAGGGGGATGACTCACCAGAGGAAGGCAGCAGCAGCCAACTTCCTGGCGCCGGGGGTGTGGCTGCTGCTCAGGAAGGGAGGAAAAAGAGTGGGAGAGCAATAGTGGTAGGGGGTTCTATCGTAAGGGGAACAGATAGACGGTTCTGTGGCCGTAGACGTGACTCCAGGATGGTTTGTTGCCTCCCTGGTGCCAGGGTCAAGGATGTCACTGAACGGCTGCAGGGCATTCTGAAGGGGGAGGGGGAATAGGCAGAGGTCGTGGTTCACATTGGGACCAACAACATAGGTAGGAAGAGGGATGAGGTCCTGCAACAAGAATTTAGGGAGCTAGGTAGCAGATTAAAGAGCAGGATCTCAAAGGTTGTAATCTCTGGATTACTCCCAGTGCCACGTGCTAGTGAGTATAGGAATAGGAGGATAGAGCAGATGAATGCGTGGCTAAAGAGTTGGTGCAGGAGGGAGGGCTTTAGTTTCCTGGATCACTGGGCATGCTTCTGGGAAAGGTGGGGCTTGTACAAGTCGGACGGGTTGCACCTGAACCAGAGCGGGATAAATATCCTTGCGGGGAGGTTTGCTAGCACTGTTCGGGGGGGTTTAAACTAAAATGGCAGGGGGTTGGGTACCTGAGCAGGGAGAGAGAGGAAAGGGAAACAGGGATAAAAGCAAAAGATAGGAAGGAGAAAAACAAAAGTGGCAATCAGAGAAATCAATGGTTTAAATCAAACGTGGCCACAGTAAATAATAATTCTAATAGGGCTAAGAGCATTAAAAAAACAAGCCTGAAGGCTTTGTGTCTTAATGCGAGGAGCATTTGTAATAAGGTGGATGAATTGGCTGCACAAATAGAGGTAAACGAATACGATTTGGTTGGGATTACAGAAACGTGGCTCAAGGATGGCCAAGACTGGGAACTCAACATCCAGGGGTATTCGATATTCAGGAAAGATAGGCAAAAAGGAAAGGGAGGTGGGGTAGCATTACTGGTTAAAGAAGGGATTAATACAATTGTAATGAAGGATATTAGCTCTGATGATGTGGAATCTGTATGGGTAGAATTGAGAAATACTAAGGGGAAAAAAACATTAGTGGGAGTGGTATATAGACCTCCAAACAGTAAGGTGGAGGTTGGGGATGGCATTAAAAGGGAAATTAAAGAAGCGTGCAATAAGGGCACAGCAGTCATCATGGGTGACTTTAACCTACATATAGATTGGGCCAACCAAATTAGTAACAATACTGTGGAGGAGGAATTCCTGGAGTGTTTACGGGATGGTTTCCTGGACCAATATGTCGAGGAACCAACCAGAGATCAGGCCATCTTAGACTGGGTATTATGCAACGAGAAAGGATTAATTAGCGATCTTGTTGTACGAGGCCCCTTGGGTCGGAGCGATCATAATATGATCGAATTCTTCATTAAGATGGAGAATGAAGTAGTTGACTCAGAGACAAGGGTCCTCAATTTAAATTAAGGAAACGACGATGGTCTGAGGAGGGAGTTGGGTAGGATTGAGTGGGGAATGGCGCTCAAAGGGTTGACGGTGGATAGGCAATGGCAAACATTCAAAGACCGAATGGATAGCTACAGAATTTGTTCATCCCAGTTTGGCGTAAAAATAAAACAAAAAAGGTGACTCAACCGTGGCTAACAAGGGAAATTAGGGATAGCATAAGATCCAAGGAGAGGACATATAAATTGACTAGAAAAAGCAATAATCCTGAGGATTGGGAGCAGTTTAGGAGTCAACAAAGGAGGACAAAGGGATTAATTAAGAAAGGGAAAATAGAATATGAGAGTAAGCTTACAGGGAACATAAAAACTGACTGTAAAAGCTTTTATAGATATGTGAAGAGAAAAAGATTAGTGAAGCCAAGCGTAGGTCCCTTACAGTCAGAATCGGGGGAATTTATAATGGGAAACAAGGAAATGGCAGACCAACTAAATGCATACTTTGGTTCTGTCTTCACAAAGGAGGACACAAATAACCTCCCAGAGATGCCGGGGAACATAGGGTCTGATGAAAGCGAGGAACTGAAAGAAATCAGTATTTGTAGGAAAATGGTGTTAGGAAAATTGATGGGACTGAAGGCCGATAAATCCCCAGGGCCTGATGGTCTACATCCCAGGGTACTTAAGGAAGTGGCCCTAGAGATAGTAGATGCACTACTGATTATCTTCCAGAACTTGATAGGCTCTGGAACAGTACCCATGGATTGGAGGGTAGCTAATGTTACCCCACTATTCAAAAAAGGTGGTAGAGAAAAAGCAGGGAATTATAGGCTGGTAAGCCTGGCATCGGTAGTGGGGAAAATGCTAGAGTCTATTATAAAAGATGTAATAGCAGAGCACTTGGAAAGCAGTGACAGGATCGGACAAAGTCAACATGGATTTACAAAAGGTAAATCATGCTTGACTAATCTACTGGAATTTTTTGAGGATGTAACTGGTAAAATAGATAAGGGAGAACCAGTGGACGTGGTGTATTTGGACTTTCAGAAGGCTTTCGATAAGGTCCCTCACAAGAGATTAGCGTGCAAAATTAAGGCACATGGGATTGGGGGCAAGGCATTGACTTGGATAGAGAACTGGTTGGCGGACAGAAAGCAAAGAGTTGGAATAAACGGGTCGCTTTCTGAGTGGCAGGCAGTGACTATTTGGGTACCGCAAGGATCGGTCCTAGGACCCCAGCTGTTCACAGTATATATTAATGATCTGGACGAGGGAATTGGATGTAATATCTCCAAATTTGCAGATGACACAAAGCTGGGCGGGAGGGTAAGCTGCGAGAAGGATGTCGGGAAACTCCAGTACGATTTGGACAGGTTGGATGATTGGGCAGAAACATGGCAAATGCACTATAATGTGCATAAATGTGAGGTTATCCACCTTGGTGGCAAAAATAGGAAGGCAGATTATTATTTGAATGGCAATAGATTGGGAGAAGGGGAAGTGCAAAGAGACCTGGGTGTCCTTGTGCACCAGTCGCTGAAGGTAAGCATGCAGGTGCAGCAGGCGGTTAAGAAGGCAAATGGTATGTTGGCCTTCGTAGCAAGAGGGTTCGAGTATAGGAAGAAGGATGTCTTGCTACAGTTGTACAGGGCCTTGGTGAGACCGCACCTTGAGTATTGTGTGCAGTTTTGGTCACCATACCTGAGGAAGGACGTTCTTGCCATGGAGGGAGTGCAGCGAAGATTCACCAGGCTGATACCTGGGATGGCAGGAATGACGTATGAGGAGAGATTGTGTCGATTGGGCTTATACTCACTGGAGTTTAGAAGATTGAGAGGGGATCTCATCGAAACCTATAAAATTCTGTCAGGTCTGGACAGACTAGATGTAGGAAGGATGTTTCTGATGGCCAGGGAGTCCAGAACCAGGGGTCATAGTCTAAGGATAAGGGGTAAGCCATTTAGGACTGAAATGAGGAGGAATTTCTTCACCCAGAGAGTGGTGAACCTGTGGAATTCTCTGCCACAGAGGGCGGTGGAGGCCAGTTCATTAAATATATTCAAGAAAGAGTTGGATATGTTTCTTGAGGCTGAAGGGATCAAGGGATATGGGGAAAAGGCGGGGACAGGGTACTGAGTTTGGATGATCAGCCATGATCACATTGAATGGCGGAGCAGGCTCGATGGGCCGAATGGCCTACTCCTGCTCCTATCTTCTATGTTTCTATGTTACACCTTCTTCTGGAAAGGCAAACCCGAAGAAGAACGCCGCCTCTATGGGGTAGGCTTCACCATAAAAAATGAACTGGTCGGGCATCTCAGAGACTCCACTAGTGGTATAAATGAGCGCCTCATGAATCTTCGACTCACCCTAGCCTGAAACCAGTGCGCTACGGTCATCAGTGCGTATGCCCCAATACTGGAAGCCACAGACGAGACGGAAGAGGAATTCTACGCCAGCCTCGAACAATCCCGGTCCCGAGTCCCAACGGGCAACAAGCTGATCCTCCTTGGCGACTTCAATGCCAGAGTTGGAAAGGACACAGACCTCTGGAGAGGTGTGATTGGCAGAGAGCGGGTAGGGAAAGCCAACTCCAATGGTACCCTCCTCCTGTCGAAATGCTTAGAACATGGCCTCGTCATAACCAACACCTTGTTCCATCAGAGAGACAAGTACAAGGCTTCATGGCAGCACCCTCGTTCCAAGCACTGGCATCTGCTGGACTACGTCATCGTCCGAGTGAGGGACCGCAAGGACGTCCGCATCACACGCGTCATGACAGGAGCTGATGACTGCTGGACAGACCACCGCCTAATCCGCTCTGTCATCTCCATCAATGTAGCCCCAAAACAGCGGCGGCAACAGAAACAATGCCGCAGGAAAATTAACGCTGGAGCACTCAAAGACCCCGCTAAGAAAGCCCTATTCAGCCTGCGCCTCACAAACAACCTGACGACTCCCAGTGATGCAAAGACACAGAGCTCCCACAGCATCTGGTCTGCACTCAAGGCCTCCATAATCAGCACCTGTGAAGAGACGCTCGGTCACTCAACCAGGAAACACCAAGATTGGTTCAACGAGAATGACCAGGAGATCCAGGAGCTAATAAGCCGCAAGCGCAAGGCATTTCTGATCTGGAAACAGCAACGGAACCCGAGAGCAAGAAAGCAGCTCTACAGAAGCCTGAAGGCCGAGGTCCAACAAAAAACTCACGAACTAAAGAACAGATGGTGGGTGGAGAAAGTGCAGGAGATCCAGCAGCTAGCCGACAACCACGACGTGCGTGGATTTTTTGGCGCAGTCAAGACCATCTGTAGTGGCGCTTCGTAATTTCCAAACATGCAGCCACTGAGCTTTGAGGCTTTAGCAACGAGTAGACGTGTGTTGAAATAAAACGTTCCAAACCATAACTTTGTCTTTAAACTGTTTAGTTTGGACCTGTGGGAGAGCAGCAGCGCGACCGGCGGCACTTAAAACCGGCGGGTTCAGCAGAGGCGAGGTCAGAGAGCTTGGACCTGTGGGAGAGCAGCAGCGCAACCGGCGGCACTTAAAACCGGCGGGTTCAGCAGAGGCGGGACCAAATCAACAGCAGAGCAGAGAGGCCCACAGCCCCGAGACCGGAGAAGCAGCGGACCTGCGCGGGAGCAGCCCGAGGCGGGAGAGCTTAAAGGCTTGAGAGGGAGCAGTCAGAGGCACCGACCAATCCAGGTTCCAGGAGAGAGCTGGTGCAGTCGGGAGAGCAGGAGGCCAGTAACTGCTGGGGCAGTCGGGAGAGCAGGAAGCCAGTAACTGGTGAGTTTAAAAGCTCACCTTTCGCGGGCTTTTTCTTTCACAGCTGGTGCAGTCAGGAGAGCAGGAGGCCAGTAACTCTTATATAAGTGGAGCTGTTGCTAAACCCGAAACACTACAGTGTAGTGTCTCCCACCCTTCCACCTCCTCTAACCTTTTAGGGGTTAGGGGAAGTTGAAAAGGTAGGTTCAATTTATTTTATTTCAGGAGCCTAACCTAGGTGGAAAAGGTTCCAGGACAGGAGGCGGCAGTGAAAATACAACACCAGAAAACAGGTAGGTGACTGGTTGGTGAGTACTTTCACAAACTTATTCTAAGTAGAATTCAATAATTAAGCTAAATCGTAGTAAATAAAAGGGTCTTGTAAGGGTTAAGTCATGGAAGGGCAGCTCAGACCCGTGTCATGCTCCTCCTGTGCCATGTGGGAAATCAGGGACACTGCCCCTGACAACTATGTGTGCAGGAAGTGTGTCCAGCTGCAGCTCCTAGCGGACCGCATGGCGGCGCTGGAGCTGCGAATGGACTCACTCTGGAGCATACGCGATGCTGAGGATCTTGTGGATAGCACATTCAGTGAGTTGGTCACACCGCAGGTAAAGGCTAGCTCAGACAGTAAATGGGTGACCAAAAGGCAGGGTAAAGGCAGGAAGGTAGTGCAGGAGTCACCTGCGGTCATCTCCCTCCAAAACAGGTTTACCGTTTTGGGTACTGTTGGGGGAGATGACTTATCAGGGGAAGGCACCAGCAGCCAGGTTCAGGGCACCATGACTGGCTCTGCTGCACAGAAGGGCGGGAAAAAGAGGGATAGGGCTATAGTGATAGGGGATTCAATTGTAAGGGGGATAGACAGGAGTTTCTGTGGCCGAGACCGAGACTCCAAGATGGTATGTTGCCTCCCTGGTGCAAGGGTCAAGGATGTCTCGGAGCGGGTGCAGAGCATTCTGAAGGGGGAGGGGGATCAGCCAGTTGTCGTGGTACATGTAGGTACCAACGATGTAGGTAAAAAGAGGGAGGAGGTCCTACAAGCTGAATTTAGGGAGTTAGGAGCTAAATTGAAAAGTAGGACCTCAAAGGTAGTAATCTCTGGATTGCTACCAGTGCCACGAGCTAATAAGTTTAGAGAGAGTAAGATAGATAAGCTAAATACGTGGCTTGAGCAGTGGTGCAAGGGAGAGGGATTTAAATTCTTGAGGCATTGGAACCAGTTCTTGGGGGGGAGTGACCTGTACCAAGGGGACGGTCTACACCTGAACTGTGAGGGAGCCGATGTCCTCGGGGTAATATTTTCTAGGGCGGTTCGGGAGGATTTAAACTAATTTGGCAGGGGGATGGGAACCTAGGTAGTGGAAAAGAGGGAAGTCATATGAAGTCAGAAATAGATGGTAGAAAGGTGAGAAGCAATAAGCAAAGGAGAGAAACACAAAGGGCCAAACTAATTCATAATGAGAGTGTGAAAAAAGCAAGCCTGAAGGCTTTGTATCTTAATGCTAGAAGCATTAGGAACAAGGTGGATGAATTAGTTGTGGAAATAGAGGTAAACAAGTATGATTTGATTGGGATTACAGAAACGTGGCTGCAGGGTGGGCAAGGCTGGGAACTTAACATCCAGGGATATACAATATTTAGGAAGGATCGGCAAAAAGGTAGGGGAGGTGGGGTAGCATTGCTGGTAAAGGAGGGGATTAATGCAATGGAAAGGAAGGATATTAACTCGGATGAAACGGAATCTGTATGGGTAGAAATGAGAAATAGCAAGGGGAGGAAAACGTTAGTGGGTGTGATATATAGGCCTCCAAATAGTAATATGGAGGTGAGGGAAGGCATAAAAAGGGAAATTAGAGAAGCGTGCGATAAGAGCACAGCTGTCATCATGGGTGACTTTAATTTACATATTGATTGGACTACCCAAACTAGTAAAAATTCTGAGGAGGAGGAATTCCTGGAATGTTTTCGGGACGGTTATCTGGACCAATATGTCGAGGAGCCGACTCGAGATCAGGCCATTTTAGACTGGGTATTGTGCAATGAGAAGGGACTTATCAGCAATCTTCTTGTACGAGGCCCCTTGGGTCAGAGCGATCATAATATGATCGAGCTCTCAGTCGAGATGGAGAGTGAGGAAATTGAATCAGAGACTAAGGTCCAGAACTTAAATAAAGGGAATTACGAGGGTATGAGACGGGAATTGGGTAAGATTGATTGGGTGGTGTTTCTGGGGGGATTGACAGTGGATAGACAATGGCAAGCATTCAAAGATAGAATGGAAGAATTCCAGAACATGTTTATACCGGTTTGGCACAAAAATAAACCTAAAAAGGTGACTCAACCGTGGATAACGAGGGAAATTAGGGACAGCATAAAATCAAAAAAAAGGGCATATCAACTGGCAAAAAAAAGCACCAGACCGGAAGATTGGGGGCAGTACAAGATACAGCAAAAGAGGACAAAGGGATTAATCAGGAAGGGGAAAATAGAATACGAAAGTAAACTTGCAGCAAACATAAAGACAGACTGCAAAAGCTTTTATCGGTATATCAGGAGGAAAAGACTGGTAAAATCCCAAGTCGGTCCCTTGCAGTCCGATTCGGGAGAATATATAATGGAGAATAAGGACATGGCAGACCAATTAAACTCATACTTTGGTTCTGTATTCACAAAGGAGGACACAAATAACCTCCCAGGAATATCGGCAAACATAGGGACTAATGAGAGGGAGGAGCTGACAGAAATTAGTATCTCTAGGGATATGGTGCTGGGTAAGTTGAGGGGACTGAAGGCCGACAAATCCCCGGGGCCTGATAAACTACATCCTAGGGTACTTAAGGAGGTGGCCCTGGAGATAACAGATGCTCTAAGGATCATCTTCCGGAACTCCATTGACTCGGGAACAGTACCCGTGGATTGGAGGGTAGCTAATGTTACCCCAATATTTAAAAAGGGGGGTAGAGAGAAAGCAGGGAATTATAGACCAGTAAGCCTTACATCGGTTGTGGGCAGAATGCTAGAGTCCATTATTAAGGATAAAATAGCGGAGCACTTGACAAATGGGGAAAGGATCGGACAGAGTCAACATGGATTTACAAAGGGTAAATCATGTTTGACTAATCTGCTGGAATTTTTTGAGGAAGTAACTGGTAAAATAGATGGGGGAGAGCCAGTGGATGTGGTGTACCTTGACTTCCAGAAAGCCTTCGATAAGGTTCCACACAAAAGATTATCATGCAAAATTAAGGCTCATGGGATTGGGGGCAAAGTATTAACGTGGATAGAGAACTGGCTGGCGGATAGAAAACAGAGAGTTGGAATAAACGACTCATTTTCGGAGTGGCAGGCAGTGACCAGCGGGGTGCCGCAAGGATCTGTCCTGGGACCCCAGCTGTTCACAATATATATAAATGATCTGGATCAGGGAATTGGATGCAATATTTCCAAATTCGCTGACGACACTAAACTAGGAGGAGGGGTGGGCTCTGATGAGGATGTCAGGAGGCTACAGTGCGATTTGGACAGGTTGGGGGAATGGGCGGATACGTGGCAGATGCACTATAATGTGGATAAATGCGAGGTTATCCACTTTGGGGGTAAAAACAGGAGGGTAGATTATTATCTAAACGGCAATAGATTGGGAGATGGGGAAGTGCAGAGGGACCTGGGTGTTCTTGTGCACCAGTCACTGAAGGAGAGCATGCAGGTGCAACAGGCGATTAAGAAGGCAAATGGTATGTTGGCCTTCATATCAAGGGGGTTCGAGTATAGGAATAGGGATACCTTACTACAGCTGTACAAGGTGCTGGTGAGACCGCATCTGGAGTATTGTGTACAGTTTTGGTCGCCCCATCTGCGGAAGGATGTTCTTGCCATGGAAAGAGTGCAACGGCGATTCACCAGGCTGATACCTGGAATGGCGGGAATGACCTACGAAGAGAGATTAAATAGTTTGGGCTTGTACTCACTGGAGTTTAGAAGATTGAGAGGGGATCTCATCGAAACATATAAAATTATGGCAGGCCTGGACAGGCTGAATTCAGAGAGAATGTTTCCAATGGCCGGGGAGCACAGAACCAGGGGCCACAGTCTAAAAATAGCGGGCAAATCATTTAAAACAGAGATGAGGAAGAATTTCTTCACTCAAAGAGTGGTGAGCCTGTGGAATTCCCTGCCACAGAGGGCTGCGAAGGCTAATTCAATAAATATTTTCAAGAGAGAATTGGATATATTTCTGAAGGCTAAGGGGATTAAGGGTTACGGAGAAAAGGCGGGGACGGGGTACTGAACTGGTAAGATCAGCTATGATCTCAGACGAAGATCAGCCATGATCTCATTGAATGGCGGAGCAGGCTCGAAGGGCCGAATGGCCTACTCCTGTTCCTATCTCTATGTTTCTATGTTTCTTACAAACAGAATTACAAAGCAAAACACGTTTAAACGAACACGGTCAAAAACTGTATTGCTCCAGCCCTCAAAGCTTCTGCCTCCTCCAGCCTCGTGGTGCTTTTTCTGTAAAATGGCTGGATACCATGTGACAAGCTTAAGGACTGTACCATTGTAGCAAGAATAAAGGGGGTATCTCAGACTATACTATTGGAACAAGAAAATAGGGGGCTTCTCAATACAATAAGTCAGCCAGGTAAATTAACTGTATTATACTATTTAACCAATATTTTAAAGTATTTTCTTTCTTAAACTTTCATGACTCTTACATTCCGGCCCCTAATTGACTAGGCACATGAAGCATATCAACTATTCAAACATTCTTAAGAGTCATAAACTAATGAGTTCAACATATTTACAATATAAATGTCCCCTTTTTTTTTGATCGGGAACCTTTCACGCTGCTTCTTGTAGCAGGCAGAGCTTTGTGATCGGTCGTGTAACCGTCTGCAAACAATGCATTCAGAGAGTATTTTTCTTATTACAGAATTAGCTCCTGGAATCCAGTATCTTTGTCTTAGCTTCGCAAGCACGTGGTTCCTCCCACTGTGTCCAATACTCTGGTGTATATGCTGAAGAATGAGAGTAGCAACCCGGAGGTCCTTAGAAAGGATAGCAGGATGCTTGGCCTCCTCTGGCATAGCAGATTTGTTTAGTCGCCCTCCCACCCTCAGTACTCCATCTTGGAGTGTAGGGTCCAGCTTGTAGATATGACTACCTTTCTTGATTGGAGTATTTCGCTGTAAAGCTTCGAAACATATAAAATTATGGCAGGCCTGGACAGGCTGAATTCAGAGAGAATGTTTCCAATGGCCGGGGAGCACAGAACCAGGGGCCACAGTCTAAAAATAGCGGGCAAATCATTTAAAACAGAGATGAGGAAGAATTTCTTCACTCAAAGAGTGGTGAGCCTGTGGAATTCCCTGCCACAGAGGGCTGCGAAGGCTAATTCAATAAATATTTTCAAGAGAGAATTGGATATATTTCTGAAGGCTAAGGGGATTAAGGGTTACGGAGAAAAGGCGGGGACGGGGTACTGAACTGGTAAGATCAGCTATGATCTCAGACGAAGATCAGCCATGATCTCATTGAATGGCGGAGCAGGCTCGAAGGGCCGAATGGCCTACTCCTGTTCCTATCTCTATGTTTCTATGTTTCTATGATTTCTTCTGGATATCTTTGTCTTTGGCTGAAGCAAACTATCTCCATCTCAGCCTTGGCCAAATCCTCCACGGTCAATGAATTCCTACCCAATGTGGTTTTGTGCTGGTGCATGTACTGCTTTAGAAGCATTCTCTGCTTATCAGGGTTACTTTCAGACTGACTGATAGTGGCTCGATACTTTTTTCTCTTACCGCTCAGGTGTAGCAGCAACTCTGTCAACCTTAGAAACCATGCAACTGCTTTCCTCAACTGATGCCATCCTGAGAAATGGTTAACAAGCTTGTTCACTGTGTCAAAGTTCTCTTTCGTAGTTATGAGATTTGCTGTGACTGATCTCTTGACTTCGACGTCGTCTTCAGCAACCTGACTTGGCCTATCTGGTCTTTCTGGCCATGATCTCTCTGTTTCCAGCAGATAACTTGGGCCTTGTATCCAAGTTTCACTCCTCATGAAGTTTTCAGCCTTCAATCCCCGTGAGGCTTGATCTGCTGGGTTTAATGAGGTGTTTACATACCTCCATTGAGATGGTTGTGTAGCTTCTCTAATGGATGAGATTATGTTTGCTACGAAGGTCTTGAAGCGTATCTTCTCATTCTCTATATACTTCAGCACTGTAGTGTTATCCGTCCAGAAGACAGATTCTTCTAGTGGGAGCTGTAACTCTTTCCGCATCACCTTGTCAACTTTAACTGCAACAACCGCTGCCGTCAACTCCAGTCTCGGGATGGTGACCTGCTGCAGCGGAGCCACCCTGGATTTCCCCATGAGGAAGGCACAATCTTTCTGGCCCTGTTGATTTGTCAGCAAGAGGTAAGTAGCCGTGCCATAGCCGTCCTCACTGGCATCCGAGAAATGATGTAGTTGAGCCGTCTTTGTAACTCCAAAACTCACAGGCTTGATGCATCTACTGACGTTGAAGCTAGAAAGTTGTTGCAAATCTGTCAACCATCTGAGCCATCTCTGAGCTTGACCTTCTGGGATATCTTCATCCCATCCTCTCTTGTCTCTACACAGCTCTCGTAGGATCAGCTTCACCAGCAGAATGAGTGGTGCCAGGAATCCAAGAGGGTCGTAGATGGAACTGACCATGGAGAGAATCCCTCGTCTTGTGGATGGTCTTTCGTTCACCATTATTCTGAAGTTGAACGTGTCTGACTCAATGCACCATTGTACACCAAGAGCTCTCTCGATAGGAAGGACATCGTGGCTCAGGTCCAGATCTTTGACTTCAGTGGCTCTTTCCTTTTCTGGGATAGAAGCTAGAACTGCTCTGCTGTTGCTTATCTACTTAGTCAGATGGAATCCTCCATTCAAACACAGAGTTCTAAGGTCTCTTGACAGTGCAATGGCATCGTCTTCTGTTGACACAGACTTCAGACAGTCATCGACGTAAAAGTTTCTGAAGATTGTCTCCACAGCCTCTGATGGTGCCTTGCCTTTGCCATCTTCTGCAGTTTTTCTGAGAGCGTAGCTTGCACAGCTGGGAGATGATGCGGCTCCGAACAAGTGTACAGCCATTCTACATTCCACCATAGCTTGACTAACGTCGCCATCTGGCCACCAAAGGAAACGCAGAAGATCAGCATCTTCATCAGGGACTCTGACTTGGTAGAACATTGATTCTATATCTGCCATCATGGCAACGAGCTCTTGTCTAAACCTCGTCAAGACGCCAATGAGGGTATTAGTAAGATCAGGACCTTGAAGCAGCTGGTCATTCAGTGAAGTTCCTCTGAATGAGGCGGTGCAGTCAAACACTACACGGATCTTTTTCTTCTTTGGGTGATACACCCCGTGATGAGGAATGTACCAGGCCCTTCCATCTTCTCTGTTCAATTGTTCCTCGGGCACTTTTACAGCATAGCCTTTCGCTATGATGTTTCTCATGAAGCCTTTGTAGTCTTCGTGAAAGTCAGGGTTCTTGTTCAGCTTTCTCTTTAGACTGATGCGCGCTGCTCTGCTATGCAGCGATTATTCGAAATCTTCGCGGTCTGTCTTCTCAGTGGCAAACCAATGTGATAGTGGCCATCAATGAACTGTGTAGACCTTGTCATCAAATCCATGAACTGATGGTCTTCTTGTGACATCTCTGTCTTTTCCTCACAGCTGCGTTCTGAGGAGTCTGCGTTGAACTGCTGTATCAACAGCTCTTCGATGCTTGCAATAGAGATGCGATTAACTGTGACATTTTGTCGTTCCTCCTTGTTCGACTTGTTGCCATCATCTCTCCTTACCGGTCCATTGACTACCCATCCAAGGGCTGTCCTGACGGCGTAGGGTCCGTCATCTTTGCTGTTTATCACCTGCCATGGCTCCATAGTTTTGTAGGCATTGGTTCCAATTAATAGGCCAATTTCTGCTTCAATATATGGGAGACGCACCTTTTCCAGGTAAGGCCATCTCTCCACATCCTTCTGCAGGGCTAAGTTCCCTATTTTAACAGGAATCTCCCTCTGTGTGAAAACATTAGGCAGGTCTATGAAGTCCTTCTCTTCAAGTCCACACACTTCTAAGTCTGACAGGATATAACTTTGCATTGACTTCTCATGACCCATGGTGCGTAATAGGATTTCTGTTCTTCTGCCTCTAACGTTCAGCTGTCACATGAGTGATTCTGTGCAGAACGTTGCTGAACTACCTGGATCCATGAAGGCGTAAGTCTCCACAAACTTCTCACTCCTCTTAGACTTGATCTTTACAGGTACGATGGCAAGAATACAATCACTGTCACCGGCCCCAGTGAATCCACAAGTCTCTGGTTCTAGCGACACCAGAGCACTTGAAACAACCTTCTCGTCGGTATTGTTTTCTTCACTCTTCTTAGAGACTTGTTCTTTTGTGGATATGCAGCAGACTGGGATGTTTCCGAGTGCACTCTCTGCATGTTGTTCTTTGCTTACAGTTTCTACTCAGGTGCCCCTGAGAGAGACATCCAAAACATAGGCCATTGTACTTCAGAAATTTGATTCTGTCTTTATGTGGCTGTGCTTTGATGTCACTGCAGAAATCCAATGTATGATTCTTCTGGCAGAATAAACATGGCTTCTGAAAGGCATTAGCAGGCATCACTGTGCTGCACTTTTTGGGAGATGAGTTCTGAGACCTTTCTTCCCCAGCTTGAGTGACGATAGTTGCAAAGCTGATTCCCTTGGAACCACCTTTCCTGAGAGTCTTTGATTCAGCAGGCTTGACTTTCACTCTTCCATCAGTAGTTGGGCTGACATCCTTGATGTTTCCGAACAATGGGTCCATAGCAACTTTAGCCTGTTTGTCTATGAAATTCACTAAGTCTGCAAACCTGGCTCTACTTTTCCGTCTCTCCGTTATCTTAAAGGCTTTTCCTCTCCATTGTTCTCTCATCCTGTAAGGAAGCTTAGAGATGATGATTCTCATAGTCGTAGGATTGTCCATCTCTTCCATGAATTTAGCATCCTCCATGGTGTTGCGACATCCTATAAGAAAAAGAACATATGTGTTCAATGCCTCCCCGTCCTCCGATCTAATCTGTGGCCACTTGATAGCCTTTTCAATATATGCAGTGGCTATCTTCAGCTCGTTGCCATAGTGCTCCTGCAGCAACTTCCTGGCTTCTATGTATCCCCGGTCTGGTCTCATGCGTTCACAGCTTCTGACCAGGTCTTGTGGTTTACCACTGGTGTACTGTCCCAGGTAGTACAACTTATCACTGCTGCTCTCTGCTTTGTAGTCAATGGCTTGTTCGAAGGATCTGATGAAGGGCTTATGCTTGAGTGGGTCGCCTTGGAACACTGGTGTGTCTCTTTGAGGGAGTCGAAACAGATTCTGCTGTTTTACAAGCATCTCTGTAATTTTGTTCTGACGTTGCATCACTCGGTATAAGTTCTCTCTGTGTCTTCAGGCCTCTGGTGGTCATCAGCAGGGTCTAGTCTAGACCGTCTGACATCTGGGGTAGCATCATGTGCTCCTGTTAGTGGAAAGGCCTCTCTTCCACGATGTAATGCCGGGAGATGTTCTTCAGACTCTCTTTTAACCTTTGAAGGTGCCCTGGATCCAACTCTATCTGACACCATTGACTGGCAGTAGTCGTTCATGCCATCCTGTGAGCCTTCATAATCTTCAAACACTCTCAACTTGGCATTTGAGATCGCAATAGCTGTTTTTAGTTCCAGCTGTTCTTTCTTAGCCTTCAGTTGGGCCTGCAGTTGGGCCTCTTGGGCCTGCAGTTGGGCCTCTTCCCGTTCAAGAGCTCACTTCTCCAATAAAAATGCTGCGCGCGCCATCAACGCTGCCCGATCAACCCCGACTTTCATGCGCTGCGACGAGCATGTGGTAGAAGCGACTGACCTGTGTCCAGAAACAGAGCTACCTTCTTTTTGATTTTTGCTCAGTCTGGCTGAAGTCTCTGAAATGCTATCATCTGGTCCGACTTCATCGTCATCTTTATCTTTCTCTGCTGTATCAGCATCTTGACGAGTCTTTAACATCCACTGTTCTGTGGCCTTGACATAGTCCTTAATGTTAGATGATTTAAGATCAAACCAGTTGTGCTGATCAGCGTTTTCCTCATCTTCAGACAAAAGTGCTAATACATCTTCATTGAGTACAGTAAATTCTTCATGCAACTTGGAGAAATCATAATGCATTATGTCCTCAACTGTCTTAATATTAGTATTATCTTCCATGAGACAATCAATTATCTTCATTTTTCCAGTTATCTGAGCTAATTTAGCCCTCCTTGCACTTATGCTTTTATTTAACTTCTCTTCCATTGCCTTTGGGGTGAGCTTTACTTCCCTCTTTTGGCCAACAATCCTTAGTACAGCCTGGGGAAGCTCCTCACGGCTCTATAAGGCCTCGTCCATTTTACCCGCAGCTCTTATTTAGCTTCTCAATAGAATGAACAAGGCAAGTAACAGTCACTGTACCTTTGCTTTCTTATATTGCCGTCTGGCTCCGTGACCATTCCTGTATACGTTCGCCGACAATTCCGTCCTTTCCTTCTTAGGGAGCAAGTTTTTGACTAATGTAGTGGCGCTTCGTAATTTCCAAATATGCAGCCACTAAGCTTTGAGGCTTTAGCAACGAGTAGACGCGTGTCGAAATAAAACGTTCCAAACCATAACTTTGTCTTTAAACTGTTTACTGTAACACCTTACAAACAGAATTACAAAGCAAAACACGTTTAAACGAACATGGTCAAAAACTGTATTGCTCCAGCCCTCAAAGCTTCTGCCTCCTCCAGCCTCGTGGTGCTTTTTCTGTAAAATGGCTGGATACCATGTGACAAGCTTAAGGACTGTACCATTGTAGCAAGAATAAAGGGGGTATCTCCGACTATACTATTGGAACAAGAAAATAGGGGGCTTCTCAATACAATAAGTCAGCCAGGTAAATTAACTGTATTATACTATTTAACCAATATTTTAAAGTATTTTCTTTCTTAAACTTTCATGACTCTTACACCATCTACGGCCCAAGCACCCAAGGCCCTTCCCCACTGCAGGCCAAGAATGGAGAGGTACTCATCAAGGACAGGGAAGCAGTCAGTGCCCGCTGGAAGGAGCACTTCGAAGATCTCCTTAACCACGACTCTGTCTTCGACACGGGTGTCCTCAACTCCATCCCACAGCATGCTACCCACCACCATCTCAGCACAACCCCAGCCCGGCATGAGGTTGAAAAGGCCATACGACAACTGAAGAACAACAAGGCCTCAGGAGCAGATGGAATCCCCGCCAAGGCACTAAAGCATGGTGGAGAAGCACTACTGGTGCGAATTCATTTCTCTTATCTGGAAGGAGGAGAGCATGCCAGGGGTTCTCAGAGACGCTGTAATTGTGACCATCTTCAAAAAAGGTGACAAGTCCGATTGCGGTAATTACAGAGGAGTTTCCCTGCTATCTGCCACAGGGAAAGTCATCGCAAGAATCCTCCTCAATCGCCTTCCCCCAGTGGCCGAAGAGCTCCTCCCAGAGTCGCAATGCAGATTCCGCCCACTAAGGGGCACAATGGACATGATCTTCACTGCACGTCAATTACAAGAGAAATGCAGGGAACAGCACCAACCACTGTACATGGCCTTCTTTGATCTCACAATGGCCTTCGACACTGTCAACCGTGATGGATTATGGAGTGTCCTCCTCAAATTCGGCTGCCCTCAAAAGTTTGTCACTATCCTCCGCCTGCTTCACGATGACATGCAAGCCGTGATCCTGACCAATGGTTCCACCACAGACCCAATTCACGTACGAACCGGGGTCAAGCAAGGCTGTGTCATCGCACCAACGCTCTTCTCAATCTTCCTTGCTGCAATGCTCCATCTCACCCTCAGTAAGCTCCCCACTGGAGTGGAGCTAATTTACAGAACAAACGGGAAACTGTTCAACCTCCATTGCCTCCAATCCAGATCCAAGGTCGTCACCTCCTCTGTTGTCGAATTACAGTATGCAGACGATGCTTGCGTCTGCGCTCATTCGGAGGTCGAACTCCAAACCATCGTAAACACCTTCACCGAAGCATACGAGAGCATGGGCCTTACACTAAACATCCGTAAGACAAAGGTCCTCTACCAACCTGCCCCCGCCACACAGTGCTGCCCCCTGATTATCAAAATCCATGACAAGGCCTTGGACAATGTGGACCACTTTCCATACCTCGGGAGCCTACTGTCAACAAGGGCAGATGTCAACGACGAAGTCCAACACCACCTTCAGTGTGCCAGTGCAGCCTTCGGTCACCTGAGGAAGAGAGTGTTTGAAGACCAGGACCTCAAACCCGGCACTAAGCTCATGGTCTACAGGGCAGCAGTGATACCTGCCCTGCTGTATGCCTCAGAGACATGGACCATGTACAGCAGGCACCTCAAAGCACTGGAGAGGTACCACCAACGCTGCCTCCGCAAGATCCTGCAGATCCATTGGCAGGATAGGTGCACCAACGTCAGCGTTCTTGCTCAGGCCAACATCCCCAGCATCGAAGCTCTGACCACACTCAATCAGCTCCGATGGACGGGTTACATTGTCCGCATGCCCGATACGAGACTCCCAAAACAAGCGCTCTACTCGGAGCTCCGGCACGGCAAGAGAGCCCCAGGTGGGCAGAGGAAACGCTTCAAGGACACCCTCAAAGCCTCCTTGAAAAAGTGTAACATCCCCACTGACACCTGGGAATCATTGGCCCAAGACCGCACAAAGTGGAGGAGAAGCATCCGGGAAGGCGCCGAGCTCCTCGAGTCTCTTTGCCGGGAGCAAGCGGAAGTCAAGCGCAGGCAGCGCAAGGAGCACACGTCAACCCAAGCACCCCACCCACCCGCCCCTTCAACCACCGTCTGCCCCACCTGTGACAGAGACTGTAGGTCCCGCATTGGACTAATCAGCCACATGCGAGCTCATTTTTAATGTGGAAGCAAGTCATCCTCAGTTCCGAGGGACTGCCTAAGAAGGAGACATATAGACTGGCCAAACCAAATTAGCAATAATACTGTGGAGGGTGAATTCCTGGAATGTGTACGAGATGGTTTTTTAGACCAGTACATTGAGGAGCCCACGAGGGAACAGGCTATCCTAGATTGGGTATTGTGCAATGAGAAGGGGTTAATTAATAATCTTGTTGTGCAGGGTCCTTTTGGGAGGAGTGACCATAACATGATAGAATTCTTCATCAATCTGAAACTAGGGACCTAAATCTAAACAAAGGAATCTATGAAGGTATGAGAAGGGAGATTGGCTGTGAGAGATTGGGGAGCTTCGTTAAAAGGCATGATGGTGCATAGGCAATGGCTAACATTTAAGGAACGAATGCATGAATTACAACAGTTATACATTCCTTTCTGGCGCAAAAACACAAAAGGGAAAGCGGCCCAACCATGGCTAACAAAATAAATTAAGGATAGTATTAGATCCAAAGAAGAGTCATATAAAGTTGTCAGAAAAAGTAGCAAGCCTGAGGATTGGGAGCAGTTTAAAGTTCAGCAAAAAAGGACCAAGAGATTGATTAAGAGGGGAAAAATAGAGTAAATAGAGTAAACTTGCAAGGAACATAAAATCGGACTGTAGAAGCTTCTACAAGTATGTAAAAAGAAAAAGATTAGTGAAGTCAAATGTAGGTCCCTTACAGTCAGAAATGGGAGAATTTATAATGGGGAACAAGGAAATGGCAGAGCAATTAAACAAATACTTTGGTTCTGTCTTCACAGTAGAGGATACAAATAACTTCCCAGAAATGCTAAGGAACCATGGGTCTAGTGAGAAGGAGGAATTAAAGGAAATTTGTATTTGTAAAAAAATTGTGCTTGAGAAATTAATGGGATTGAAAGCTGATAAATCCCAGAGCCTGATAATCTGTATCCCAGAGTACTAAAAGAGGTACCATGGAAATAGTGGATGCATTGGTTGTCATCTTTCAAAATTCTATAGATTATGGAACAGTTCCTGCAGATTGGAGGGTGGCAAATGTAACACAACTATTTAAAAAAGGAGGGAGAGAAAACAGTGAACTACAGGCCAGTTAGCTTAACATCAGTAGTCGGGAAAATGCTAGAGAAAAATTATAAAGGATGTGATAACAGGACACTTAGAAAATATCAATGGGATTAGACAAAGTCAACACGGATTTATGAAATGGAAATCGTGTTTGACAAACCCACTGGAGTTTTTTGCGGATGTAACTGGTAGAATAGATAAGGGAGAACCAGTGGATGTGGTGTATTTGGATTTTCAGAAGGCCTTTGATAAAGTCCCACATAAGAGGTTCGTGTGCAAAATTAAAGCACATGAGATTGGGGGTAATATACTGGCATGGATTGAAAATCGGTTAACAGACAGGAAATAGAGAGTAGGAAAAAATAATTTGGGGTGGCAGGCGATGACCAGTGGGGTACCGCAGGGATCAGTGCTTGGGCCCCAGCTATTCACAATATATATCAATGATTTGGATGAGGGAGCCAAATGTAATGGGGCAGAAATTCCAATCCCTACGGGTGAGTACACAGCGTGTACTCACCCGTAGGAACATTGGAAATGCCGGTTTCAGGCATTCACTGCACATGCGCTGGAAAGCGGCATTTCCGATCTGTCAAGAAAGCTCTTGACAGATCCTCCGGCTGCCCTGAAGCAGGGCCTCTGCGGGTGGAGAGTTCTGATTTTTGGAGACCCTCCGCCCGCAGAAAACAATTACAAAAAGGCCTGCTTTTACCAGGATAAGAGTAGAAAAAAGTTTTAAA
Organism: Somniosus microcephalus; assembly: GCF_052327205.1. NCBI lineage: Eukaryota > Metazoa > Chordata > Chondrichthyes > Squaliformes > Somniosidae > Somniosus > Somniosus microcephalus. The sequence continues at coordinate 159,907,414 of NC_140994.1, forward strand.
AAAAAAATTTCCACTGATTTATCTTTTAAAAATACTTTAAAGAAAGGTACGTTTATTTTTAGCCCTGTTAAAAACTTTAATTATTTTTTCAAAAATTTAAATTTTTGTTTAAAATAGTTAATTTATGTAATTTTATAGTTATTTTAAAAATGTGATGTTTTAAAAAAAAATTATTTGAAGTTTTAATTTGGTTTTGGGGCCGATCTCTATTCATAATTTTGACAGGTCTTCCTGTCAAATCTATGAATGGAGATTCCCTGCTCCAATTGGCTCCCCATGGCCCACGTGATCCCAGGGGACGCTGCGAACTAACTTTGTCGCTGGGATACGCAAGCACTGCACACCAGCAGCTGGAGAAGGCCCAGGATCGGAATTCCACGCGGGCCCACAGCACAACGGCAGGCGCACTATGTAAGTGCAGGTCGGAGGCTTGCGCCCGCGGGAAGCCTCCAACCCGAATTTCTGGCCCAATATATTTAAGAAGGAGATAGATAGATTTCTAGGCGCAAAAGGCATCAATGGATATGGGGAGAGAGCGGGAATATGGTATCGAGATAGAGGATCAGCAATCATCATATTGAATGGCAGAGCAGGCTTGAAGGGCTGAATGGCCTACTCCTGCTCCTATTTTTCTATGTTTCTATGGGGCACAATTAGCTCGTTGGGTGGGGCAGGGTGGCGGGGTAGCGCATGTGGAGTAAAAATGGGCCTATCCCAGCTCTACTGGGATTGCACCACATTTCAACCAGCCCTTTTAATTCCAGACAGAGAAATCGAGAGTGGATCTTCTGCCCATAGTCCATTTGTCAGGAAGGTGTGTGCCCGGACGTCTCTGGGAAAATCCTCCCTTTACGTAGTCAAAAGGCCTCAGTAGAACTCATGCTATTAGATACCTGGCGTGGGTCACTTTGAGGATTTCTACAGGCTCCTAACGTTTACTACATTATGGAACATGATCCCCTCCAGTGGCAGCCGAAGAATTTAAAAAAAAATCTTTGTCTCATTTGGTCCTCTGGGGGACATTGCTCTGCCTTGGAAGGGTGGGCCAGCTTCGGTAGAGGCGGTGATTGGTGAATCACCCCTCCTGGTACTGGCAGCCCACCCCAGCTATGCAAATGACACCATCCCCAGAATTTGGAATCAGTTTTCTGGCTTTGTGTTAGGGCGAGTAGGGCCTTACACTCTGTGACAATCATGCGGGCAGATTAGGGCCCAGGAATTTCCAGGCCATTTTTCTTCCTCCATTGAACATAATAACATAAGAAATAGGAGCAGGAGTAGGCCATTCGGCCCCTCGAGCCTACTCCGTAATACAATAAGATCATGGCTGATCTGATCTTGGCTTCAACTCCTTTCCTGCCCGCTCCCCATAACCCTTGATGCCCCTGTTTTTCAAAAATCTGTCTATCTCCGCCTTGAACTCAGTCTCCACAGCTCTCTGGGGTAGAGAATTCCAAGATTCATGACCCTCTGAGAGAAGAAATTCCTCCTCATCTCAGTTCTAAAAGAGCGACCCTTTATTCTGAGACTGTGTAGGGGGTGGCGGGTTGGCGCGTGCGCCCAGTCAGTTATGCCCCTGACTGTCTGTGAGCGGTTCAAATTGCTCCCACGCCCCTGGATTCTAGACACCGGACTTAGGTACAGGCGGCGATACAGAAAACTTGAGTAGACAAGTGGTTTGGTGTAAGAAAACCAAGATTTTATTAAAACAGAAAATAAAACAGTCTTATGAGAAGTCACTAGTATAAAATACAGGCAAATACAAAATAACTATACTTATACAGGGAATGGGGAACACACGGCACATCGAGGGAAAAACAACTACATTAACAATCCCCTTATCCTTATCCCACCCCCTATACCTAACTAGATTAAGCTATGAGGGGCCAGAATTCATGCTCACCAATCCAAAGTAAAACCAGCTGTTTTAACAGATGCAGGTTTTGAGGTTTGGTCTTCTGTCCTTTCAGGTACCCCATCGCCACGTGGTCTTCAGGGCGCGGTGCTGGAGCTGCTGCTGCGACACACCTTTCTTCTCCTCAGCTACTGTCATCGTCTCGTCGCAATGGGTTCTCCTCTTCTTCTCCCTTGGGCAGTCGTCAACGGTAACGTTGTGCCTATAGGGCAGTTGGCAGTCTTAACTGCTTAGATTTTCCTACCCAAGCATTAAAATGCCAGTATATTCATTGTGGTGTGGACACCTGTGTTTCCGCAGTGCTCAACAAGATGTTCGCCCCCCCAAGCGCCAGCTTATAACTAGGCGCCTGGCCTTATCAATACATTTTTCGCTGCCCTGCTCTGCTCTTATCGAGTTGTTACCTTCTCCTTCGTCTCTTTTCGTCTCGTCTCGTTCGGCTACTATACAAGTCCTGGGCTGTCCACTCAGTTTCATCTCGCCCCCTTTTTGCGGCCTGGGTGTCCTGGATGACTATGGACTCGGGTCTCGTTCCCCTCCCCTGCAGTTGGTATGATGTCCTTGACTGCTGCAAAATTTACTGCGGGGAGCGAGGAGAGAACCCGCCACGAGGCCAGGGCATGGGTACGGGCGGCGGCAGCCCAAGGCCCGACAAGAGGTCAGAGTCGAGAGAGCAGAGAGCAGAGAGCGATTGCTACAGGGGGCCTACAGTTATACTCCTTTCGATAGCCCCTTATCTGCGCGCCAAATCAGGTTAGTTCATTGTTTCAATTTTTGGCAGGCTGTTTTAAATGATTATAGCAATCTAAGTTAACTGGATTTAGATGGTCATTTATCGCACCTAATGGCCTGATGTCTGGGCTGTATTGTCTTTAATGCATTCTAATCGGCCTGTGCAGCCTTGATGGCTCCCATAAGCTGTTTCCGATTATTTATGTGGACAACCTAATGGCCTCAAGTATAGGCCTAACTGGTTTTGATCTGTCTATGATCTGACGTAATGCATATTCAATGTTTGCTGTCTGGTTTCCAAAACACAAAGTCCTTTTTCACAGAAACTGCATTTTAAGTTACGATTTCCCCAAAGCTGCTTGTGTTGCTACAGAGTCCAAGCTTTTTAAAATCTTGTAGACCTTTGGTCACGAGGTGCGGATGCCATCTTTTAGGTACCCTTTTAAAAATGTCCATGCAGGGTCCCTTTTATTAATAACCTTGGGGGAAATGTGGGAATTTTGTGAATCTTACAACTGTGCCCCCGCATTCTAGATTTCCCCACGAGAGGAAACATCCTCACTGCATCTATCCTGTCGAGCCCCCTCAGTACCCTATATGTTTCAATAAAATCACCTCTCATTCTTCTAAATTCCAATGAGTATAGGCCCAGCCTGCTCAACCTGTCCTCATAAGTCAACCCCCTCATCTCTGGAATTAACCTAGTGAATCGTCTCTGAACTGCCTCCAATGCAAGTATATCCTTCCTTAAATAAGGAGACCAAAACTGTACGCAGTACTCAAGGTGTGGTCTCACCAATGCCCTGTACACCTGTAGCAAGACTTCCCTACTTTTATACTCCATCCCCCTTGCAATAAAGGCCAAAATTCCATTTGCCTTCCTAATTACTTACTGTACCTGCATGCTAACTTTTTGTGTTTCATGTACAAAGACACCCAGATCCCTCTGTACCGCAGCATTCTGTAGTCTCTCTCCATTTAAATAATATTTTGCTTTTTTATTCTTCCTACCAAAGTGGATAACCTCACATTTTCCCACATTATACTTCATCTGCCAATTTTTTTCCCACTCACTTAACCTATCTATATCCCTTTGCAGACTCTCCTCACAACTTGCTTTCCCACCTATCTTTGTCCAAGATCCAAGTCATTAATATAGATTGTAAATAGTTGAGGCCCCAGCACTGACCCCTGTGGCACCCCACTATTTACAGTTTGCTAATTATCCCGACTCTCTGTTTTCTGTTAGTTAGTCAATCCACTGTCCATGCTAATATATTACCCCCAACCACATAAGCTCTTATCTTGTGCAGTAATCTTTTTATGTGGCACCTTATCGAATACCTTCTGGAAATCCAAATACACTACTATCCAAATACTGGTTCCCCTTTATCCACCCTGCTCGTTACAGCCTCAAAGAACTCTAGTAAATTTGTCAAACATGATTTCCCTTTCATAAAACCATGTTGACTCTGCTTGATTGTATTATGATTTTCTAAATGTACTGCTGCTACTTCCTTAGTAATGGATTCCAACATTTTCCCAATGTTAGGCTGGCTGGCCTATAGTTTCCTGCTTTCTGTCTCCCTCCTTTCTTGAATATGGGCATTACATTTGTGGTTTTCCAATTCGCTGGGACCTTTCCAGAATCCAGGGAATTTTGGTAGATTACAACCAATGTATCTATTATCTCTGCAGCCACTTCATTTAAAGCCCTAGGATGCAGGCCATCAGGTCCAGGGGACTTGTCAGCCATTGGTCCCATTAGTTTGCCAAGTACTTTTTCTCTAGTGATAGTGATTGTTTTAAGTTCCTTCCTCTGTTTTTCCCTTTGATTATCTACTACCCTGAAGACAGATACAAAATAGTTGTTCAAAGTCTCTGCCATTTCCCTGTTTCCCATTATTAATTTCCTAGTTTCATCCTCTAAGGGACCAACGTTTACTTTAGCTACTCTCTTCATTTATATATACCTGTAGAAGCTCTTACAGTCTTTTTTTATTTTCTTGCTAGTTTACTCTCATAATCTATCTTCTCCCTCTTTATTTTTTTAGTCATCCCTTGCTAGTTTCTAAAAAAATTCCCAATCTTCTGGCCTACCACTAATCTTCGCAACATTGTATGCCTTTTCTTTCAATTTGATACCATCCTTAACTTTCTTAGATAGCCACGGATGGTTCATCCTTCTCGTAGTGTCTTTCCTTCTCACTGAGAGTTATGAAATATCTCCTTAAATGTCTGCCACTGCTTATCTACCATCTTACCCTTTAACCTATTTTCCCAGTCCACTTTAGCCAACTCTGTCTTCATACCTTTGTAATTGCCTTTATTTAAGTTTAAGACACTAGTTTCAGACCCAAGTTTCTCACCCTCAAACTGAATGTGAAATTATATTATACTATGATCACTCTTCCCTAGAGGATCCTTTACTATGAGATCATTAATGAATCCTGCCTCATTACACATTACCAGATCTAAAATAGCCTGTTCCCTGGTTGGTTCCACAACATATCATTCTAAGAAATCATCCCGAATATACTCTATGAATTCGTCCTCAGGGCTACCTTTGCCAATTTGATTTGTCCAATCTATATGAAGATTAAAATCACCCATTATTATTGCAGTACCTTTCTTACAAGCCCTCATTATTTCTTGATTTATACTCTGTCCTACTGTGTAGGGGGCCTATAGACTACTCCCACCAGTGACTTATTTTTCTTACTATTTCTTATCTCCACCCAAACTGATTCTACATCTTGATCTTCCGAGCCAATATCGTTTCTCACTACTGTACTGATCTCATCCTTTATTAACAGAACTACCCCACCGCCTTTTCCTTTCTGCCTATCCTTCCAAAATGTTAAATATCCCTGAATATTCAGTTCCCAGCCATGGTCACCTTGCAACCACGTCTCTGTAATGGCTATTAGATCATACCCATTTATTTCTATTTGTGCCGTCAATTCATCTATCTTGTTATGAATGCTGCGTGCCTTCAGATAAAGAGCCTTTAATGTTGTCTTTTTACCATTTTTCCCTACTCGTACCCTATTTGCCGGTGCAGTGTTATGTTTGTATGTTCTGTCCCTTCCTGCCACACTCTAGTTATCATTACCCCTATCGCTACCCTGCACTATCGCCTTGTCCTTTCTCTTTAACTTTCTAAATATCCCCTCACCTGAACCCTCCCCCCCACTATTTAGTTTAAAGCCCGATAATTATAACATATAATCAGTACTTGCCGTCTTTCTTCATCTCAGTTTGATGAATCATTTCACGCCTTTTCAAACAGAAAGTAAACACAAGTTCCAGATGCTTTCCACTGTATTGCATCACCACAGTGGGCTCTTTAACTGAAGTAACCCTACCACCATCCTGTCGACTTAGATCTCACTGAGCTGCTGCTATTGTAATCTGCTAATTTTTGTGGATATTTTCCTTTGTATTCCATAGGTCCCTCCCTCAGGGGTGGCAACTATACTCTACATGCTAATGTGTGTTAAAATGAAAAGCAGTATATCAATAATGTCTCAAGGGGTAGGAATATAAGCATTATGCCTCATATGTATGTTAAGGCAATGAAATTTAACAACATTTAGTCCTGTGCTAAAGATTTAAATTAAATGCAAATTATATTATAACCGGTCGGATGTTGTTGGAAAAATAATGATGTGTTAACGATGCATGCAGTTATTAATGTACAAATTGGCCAGCAAGTTCAGGGGAATAAGAGATATAAGAATCTCTGAAACTTGCTGGCCGATTTTCACCTCTCCGCCGTTTGCTTTGCACAAACTGCACCTTGCCCTTAGCCTTCCCGCAAAACAGGGTCTACAGTCAGAGGCTGAATTTCTTTGACATGTCTGAACAGCAGTTTCTCAGAGGCTCAGGTTGTCACTTCAAGTGGTGGCAGACATCTGCAGCCTCCCTGCTGGACCTGGTGGCCACGTGATACCAGTGGCTGTCAAAGTCACCAACACACTCAACATTTTTGCCTCCGGATTTTTCCAGGGCCCTGCCAGAGACATATCCAGGATCTCCCAGTTGGCAGCCCACAAATGCATAAGACAGGTGACTGATGATTGTTTGCCAGGGCAGGAAATTATGTCAACTTTGCCTGTGATTATGCCAGTCAGAATGAGCGGACACTCTGGTTTGCATGTCTGGCTGGCTTCTCACAGGTGCAGGGCATCATCAACTGCACACACATGGCAATCCGCACACTGCCAGAACAACCAGGAGTATTCATCAACCACAAGGATTCCACTCTATCAATGTGCAGTTGGTGTGCAACCACAAAGAGCTATTTCTGCAGGTGTGCGCCAGATTGCTGTGGAGCTGCCAAGATGCTTTTGTCCTGTGGCAGTCCAAGCTCCCTCATGTCTTTAGATGTTTTTCTGTACCTGGTTTGACTCGAGTTTACCCTCCTGCTCCATTGTTCCTCTGTTTCTTTCTCAATCCTTAAATCTAATTGGTTAAAGAGATGTCCTGCTGGTCTCGCCGTTAACTAAGGTCCTACATGCCACGTTGCCCTCACCACGGCATTATCATCTTGCACTTCCAGCAGGTTACGGCGCAAAATTTTTCCAAGCTGAAGGGTGCAGGAAGAAGTCGAACTAACAACATACGCTGCGAGATTCCCAGCTCCAGCAAGATTCAACCCAATATATTTGAATTAGCCCGGCAAAGCTCTAAGTAAGTTATCTTGAGACTGAATGCTACAAAGTTCTGCATGATTGGCTGCCTGTAAAGTTCCATTTAGCTGAAGATTCTTTGGGGGAAAAATTCAGTATCGCCCCTTTTGGGGCGCAATTATCGGCTGGGCGCAAAGATTAGCGCCTGTCGCTAATTATCGCCTCCGACTGCAAACTTGGCTTTTATCACCCCGGAGGTGATTGGAGCACTAAATCAGGTGCTACACACCTGTCTTAAGGCGCAAAGGCCGAGGAGCGAGGCGCTACCTCAGAGCGCTGGCGAAGCTCATGTGATGTCAGTCAGCAATGGAACACAGACACAATGGCGCCAGCCAGTTCTTAAAGGGGAGGGTTGATCTTGCTCTCCATCCACATCCTGCTCATTGCAGCCTTGAATCTTGGCCTGGAGAGACCTGTACATCAAATAGAAACATAGAAACATAGAAGATAGGAGCAGGAGTAGGCCATTTGGCCCCTCGAGCCTGTTGCACCATTTAATGAGATCATGGCCGATCATCCAAATTCAGTACCCTGTCCCTGCTTTCTCCCTACATCCCTTGATCCCTTTTGCCTTAAGAAATATATCTAACTCCTTCTTGAATATATTTAATGAATTGGCCTCAACTGCCTTGTGTGGTAGAGAATTCCACATGTTCACCACTCTCTGGGTGAAGAAATTCCTCCACATCTCAGTCCTAAATGGCTTACCCCTTATCCTTAGACTGTGACCCCTGGTTCTGGACTCCCCCGCCATCAGGAACATCCTTCCTGCATCTAGTCTGTCTAGTCCTGTTAGAATTTTATAAGTTTCAATGAGATCCCCTCTCATTCTTCTAAACTCTAGCGAATATAAGCCTAATCGACCCAATCTCTCCTCATACGTCATTCCTGCCATCCCAGGTATAAGTCTGGTGAATCTTCGCTGCACTCCCTCCATGGCAAGAACATCCTTCCTCAGATAAGGCGACCAAAACTGCACACAATACTCAAGGTGTGGTCTCATCAAGGCCCAATCTGCTGGAAAGAACAACGGAGAGGCCCAGGGAAGGAGCTCAGAGTGCAGCCCCCACAGTCACTTCTAAATCGATACAAGGAAGGGCAAATCAAAATGAACCTGCAAAGTGCTGCTCAGTACCCAAAACTCCTTCACACAGCGTTGAATCTCTCCAGAAGTCTCTCTTTCTCTCTCTCAGAATGCGTGGTGCAAAAATGTCACCAACAAAAAAAGTCAGGAAGCAGTCGCCTTTAAATCGCACTCCCCCAGTCCCTTCCTGACTGAAAAATGCTCCCCTCAATGTGTCGTTGCTAGCAGCAGGTGGTAAGGCAGGGGGCGTCACTCAATATCCGGTCGTTAGTTGCTTTGTGCCCCATTAGCGCCCTCTTAAGGCGCTAACGGGAGACGCAAACCAACTGAATTTTTCCCCCTTTAACTTCAAGTTCAGTCTGGCTAGTTGTATATAGCTAGAATATATAATCAGTAGTCTATCACTTATTGATGGACAAAGGATGTCATGCCAAGGCTCACCTGTCAGGTGAGGAGCTTTCATAACTATCATCGTACTAACTTGGAGGGAATATAAACATAGGTTTTGAGATGAATTTGAGTATAATTGCAGGATCTTGCAAAAAAGAAAATGGGTCAGGTAATTATATACCTGTCATCTCCAGAGAAGGCTGCAAGAGAAGTGCTAGAAATAATTGGGAAGCGAATTAGTGAACAAATGATCAAGAAGGGCAACAGGGAGGGGATGAGAGCTGCTAGTCAAGGAAGGTTGTAGGGCATGAACAAGGAGGTGGATGCATTTTAACAATGTTCAGAAATTACAACATCCTCCCTATCTTTCTATCATACAGTTACACCTGCTAGTGTAGCTGATTCTAGTCAAGAAAGAAGGAGAGGTTGGAGGCCAGCGCTGAAAGATAGATTGCATATCAGACTACAATCCTTTTCCTTTCTCTGTTTAGAGTGCAAGAGAGCTATTCTAAGAACTTTCACAGCAATGGGAGCACTGTTGAAATATTGGATACTCTTAGGTTTTACAGAACATTAAGAACTGTTGAGGGGTAAAGAAGCAGTTGGGATGAAAGAACAAACAGAGCTTATTGGAGAAAGCCGCAGCAATGAAGGAGGTGTTGTTGTTCCACTTGAGAACAGAGGAGATATTGAGGCCAATAATAATACATATACATGAAGAAGCACTAGGGGTGGAGCTATCAAACCTAAGAGATAGTAACTGTTGGTTGGGCTTGCAAGAGACATGAATAAGTTGAAAGAAATGAAATTTGCCAATTTACAGACATGGAAAAGAAAATGTAATGACTCAACCTCACACTTTATGGAGATGAGACTGTGAGCACTGAGGATTTGCAATCTGAAGGAAATGGATGAATTTAGAGTGGGTTTAACGCCACTGGCCACGCCTCCCGCTAAATTTAGCGGGACGCTATTGGCGGCGCTAGCCGTTAGCGCTGCGCCGCTACCGATGATGTCATCAGTGTGCGCAGCACCCCGCTACCGCCCCGATCACGAAATTTGGTAGCGCCCCCTGCTTTAACGCTGGTCGCAATTTGCGACCGGTTCAGGGGGGCCTACCTGCGGTGGTAGAGGCGTGGAGGTGCAGGGCGGCCATTTTTTTTGCTGGCTGCCTGCCAGCACCTCTTTGCAACGCCGTCCCCGGCCTCCTGAGCCCCTCTCCCCCCCCCCCCCGCGTTGTGCCGGCTGTGTCCCAAGAGCCCGACACTTCTCCTCGGTGCCGGGCTCTATTGCTGGCACTCGCGATCGCCAATCGCGCTGCAGCAGGCCCCTCCCCTTTAAGAAGGGGAGGAAGGCCTGCAGTACCGCAGCACGCCGTGCCGCAGCGTGTGGCGCTGCGGCACGCTGCACTGCGATTTTCAGTTGCAGCGCCCCAAGAGGGATGCGGGGCGCCTCGAGTAGCGCTGCGCTTCCGTCTGGGGCGCTGAAACTGAATTTCCGGCGGGCGTTCACGACTCCTTCCGGGGCGGTACTTCCGGCGCCCTCGCGAGACTGGCGCCCCCCTAGGCCGAGTTGTTTTTTCTCTGTAGCTTCCCAAACAGTTCTGTGATATTTCATCACTAGCCAGATATAGGCTTTGTAGAATGCCAGACACACTAAGAATGACAAGTAGGACTAGCTTCTTGGAGACTTCCACTCTTATACTAGCCTTTACAGTCGTCATCACCATTTATTTGCCCCTATGGAGATCAAATGTGATTATCAAGTCAAGGAACTGAGGGGGAAAAATTGGTCTCCTTTGCGCCTCCCATTAGCGCCTCCGGAGGGCATTAAAGGGGTGCTACCGGCTTTGCGACTGGGCGTGGTGATAGTACTGATGCTCGCGAAATTGACATGGAGGTTTGCGGCAGTGGTAACCACTAGCGCCCGGAGATCGTGACGTCATCCGGCTGTGCAGCGTCCCGGATCTGAACTTCAGTTCCGTCCCCTGCAGCATCGCCGGGCGCTAACACCGACAGCTGCAGGAGCCATTGTTAGGGAGACCGGCTGCTTGGGGACCGGTATTTAAAGGTAAGGCCGCTTGTGTCAATGAAAAAATGTTTTCACCCCTTAGGTTGTTTTTTCAACTTTTTCCTGTGCTGCAATTGATCAGCCCTGCACTCTGTTAGTGGGAAGTGGTAGCGCTTGATTTAGCGCTCCATTTCCTTCCTGGAGCGCTAAACCAGAAGTTCATGTCGGATTCACTGGCGTCGTGCCTGGCGATACTTTTTTGTTACCGCTAAAGTTATCGCCCCAAATGGGACGATACTCAATTTCTCTCCCTGAATGTTTATAGTGAGCACAGGTAGACAGTTACAATACCGTTAATCTTCCTTAACAGAGTAACTGCCTTGGTCTGCTGAGCACTGAGGATATTACACCATTATTCTGCCCACTGCTCAATTCTGTCTACATCTGTCTGCATTAATTTGCCCATTGCTTGTCTTTCAGATAGGGCGATAGCCATTCTGTAGAGTGTGGTGCCTTCATCAAAGAAAACAATGTCACTTCTGATGAAGCTGAGAAACAATGTGGGGCCAAACACACTTCTTGATGGAACCTTATGTAGCTGATGTGATAAGAAGAGGAATGGTCATTTATCATTATTCAACAAGTAAAATGCATCCAATAGTCAATTGTTCTTGCAAAATACTGCCTAATCTGAATCTGACAAGAATAAATGAATTATGGGTGATGACAGGATAATTGTTGCCTGTGATAATAATTTTGGCATCATAACTCTTTCCTACTGATGAGACTTATGCATTCTTCACAGGTACACAGACTGAACTGTGAATATCGTAAATTGAAATTAAGATATTGACAATGTCAGGAGTGAAAGAGAATGCTTGTTTGGTTCTCTATTATTCCTACAGGACTTTTTGTGAAACTGATGCTGCGATGCACTTTTCAAGTAAAATTGTGATGACTTTAAATGTTTCTGATTTAGTGCTCGCATAGGTGTTCCACTAGGGGTTTGAAATGTGTTCATGGCATAGAAGGTTAATTCAGCAGTTACCTTCACAGACATCAACAGTGCACTGATCTGAGCCTGACACTCTTTTAGTTTGTCATTTTTCATATATCGTTCATTTATTAAACCTAACTGTCTCCAAATAGTGATTGTACGGCCAATCAATATAACTAATGCAACACCTGTACATCCTGAGGAACAGATCTTTTTCCTGAATTGTACAAAAAGATATTGTAATACAGGGGGTACTCCCAGGGAGAAAGGGAGAGAAGCCATACATCCTGCAATCTTGCAGTGGAGGAAGTGGTTCTTGAGAAACGAGTTAGCTGGTAGATGGCTCTGGTGCTTTTTGATTGACAGCCCTCTAGTATATTTGTATACCAGATACACTGCCCCTTAAATAGCTCCTGGATTCACTCCCTCGCCACAACTGTCTCCGAACATGGACATTGGTTTGTCCATGCTGACCCCACCCTGTCTACAAAGCCACTTAATCATGTCACTAGACTTTAACTTTGGACTCTCTCATTTAGTCAGCTTCTTGTCCATTGTTTATAATCAGGATGTCTCTCCTAATCTCTGCCATGCCTCTGTGAACTTAATATCCTCTTGAACAAAGCCCTTACCAGCCATGATATTAGCGTGGGCGATTGCATTGACATAATAGCTTTGACTGAAATTTGGTTCATATGTGGTGACACCTTGCCCCTAAATGAAGCCTTCCCGGTTGGCTCTAGTTAGCACCACCTATTCCACCCAAACTAACATGGTGGCAGTGCAGCCCCTATCACCAAATCACACCTTGATGTTTTCCCTTACTCCTGTGGCACCTTCTCCTCCTTCAAGCACCTCCTCTTTAAAATCCTCATTCTCTACTATCCCAGCAAGCTGCATTCTGAGTTTCCACTCGTGGTATCCCCCCTCCTTTTCAACGGCAATCTCTGCACTGAGCGACTCCTCATCCTTGGTGATTTCAATCTCCATCTCAACTCATGCCCTTTCTCCTCTGATTTCACTGCCCTCCTGCTGTCCTTAAACCTCTCCCTTCATATAAGCTCTTCTACCCATATTGATGGTCACTCCCCCGGCCTCGCTCTCTCACAGGGGTTCACTGCTCCCTTGGTCTTGATCACAGGTAAGGCCATCTCCGACCACTTCCTTGGGGGTAATTTTCACCTTCACCACTTAGGTGGTAATCTAGCAGAGCAGATCACCCGTCTATCATAGAACCCATCCGATTTTAATCCCAGGCCCCACACTCTGTCTGATTACCTCACTCTGAAGCACCTTGGGATATTTTCTACATAAAAGATGCTTTATAAATTGTTGTTGTTGTTGTGGAAATTGCCCTGTCAGATTCTCAAATCAGTATCTGAGTCTTTTTGTCTTTCTCTTTCTCTCTTTCTCACCTCTCTCCTTTTCTAGCTGAGCAGGTAACAGAATTGTTGTGTAGGTATTGTACAATAGCATAATATAGGGCTGTCAGTTGTATTTGCCTGTAGGTGGTGTAACTCTAATAACTTTAGTTGAACTGAGTGAACTCTGACCAGTTGCAGAAGGAACGTATGCCTGATTTTCTGAGTATACTGACACCTGTGAGTATAGAGCCAGACTTTCATATCTGGACATGTCTGAAGAAATCTGCATGTGGAAAATAAGTTTCTTCAAAGAGGCCGTAACAGAACTCTGCACATTACTGCAAACATTGTTCGGAAAACCTTTAGGCCAGGCATGGCTCTGTTAATCTGTGAAGATTACAACTATGCTGAACTTTTATGTCGCAGCCTCTCACCAAGCAATGCAGGATATCTTTCTTGTTTCTGCCAAGCTTCAGTGCACACTTCATGCAGGTCACAGATGCTTTGTTTTACAAAACCAGTGAATTTATTAATACCTTTGGAAAGCAGCAGCCAACAACAAGAAAGAGCCTTCCAATTCTATCATTTAACACAATTCCCCAGAAATCAGGGCATAATTGACCATATTTATGTGGCCATAGCACCCCTACTTCCATTCTTGAACTGAAAGGGCTAGCATACCATGAATGTCTAATACCCACAGGAACAGAATTTTGCACATTAATTCCTGCATTCTTGGCAGCTCCCATGATTCCTTCATCCTTTGGCAGTCAATGAGGCCAGAGCCAAGAAGACTACAGGAATGGTTATTGATGGACTTAAGATATGCATTGTAACTGAGGCTTGTGAGACCACCGTTTAACTCGAGTTATAAGCTTGAGGAAAGGTAATATTTGATGCACACTTCCCCAGGGATTTGGTCAAACACACCATTGGCAAACATTCTTCAAACAGCAATTCAGATGCCTAGACAGATTGGGGGAGTGCTACAGTAGAGTGTGGCCAAGGTCTTCAAGATTATTATAGCCTGCTATGCCTTGCATAGATTTGGCCTGCAAATCGGCATAGCAATGGAACAATCAGAAAAAAAGGCACCGCATGAAAAGGAAGAAATCAAACCAGGCCATGAGTCTGAAGACTTGACTGAGTGAAGAACAGTTCAGTCAGCAAGAGTCATCAGGCAGGGTCTAAATGACTAAACATTTACTTAAGTGCCTTCTTCTTCTTAGGCAGTCCCTCGGAACCGAGGATGACTTGCTTCCACATTAAAAATGAGTTTGCAGGTGACTGATGAGTCCAATGTGGGACCTACAGTCTCTGTCACAGGTGGGGCAGACGATGGTTGAAGGGGTGGGCGGGTGGGGCGCTTGAGTTGACGTGCGCTCCTCGCTCTGCCTACACTTCGCTTCTGCTTGCTCCCGGCGAAGAGACTCGAGGTGTTCGGCGCCTTCCCGGATGCTTCTCCTCCACTTTGTGTGGTCTTGGGCCAGGGATTCCCAGGTGTCGATGGGGATGTTACACTTTCTCAAGGAGGCTTTGAGGCTGTCCTTGAAGCGTTTCCTCTGCCCACCTGGGGCTCTTTTGCCGGGCCGGAGCTCAGAGTAGGGCGCTTGTTTTAGGAGTCTCGTAGCGGGCATGCGGACAAAGTGACCCGTCCATTGGAGCTGATTGAGCGTGGTCCAAGCTTCGATGCTGGGGATGTTGGCCTGAGCAAGAATACCGACGTTGGTGCACCTATCTGCCAATGGATTTGCAGGATCTTGCGGAGGCAGCGTTGGTGGTACCTCTCCAGTGCTTTGAGGTGCCTGCTGTACATGGTCCATGTCTCTGAGGCATACAGCAGGGCGGGTATCACTGCTGCTCTGTAGACCATGAGCTTAGTGCCGGGTTTGAGGTCCTGGTCTTCAAACACTCTCTTCCTCAGGTGACCGAAGGCTGCACTGGCACACCGAAGGCAGTGTTTGACTTCATCGTTGAAGTCTGCCCTTGTTGATAGTAGGCTCCCGAGGTATGGAAAGTGGTCCACGTTGTCCAAGGCCTTGTCGTGGATTTTGATAATTGGGGGGCAGTACCGTGTGGCGGGGGCAGGTTGGTAGAGGATCTTTGTCTTACGGATGTTTAGTGTAAGGCCCATGCCCTCGTATGCTTTGGTGAAGGTGTTGACGATGGTTTGGAGTTAGATCTCCGAGTGAGCGCAGATGCAAGCGTCATCTGCACACTGTAATTCGATGACAGAGGATGGGATGACCTTGGATCTGGACTGGAGGCGACGGAGGTTGAAGAGTTTCCTGTTTGTTCTGTAAATTAGTTCCACTCCAGTGGGGAGCTTACTGAGGGTGAGATGGAGCATTGCAGCAAGGAAGATCGAGAAGAGCGTTGGTGCGATGACACAGCCTTGTTTGACCCCGGTTTATACGTGAATTGGATCTATGGTGGAACCGTTGGTCAGGATCACACCTTGCATGTTGTAAGGGGTGGTGTGTGGGTTGTTTGTCAGCTTCCCCTCTGACTCCTTTGAGCGGTTCGAATCGCTCCCACTCCCTTTTGTTCTAGACTTTGGACTTATTTGGGGGTTGTAATAAACTTGCAACAGACACCTGGGTTGGTCAAAAGAATTCAGATCTTTATTTTGAGACAGGAAAATATACAATACAATAAAACTTATACTCTAAAAGGGTGGGGAACACTCGGAATAAGTGAGGGAGAATTACAATATACAAAATCCCTTACCCTCCCAACCCCACTACACTAGCTAGGCTGGAATCCAGAGGACCAGGAAATGCTCACCAAAACGACTTTCTTGACAGACTGTAGAGGTTTGCGATTTAGAAACATAGAAACATAGAAGATAGGAGCAGGAGTAGGCCATTCGGCCCCTCGAGCCTGCTCCGCCATTCAATGAGATCATGGCTGATCATCCAAATTCAGTACCCTGTGTTAAGTATGTGTATTGTATTGAACAATTAACACAAAGACTTAAACGTATAACTCAAACAGGTCTTTACTGGTTGGAGGTAGGGACTATACATAGGTCTTTACTTCATGCCCACAGGCGGGAACTGAGGGGAGATCAGTACCCACAGTACTATTTATACCCCTATGGCCAGGAGTGGTACTGCGTATCACTACGCCCAACAAGTAGTGCAGTCCTGTCCATAGGTTCAAAGTAGCACACATATTACATACACAACATTCCTCCCTTCCTAGCTTTACAGTCATCTCCCCATTTAACATAACGTAATAACATATATACATATATAACTTCAGGTTTACATAACAGAATAACATAGATAACTTCATGTCAAAACAGATCACAGATTCAGTCTCTGCGGAAAACAGTTCACAGATTCAATCTCTGTGGTGTAGTCGGTTCACGTTGCTGGAGTGACTCATTCAATAGTCCTTCCATGGATTTAACAGTTTGAGCTTCCGAACTGAATTGGCTCCGTTCGGAGGGACCACGTGTGTGATCTGGTAGAGGTAATAATGGTTCAGATGGGTCATCTTCTGTTTCGACTTTTCCTTTTCTGCTTCTTGGAGACTCTCTGGGCTCCACTGTCAGCTGCCAGCTGCATGCGCAGTTCCTCCTTCTCTTCCTCCTTTTTCCGTAGTAGAGCCACCTTCTCCTGATGTTCCGTAGACTTTCGGTGCTCCTCCATGATTTCTGTATGGTGGGAGTCGAAGTTACAAGTTGGGCAGGACAGGACATAGTAATATTCGGTGTCGTCCTGATCTAGGCCAGCGAGAGGGTCTTCTATTTCCTCCATACCCAGCTGGGCGTTAGCCAGCTTTTGTTCCAAGTCCAGACATCTTTCCTGAAGAGACTTCTTCATGCGTACCTCTTCATCCAGCTTTTTCTGGGCTTTCAGCAAGTCGTTTACTAATGACCTCATTTGAGATTTTACTACTTCAACTTCTTTTGGAGATTGATTGATCGGACTATTCAATCCCTCTACCGGAGCAGCTGTTTCAGCGGTCTGTTGTTCTACGTTGACGTGAGTCAGCGTACTTTTGGCATCCAAGGGCTGCTCTGTTGCAGTCATCTCAGTCTGTGTTGCCACCTCAGCTCTTCCAATAACCTTTGAGAGCTCCGAACCCCTTTCGTTTGAATATTGAAGTTCGTGTTCAAGTTTTTCCCATTTCAGAGTCCTGTCCTTCAGCATATGCAGGAGTTGGCTGACCGTTAACTCCTCTGACATCAGACGTTTTGTGTGCTCCTGCTCCATTTTCTCCATCAGCTGCTTCTGTTGTCTTTCCAGATTCTCCAACTCTATATCAAAGAACTCTTTCGTTGCATTCAACTCTTGCTCAAAACGGCGAAGCATTTGTTCTAATTGCTGTTGTAGTTTGAAATGGAGTTGAGTTCGAGCCCGATGTCCCTCAGAAATGGGCACATCAGTAGACTTGCCAGACTCAGAATCCACAGTTAAACTATGTTGTTGTTGCTCAGTGGAATTCTGTGCTGAAACTTTGTCTTTTGCACCTGAGTTGGGCTTACCATCATCCGTTCCAGAGTCTGGGCCGACTATCTTCACCGAGTTCTCACTCGTTATTGTTTGTAGGAAATGCCAGTCCATATTCATTTTCCTAATCCACTCCCGTCCTAGTAGTGGAGAACCTCCTTCAGATATCACATATAAGTCCATTATTTGACTGTCTTCGCCCTTGTGGACCACTGCAACCTCTATTTTCCCGATGGGGTACACTCTTTGCCCCGTGTATGTTTTCAATATAATCCCCGTATCCTGTAGGGGAATATGTTGGAATAACTTTCCGTAATCTTTCTTATTTATGACCGTCAATGCCGATCCAGTGTCCAATTCCAGTTTTACTTGGACTCCTTCTATCTGAAGAGTGACCCAAATTGTCTGGAGGTCTGCACCCTTACCAGCGTTGAGTACTCTTAAGCTAGCCAGTTCATTACAGCTTAAGCTAGCCAGTTCATTACTGCTAGCGTCTGAATCGGACTCCTGTTCGGTCACCTTGTGTACCTTTGCGTATTTTCCTTGCGGTGACTTCTTGTTGCTGGTCTTCTTCCCTGACCTGCATACTCTAGCTATATGTCCAAGCCTACCACAAGTTCTACATTCTTGGTTTTTAAACCAACACTGGTTCTGATCATGCGTTGTCTTTCCACAACGATAACATTTGCCAGAACTCACACCCAATTTGTGTGCACTGAGCTCCGGTGACCATAGCTGCATTACTGCCGTGCCTCTCGCTGCGGCTTCGTGTGCTGCTGCCATAGTGACCGCCTTCTCAAGCATCAGCTCATTCTCCTCGAGCAGTCGCTTTTGTGTATCCTGTTTAAATAAACCACACACAAATTTGTCTCGAAGTGCCTCTGTCAGTCCCGTTCCAAACTGGCAATATTTCGCTAATTTACGCAATTCCAGCAAATAATCAGCATTGCTTTCATGCTGTAGCTGCCTTCTGTCGTAAAATTTAAATCGTTCCGCTAGCATCAGCGGCGTGGGGTTTAGATGATCTTTCAGGACAGTAACAATCTCATCGAACGTCTTATCCGCCGGTTCATCTGGTGATAACAGGTGTTTCAATTGCCCGTATGTCTTCGCACCCATTAAATTTAATAATGTTAGAGCTTTATCTTGGTCATGAATTTTATTGGCCTTACAATAATTTTTTACTCTTTCAACATATATGGCCCAATCTTCGAGGTCACTATCAAAGGTGCTAATATTCCCGTGTTTAGGCATTGTAGATTTGCAATTTCTCAGATTTTATTTTGTTTACTTGTTATCAAAGATGGCGGCTTCCCGCTCTTGCCGTCGTCCTCCGCCCACAAAATGGCGGTTTTCCCGCGCTTGGCGGTCTTCACCCGTCCCCCGATGCCGTCTCCCTTCAGCCCCCGAGTGCGGCCCTTATCTTTGGTTCCGATCGCTGGCCCGCGCTGCGCCTCGCACTTGAAGTGGCTCCCGGCCTCTGGCTCACCCGCTCGCGCGTTTCACCGCGGCTCTTATCAGGGATTGCGATCGCCCTTATCTTCTCCAACTTCCCCAGCCCTGTCTTTGCAGCCGACACTGCACGGCTTACCCCACCACCTAGGTTGAACAAGGAAACTGCAGAAAGACTTCTGTCAGTCGCTGGAAGCTGTCAGGATGTTTGCTGCACTCCAGTGCTCAGTCGCTGATGGAGGCTTCAGAGTCCTAAAGCCTGTCGCTTCTAGTGGGGTGGTGATGTTTGAAACCTCTCTTCAACTGCCGCAGGGTAAGAACCTGACTCGTCGCCAGTGTTAAGTATGTGTATTGTATTGAACAATTAACACAAAGACTTAAACGTATAACTCAAACAGGTCTTTACTGGTTGGAGGTAGGGACTATACATAGGTCTTTACTTCATGCCCACAGGCGGGAACTGAGGGGAGATCAGCACCCACAGTACTATTTATACCCCTATGGCCAGGAGTGGTACTGCGTATCACTACGCCCAACAAGTAGTGCAGTCCTGTCCATAGGTTCAAAGTAGCACACATATTACATACACAACACCCTGTTTCTGCCTTCTCTCCAAATCCCTTGATCTCTTTAGCCTTAAGAAATATATCCAACTCCTTCTTGAATATATTTAATGATTTGGCCTCTACTGCCTTCTTTGGTAGAGAATTGAAGACAGAGTCGCGGTTAAGGAGATCTTTGAAGTGTTCCTTCCAGCGGGCACTGACTGCCTCTCTGTCCTTGATGAGTACCTCTCTGTTCTTGGCCCGCAGTGGGGAAGGGCCTTGGGTGCTTGGGCCGTAGATGGTCTTGACTGCGCTAAAGAATCTACGCACATCGTGGTTGTTGGCTAGCTGCTGGATCTCCTGCGCTTTTTCCACCCACCATCTGTTCTTTAGGTCGCGAGTTTTTTGTTGGACCTCGGCCTTCAGGCTTCTGTAGAGCTGCTTTCTTGCTCTTGCGTTCTGTTGCTGTTTCCAGATCAGTAATGCCTTGCGCTTGCGGCTTATTAGCTCCTGGATCTCCTGGTTGTTCTCGTCGAACCAGTCTTGGTGTTTCCTGGTCGAGTGACCGAGCTTCTCTTCACAGGTGCTGATTATGGAGGCCTTGAGTGCAGACCAGGTGCTGTGGGTACTCTGTGTCTCTGCATCACTGGGAGTTGTCAGGTTGTTTGTGAGGTGCAGGCTGAATAGGGCTTTCTTAGTGGGGTCTTTGAGTGCTCCAGCGTTAATTTTCCTGCAGCATTGTTTCTGTTGCCGCTGCTGTTTTGGGGCTACACTGATGGAGATGACAGAGCGGATTAGGCGGTGGTCTGTCCAGCAGTCATCAGCTCCTGTCATGGCGCAGGTGATGCGGACGTCCTTGCTCGGACGATGACGTAGTCCAGCAGATGCCTTATACCATCAATCGCCAGTCATCTCAACACGTGCCAAATAAAACGTCACTTTCATTGTGCCCAGCAGTACATCAAGACCCAGGAATACCATATTATTTCTTCCCAACGACTTTAATCTGCCTTATACCAAAAGAGCTGTCAGGGAACAGCATCAGTCTCAGTACCTCCTTGCATCAGGTAGATGGTCCTGCAACTACAGGAGCCCTGGGGATTGGTGTGGTGGCTGCATTGGCACTCTTCTCTCCTGGACTTCCAAAGTTGTGTCACTTGCTGGGACCGTTTTCATCCTTCTCTGTCTCCAGTCATTTATTTCCATCAGCTGCAGGACCGTTTTAAGGATGACCAGCATTCCTTTATGAGCTGCTGGTGCCCAATAATATGCCCTCTGATCCCATGGCGATGCCAAAATGCCATGCACTGAGCACTGGGAGTGCTGAATATTTATTGTAATGAGCTGACCTTGAATTACAGAGCAAGGGCAGCCTCTTGCTCCAGGACTGCATTACCTACCTTGATGTGTTTTAGCTGTCTCTCACTTTAATAAATGTATTTTCTCTCATCATACGGTGTCCAGCATTCTCTACACACCTGAATGAAATAAATAGGGATCTGGCTATTTACTGTGAGAGGGAGGAACTTAGGGAGGGTCCCTATTTCAGACTTGTGCAAAACACAAAATGTTCCCTCGCATACTAAATAATATAAAAACATTAAGATATATTGTAATAGTCCTATAATTCTAAATGATGATTATTATTTTCTAAAGCCTCTTAAGATTGGGATGATATGTGACATTACATTTATACAGAACACATCATTCCTCTGTATTTCCTTCTGTAGGCTGTGCTAAGTAAACATTTATATCCTATCTGTCAGATCCACAGCTTGGTGGCAGTTCTTTTGAAGTCATGACAGCAAACTGAACAATGGACACAGAGCTTCCATACTGAGTAAAGCAAACAAACAAAATGTTCTATGTCAAGACACCAAGAAATCTTTTCACCATAAATTCACCAGCAAGCAACAGACATTTGACATGATATGTATTTTTTTTTACTTTCATGTGTATTTAGTTTAAATCTTTCATCTGGCAAATTCCCCTGTGGCATCTGCCTGACATATTATCTAGAAAGATATCTGTACTGCCAATGTGAATTCTGTACCTACTTTCTAAATTCAAATTTTTTCTGGAAGTGATCAAACACTCCTTTACCTAATAATGTTCAAACTAGAAACATTAGATTTGCTTTTTTCTATAGGTATTGAATTATGGTTCATAAGTGACAAATTTTCATTATTCAGAAACAAATGTGCAGAACCAAAGTACTTGTTATTGTTACATATAATTAATAAAATGCCATTTCAATTTTAGAAAATGATAACCAACGACATTTCTGTTATAAAGGACACGCACTATGGAGAAAATTCCCACAACTTCCTCTTCAAAGTCCTTGAAGGTCTGGTTCCCGTTCACTCCTGTAACTCCCTGCTTGAATCTTTCCAGTCAGGATGCCGTCCTTCCTACAGCACCAAAATGGCCCTAACCAAAGTAACAAACAACATTCTCTGTGACTGTGCTTCAGTGGACCAGATCTTGCTGGAGCAGAGCATCTTGCGGTATACGCTGTTAGTTAAACTTTTTCCTGCACCCTTCAGGTCAAAATGTTTTTGCGATGTAAGTTGCTTGAAGTGCGAGCTGATAACAGCATGGTGAGGGCAACGGGACATCTAGGACCTTAGTGAATGGTGGGACTAACAGTGTATCTCCTTAACCAATTATCACATTGTTAAAAAGGTACTTGCACTTTTCATTTCCGCCCCAAATTTCTGCAGTGAGTTTAATGGGCAATCGATGTGCAAATCCAGCAAGTTCTTAAAAATAACGGGAGGCTAAGGGCGACCTGCCATTGTGTGTATCAAAATCGACCAGCATGTTCTGGGGATTGCACTCACTTGCTTACCTCTTGAATCCCCTGAATTTGCTGGCCAATTTGCGCATTAATGCATAAGATTCAGCCCATTATCACTCCTTGTCCTCTCTGCAGCCCTTGACATGATCAATCATGCCATCCTTTTGCAACATCTGTCCTCCCATTGTTCAGTTCAGTGGAACTGCCCTTGTTTGGTTCTACTCTAATCTATCTGATCATAGCCAGAGCATCTGCAGCAATGCATTCTCTTCTCAGTCCCACACTGTCACCTCTGGAGTCTCCTACAGATCTATCATTCTGCCCTTCCTCTTCCTCTTCTTCATGCTGCTGCTTGTCAACAGCACCTGCAGACATGGGGTCAGTTTTCACATGCTGCACTGTCAGAGGTGCCGTCTCTTGGATGAGACATTAAACCAAGGATCCATCTGCCCCCTAAGGTGGATGTGAAATATTTTATGACATAATTCAAAGAAGGCCATTGGAGATTTCCTGATGTCCTGGCCAACATTTATCCTCAATCAACACTGTTAAAACATTAACTAGTCATTTATCTCATTGCTATTTGTGGGCTCTTGCTGTGTAAAAATGATTGCTGCACTTCCCTATATTATAACGGTGACTAATTGTCTGTGAGCATTGGGTCATGTGGATGTAAAAGGTGTCATTTCTTTCTTTCTATCTTGGTGACAAAGAAATCCAAAAGCTTCTCTCACTTGTTGTTAGAGGGGAGGGTGGGAGGGCAAGGTAAGAGGGGTTTAAGGAGATGTTTGTTAGTGGAGAAAAGAGGCAAGGGGTTATCTTTGCTTTGCAGGATAATCCTAGAGTAGTGAGCAGCTTTGCAGAGGAGAGTGAGGCCTGGTAGAGCTTGATGTGGTTTAGCCAGATCTGGTTATGGATAGCCAAGCCAGATGTGTGCCAGATATGCCTTCATTAGACTTGGTTGAGCAGCATCCCATTTGTGCCTTTTGAGGCTATTCCTTAAAACCTCCCGATACTTTCCTGTTGCGTTCCTTCTCTTCAAATTCCTCCATGAACTTCTAATCGGCAGTCTGAACACAGCTGAGCTCCCTTTTGTCAACTGCAGCCGCAGATTTTCAGAACCTTCCGCATATGATCGCTGTCCCAGGA
Organism: Somniosus microcephalus; assembly: GCF_052327205.1. Classification (NCBI taxonomy): domain Eukaryota; kingdom Metazoa; phylum Chordata; class Chondrichthyes; order Squaliformes; family Somniosidae; genus Somniosus; species Somniosus microcephalus. The sequence continues at coordinate 159,931,009 of NC_140994.1, forward strand.
AAAGCAGCAAGACTTTAAATCCTGCTACACTCTTCTTCTTCTTCTTAGGCAGTCCCTCGGAACTGAGGATGACTTGTTTCCACATTAAAAATGAGTTCGCAGGTGACTGATGAGTCCAATGCGGGACCTACAGCCTCTGTCACAGGTGGGGCAGACGGTGGTTGAAGGGGCGAGTGGGTGGGGTGCTTGGGTTGACGTGCGCTCCTTGCGCTGCCTGCGCTTGGCTTCCGCTTGCTCCCGGCGAAGAGACTATTGTGCTACACTATTGTGATTCTTGCTTTCCCTAGCATTCCTGCTGCACTATTGTGATTCTTGGAATACCTATTTTTGCAAACAGTGCCAGCGTCAAACACTGACCTATCAGCTAGACAACAATCAGAGGCAGATTGAAGCTCCCTCCATTCTCTCCAATGTATTTCATTCCTGTCTCAAAATAATAAACCTCAGTGTCCTAATGTGATTTTTTTTCTATTTCCGATACCATTTACCCATCTGATTAATCTGAGTGAGACCACCAATTTTGAATTGTTGAAATGGTTCAGTTATGTGCTGTGGATCCATGCCCACTGAGTTCAGACAGCCAAAGATGTTTCACATTAGGATTTTTACAGCAGTCAGAGAGAGGACCCTCACCATTCAGTCCAACGTGGATTCAGACTCTGGTCCCAAAGGTGAAAATATAATATTATAAAGCACTGTACCACTCAGCTCTATTCTTTGACCACAAAACTTTGAATGCAACTCATTTCATAGTACAGTATGTGGAATAAAAATATAGAGCTGAATTCATCTATATAAATTTGCAACACTTACATCATTTTTTTGCAAAAACAGCTTTTCATTTGTGTGTTAAATTTCACACATGCCATTTGCTGCATGAATTATCAACAATTTTCAAATTCACCCTTTTATTTTAATAATAAGACAATTAAAAAAAATCTTCTTCCCCATCAACTCAACTGATTTCATTTATGCCATTTTTCTTGAATTAATTAACTCATCCCTATCATTGTCCTTTCTGACCATCCCCAAATTATCCAATCAAATATTGCTTCCATCCTACAAGGTAAGTCTTTGTTAGAAAATGTAAGTGCCACCCCAGGTTTCTAAACACCAGCAATGCCATTATCCTTTCTTCTTATTAGATTGAGAGGAGTCCCAAGAGCTTGTAAAACTATTTTTTATTTTTCACTTCCTTAGTGGAAGTATCCAACCCAAGATTAACTTTTGCTTAGAAGCTTTGATTTTCACCACATTTATTTACTGATGCACTGTATAGAAAGTAAAGTTTGACATCTTAATAACTGGAATTCTTGTCTGCCACAAGAACTGATACTTCCTGGGCACTGGTACATCATTTCTGAATGAGAAAGGCTAATTGTCTATAAGGTTTGTGGTGAGTTGTGTTGAACTAGATAGAAACCAAAATTAACTACTAAGTGATGATTAGTTTATTCTGAATTAGAATTAGAGATCAAGAAATTAAAAAAAACTCCCATTCAGGGGCAGTGATGGGAATGTTTGTGATTTGTTTAAGAATTTGGGCTACTTTTATATTGGGGCAGAATTTTCGGTTGGTATGCCGTCATACTGCCTTTGAAATTGACCACGTGTTCGTGATTTGCATATGCGCTAAATCCCAAACTTGCGATCTGTCAAGTTCCGACTGGACAGATCATCCGCTGCGGCTGTTGAGACCTCATTTGAAATGATGTGCTGGTGCAGAGCTGGGCTAATTGCCCACCAACTGTGCATCAATTGCGTAGGAAAATTTTATGGCTGGTGCAAACAGGCGCAGGAGCCTGTTTTCACTGCGTAAGGGGAGGGGGAGATATGCAATATTAGGTGAAACATCAAAACAGCAGCTTGAAATATGGTTTGCAGTATGCAATGAATGGGTTTAAAATTTATCAAACTTAAAAGCAGTTAAGATAAAGTAAGATTACATATAAATAACTGTCCTTCCGGGAACAGCAAGTGCTAATTATACTGTTTCAAAAGACAAAATATACATCTTCAGGTTAATGAACTTGGTATATTTGGCAGTTTTTCCAGTTCTGACAAAGTCACAGACCTGAAACATTAACTCTTTCTCTCTCCATGGATGCTGCCTGGCCTGCTGAGTGTTTCCAGCATTTTCTATTATTTGGTATATTTGGAATGTTTTGGAGATTTAGGGAACTTTCATTTTTTGTGCATTATGTCTGCAATACATTCACAGCTAAATGCAACATTGCTTAACCGGAATGATGGGTTCCAAAGCTCTATGTGTGTGTCGCCATTTAGAGATTAATTTTTTCTTGCATGGCCTAACTATTGGACGTTGACCCACACTTCCACATGAAATTCTGCACCTGCTACCTAACATGCCAGGGTACACCAGAAACACGAGGACAGCAGAAGTCTTCTCAAATCCATGCCCTACAAATGAATGGGCATCGGAGATTTCGATTTCCTGATTGGCTAGTAAAAGGAGCACTGTACCACATGATCCCAGATGCGCTTATGCACATGGTGCGCCCCTGGGATCCATGGGCCAATACGCTGCGTACAACTCTGCAGCGAAACAACACAAGTTTTCGAAGGGGGCCACTCACCAGGTAAGTGCGGATTTTGTTTGGAGGTCAGTGGTGTACTCCTTAGTTACACCGTTGACCGCAATTTCAGGACCAATATGTGCATAAGTTATATTAAATATAACAAAACGTGTCTATTAAATAAGTTAAATTTTAATTTGATTACTTGCTTTAATTATTATTGAGTTATCCTTAAAGGTTCAGTGTATAATGGTTAGAACAGGATGGGTGATGTTCTGCATCACCCATCAGAAAACAAGCTACAAATAGCCCTAACAAACATAATGATTACTGTGTTCTAGAGGATGCAGAACATGACTGTGGTAAATGAAACATTATTTGCAAAAATAGAATTGTTAGTACCTTTTTTATGGTCCCTGTGATCAAGTCATTTCTTTCATTGCATTATTCTTGCTCCTCTCCATTTAATCATTATGAGAAAGACTGGTCTACATCGTACCTTATTTTCTCTGGTTGAAGCACTCGGTGTTCACCTACATAGATTATCTGAGCTGCTGCAACAGCTCTTTTATTGCATAGAATTATGGTTCAATGATGTCACTACAAGGGCAGTTATTAATCAGTAAACCCAACTCTACCATTCTGAATTAAATAATTAAACAATTGTTTGGAGAAGTATTTTATGCAGAAGCCAGATTCATAGCAGGACAAAGATTGCAAGGCAACTCAGATGGATTAATTAGATGATCAGTGAAGGCTCTGACAAGGGAAAAAATAAGCTACTGAGAAAAACTGACAGTAATTATACATTTTCATGTCATTGCATGAAAATAATGACTTTGCTATTGTTTAATTTCTGTTTAAATTTGCATTGATTAAGTGTGTGTACTTTTTCATTTTTGATGTTTTGCTTCTTTATTATTAACAACAGAACAATTAAAAGTTTTGATCAAGGCAATTTAAAGTAACTGCATGTGGGGAGGGGGAAATCACTTGGTAAAAGAGACTGCACATTAATTACTCGTAAAAACACATTCCAAAATAATATTAGCTACATACATTGACAGTAGCTTCTGCATAAAAATAGACATAAATCTATAAATCTTCCTTTATGATGCACTGCTTGTGATAAGCAGACATCATCCAATAATTGCCTGATAGAAAAGATCTACTTTATGCCCCCACAATTAGAATTGTCACCTTAGGAGCCTCCCCTGACATAATGATCAAAAACACACACTCCCATGCAATCGGACTAACCTCTACTCAGTATCCTTTTAGAAAGAATTTATATGGTGCCTCAGGATGTTCCAAAGCGCTTCACAACCAATGAGTTACTTTTTTTTTAAGTGTCATCACTGTTGTGATGTAATGCGCATAGCACGGTACCAGAAACAGCAAGGAGGCAATTGACCAATTAAACTGTTTTGGTGATGTTAATTGAGGGATGAATGTTGGCCAGAATTCCAGGAGAACTCCCCTGCTCTTTTAATCCCACAATTGATTATTAATGTCACCTTCCTTTTTAAATAAAATATGAATTTGAAGGGCTTCATTACTCTGGAAATTCTAGGGTTACATTAATTTTTTTTGAAACATTTGAAAAGCTTATTAAAATCTAATAAACATGCCTATGTTATTAAAAACTTTTGTGTGTTTGTCTGTATAATGTGAGTCTGTAATGTTTCCAACTGATCCATGCTAATCACATGTCATCAAGGGCTAAACAGAGCTTCATATAAATACACAAGGCAGCTATTATGGATACTGTGCCTACCTTAGGTTATTTGCTGAAGTTGGGAGTTTGCTGAAAAAAAATGATAGAAATTTGGAAGTTTCTTGAAGAAAAGCAAAGTTGGGAGCACATTGTACAACAACAACTTTTATTTATATAGCACCTTTAACATAGTAAAACGTCCCAAGGCGCTTCACAGAAGCACTAAAAGACAAAAAAAGTTGACACCGAGCCACACAAGGAGAAATTCGGGCAGGTGACCAAAAGCTTGGTCAAAGAGGTAGGTTTTAATGAGCGTCTTAAAGGAGGAAAGAAAGGTAGTGAGGCGGAGAGGTTTAGGCAGGGAATTCCAGAGCCTAGGGCCGAGGCAACAGGAGGCACGGCCTCCAATGGTTGAGCGATTATAATCAGGAATGCTCAAGAGGGCAGAATTAGAGGAGCGCAGATATCTCAGCGGGTTGTGGGGCTGAAGGAGATTACAGAGATAGGGAGGGGCGAGGCCATGAGGGATTTGAAAACAAGGATGAGAATTTTGAAATTGAGGCATTGCTTAACCAGGAGCCAATGTAGGTCAGCGAGCACAGGGGTGATGGGTGAACGGGACTTAGTGCGAGTTAGGACACGGGCAGCCGAGTTTTGGATGACCTCAAGTTTACATAGGGTGAAATGTGGGAGGCCAGCCAGGAGTAAGTTGGAATAGTCAAGTCTAGAGGTAACAAAGGCATGGATGAGCGTTTCAGCAGTGGATGAGCTGAGGCAAGGGTGGAGACGGGCAATGTTACGGTGGTGGAAATAGGCGGCCTTAGTTATGTTATGGGTATGTGGTCAGAAGCTCATTTCAGGGTCAAATATGACACCAAGGTTGTGAACAGTGTGGTTCAGCCTCAGACAGATGTTAGGGTGAGGGATGGAGTCAGTGGCTAGGGAACGGAGATTGTGGCAGGGACCGAAAACAGGTCTTCCCAATATTTAATTGGAGAATATTTCTGCTCATCCAGAACTGGATGTCGGACAAGCAGTCTGACAATTTACCTCCAGCTAATTCCTGCCTTTAAAGTTTGGAAGCATGTGGTTGAGGAATACAACAAAAATAAAATTAGAAAGTGGGATTAGACAATGAGCTAACAAAGGGAGAAGAATGATTTGAAAGCAGAGAGAATAATCTTGAAAATAGCAAGAACTCTAAACTGAATGAGCTAGACAATGTTTGCAAGCAAGCAGAACTATGGCAGATACAATTCAGTACAGTTCTTGCACATTGAAAGAAAATTGTACTTAACTAAAGGAGTGATGTTGAACTCGCTAGGGGACAGGCTGGAAGAGAGCTGGGAGTGGCAGTGGAATCAACAGGAGCAGTGGGAGAGGCCAGTCCATACAAATCAGTGAGCAATACCACTTGAGATCAATGAGTAAAACAGTAGAAGTATAACAAAAACACTTACATTATAAATTTATTCAGTTTCTTTTAGACCATGGGCCCTGATTTTAACTGCTTCCGCTTACTGATTGAATATGGTTTCGCAACTCAGTCTTTAGCACACTTAGGGAGTTAAATCAACAACTTGACCCCTGAATTATACTGCCACTTTTGAGTGGATGTCCATCTTCAAGTTACTTTGCATCAACACTTAAAGCAATAGAATGATGGCAGTCTCAGACTTAGTTGATGATTCTGACTGAATGCCCCCTCCTCTGTTACTGGCACAAAATTTATTTAAAGTTTGTATTGTTTTATTAAAGTTTAATTTTGTGCATGTTTATTAGAGCAGTTACACATTAATATTTCTTCTCTCATCACTTGTGTTGTGGGAAAAAAACACCACTCGAAGTCACTTACAGTCCACAATATGAGAATTCTTTAATACAAGCATGCAGGGGAGAGCTTTTGGCATCCCGAGGTCTCTCAACTTTACAGTAGTCATGGCAATGTATTTATACATAATCAAGAGGAAGGGACAAGAATGCTGACAGTTGCTCAATTGTTAATTACTGATTGCGGAAGCTTTTAGCAGATATATTCTGTTACTAGCTGGAGTGCTCAGCGGTGCCAAGGTTTTTTTGAGGGCATGTTGTTGTTGGAAGAGAGAGAGAGCGCGCGACTGGGGGGGAAGAGAGAGCGCGACTGGGGGGAAGAGAGAGAGCGACTGGGGGGAAGAGAGACAGCGACTGGGGGGAGGGGGGGAGGGAGGGGGGAGGGGGGGAAGGGAGGGGGAGGGGAGGGGGAGGGGGGAAGGGGAGGGGGGAGGGGGGGAGGAAGGGGAGAGGGAGGGGGAGGGGGGGAGGAAGGGGAGGGGGAGAGGGGAGGGGAGGGGGAGAGGAGGGGGAGAGGGGGAGTCCCCGAGCCCCGCCCCCCGATCTCCGGATCTCCCGCCCCCCGATCTCCCGCCCCCCGATCTCCCGATCTCCCGCCCCCCGATGTCCCGTCCCCCGATCTCCCGATGTCCCGCCCCCCGATCTCCCGATGTCCCGCCCCCCGATCTCCCGATGTCCCGCCCCCGCGATCTCCCGATGTCCCCGCCCGAGCCAGCTTCAAGACCAGAGAGACGTCGCCGTGCAACTTACCGCGTGAGGCCCGGCCGGACTCAAGTCGCGCTCCGGGCAGAAGATGACACGGACGCTGACTCCCGCCCCGCCCGCCTTTACTAAGATGGCGGCGGTGGCGACGCTCGGCTCAGGCCCGTCCCCTCCAGCCTTCACAAAGATGGCGGCGATCGCTGGCCTTTTGTCGATCGCGACGGGAGGCGCCTAGCTCGGGCGTGGCTGGTCAACAGACGCCCAGGCTTTGAGGCCTGGAAAAACGGTGAAAGGTAGGAAACTTATAGAGGTTAGACAAAAGATTTACAAATTAATTAACTTTTTTAAAAAACAATTTGTCTTTTAAAAGCAACTTTTTTTTTGCTGGAAATGTAGATTTGAAAAGAAACACGCAGAAAGCGGGAAAAAGAAAGGAAAAGTTTGGAATCAAGATGGCGGCGACTCACCTCGGTTCAGAACAATAAGGCCCGCCCACACACGCACCGATTGGTGGACCGTCAGGTCACCGAAGCGTAGGATTGGTCAATCGTCCCGTCACTCGACCATAGGAGGGCCCGCCCGCACGCGCCAGGAACCCGCCGTACGATTGGTCGACCTCGACGTCACTCGATGCTAATGAGCGGATAATGAGCGGAATGTTGAACGTTTTTTGGATACCGCGGGCGCAATTTTTGTCTGGCCGAAACGTAAATACACTTAGGATGGTTCTGGAATCGTCAGCTTTCTTTCGACGTAACACACGTGTAGGTACGCTCTATAACTTTCGAGTTTATTCAAGACAGACAGACAGACAGAATGACAGACAGAAGTATCCTTTTATATATATAGATTTCATCATTGCCCATTGTCTCTGTAACAAGGTTTCATCTTTGGCCATCGTCTCTGTAACAAGGTTTCATGACCAACTGTTGCTTATTAACTGCTGACACTATGCTTCTATGTGTTTTGGCCAAGCTTCCCATCATGCCTTGTAATTATGATGGCAGTCTAATACATGGCTTCTAACATAGCTACAGCATTTTACAACATCATTCCCATTAACCCTGTGCTTCCCACATCAACTTGTGATGTATATGATAGAATCTAATAAAATACAGTGAAAATAAAAGAACGTATATAGTGTCATTCTTACTAGAATCAAGCATTGTACACACCTGAAGTAACATGAGAGCACAGTTGGCTAAGACATTTATTTATAAAGTGAGATAAATGGAATCTGTAGTATGGGTTGAGCTCACTTATGCAATAAATAATGGCCGGAATTTTCCACTTTTTCGTTTGCCAGCCCACAGTTTTCCACCCATTCACTTCAATGAATGGAAAATCAGGAGCTCGGGAAGAGAGAAGCAGAAAGCCCTGGCCAATGTGAGATATTCTTGGCTACAATAAAACATACAATTTTCGAATTTTGAAACCAACTTAGCTCTTGTGTCAATACAGATCAGCACTTGCCTCTTTTTAGACCAGGGGCTGGCTCTGTAATGTATGTACCTTTAAGGGGAGAACTACTTTTACAGCTCCTGTATACTGTAGTACCGGCAGTGACCACACCTGTATATAAACCCTGAGTAGGGATCTGTACAATTAGTTCTAGAGTAACCCTCATTCAGTAAACACCTGTTGATCATTCCCTGCAGTCTCTTGTCTAATTATTGAAGGATATAACATCAAGATACACGGATCTAACATTGGCGACGAGCAGATTCAAACCTACCTGCAACTCTGCATCACCTCCCAGGGATTCGCTCCTGGAGAACAGTGGAAGAAGGCCGAGTCCAGAAGCATGGGCGTCGACCACGGGAAACCCCCCAGTCATCCAGCGGAGATTTGAGCATCGCAGGGGAGGCTGTCGAGAGCCAGGCTTGGCTTTCCAGTCATGGTGGTCCAGCGAAACAGGCTGGCAACAGGTACTGTGCAGACCCTTCCCGGACAGCGGCGGCTAGAGCCGACCGATGGCACAGAAAAAGGCCGAGCAGTGTCGACGGGGGAGAGAGAGAGGGTAGAGCGCACACGGCGCAGCCGGTGTTCAGGACCGAGCGGTGTCAACGAGAGAGAGCAGAGCGCAGCTGGTGTTCAAGGGCCGAGCAGCGTCAACGGGGAAGAGAGGCGCGCAGGAAAACGCGCAGAGCTCAGCTGGTATTCAAAGGCCGAGCAGCGTCAACGGGGGAGAGAGGCACGCAGGAAAACACACAGAGCGCAGCCGGTGTTCAAGGACCGAGCAGCGTCAGCGGGGAAGAAAGGAAAGCGCGGGAGACGCCATTTTAAGCCGCAGCGGGGAAGAAAGGAAAGCGCAGTGTTGAGTCTGTGCTTTCAAATGTAGTTATGCTGAATAACTGGACACAGACTACAGAAATACTTAAACAGGTCTTTAGTAACTGAGGGTCAGGGCTGAACTGGAATACACTTTGCTCCACAGGGTTTATATACCGGTGTGGTCACCACCAGTACTACAATGTACAGGAGCCATCAAAAAGTAGTGCATCACCTTAAGGTATCCTCTTAAGGTGGTACAGGTTACATACACTACAATTCCTCCCCTTTTAGCTTAACAGTGTACACCCCAATTTAAACATTACATGGATAACATATATACAACTTTCACACAAAACTGTTCAAAGATTCAGTCTCTGAGGAGGCCTCCTGATCCGGGCCGGATAACGCCTTTCAGGGGTCTCTGGTTCTCGTTGCTGGGGTGACTCATCCATTTGATCTCCTATGGATTGAACATCATCATGTACGTTCGAGTCTGAGGTAGATGCTACAGGCTCAAAAACTTCTTCGACTGGTGTCTCTGCCGTAGACATGGGGTCGACCCTTGTTCTCGATTCCACAAGTTGGTCAGCATGACGTCGTATTACGTTCTCTCCAACGTCTACCGTGTACATCAAGGGTCCTTGTCGGGCACGAATTGTTCCGGATTGCCATTTATCATTCCTATAGTCCCTGGCCAACACTGGTTGTCCTATTTCGAAACTCCGAGTGGCCTTGTTATTTACGTGCTGGAATTGCTTGTTTTCGACTTCCCTACGCACATTGGGTTTTAACAAATCCAACCGGGACCGCAACCTCCTGTTATAGAACATTATGGCAGGGCTTTGATTTGTCACTGCATGCGTGGCGTTTCGATATGCCATCAGGAAATTGTCCACCTTGTGTTGTAGTGGAATATGGTCTTCGCTCATGGCCTTTATCGCCTTTTTGAACGTTTGTACAAATCTCTCGGCCAACCCATTGGTAGCCGGATGATATGGGGCAGATGTATAGTGTTTCACCCCATTCTTTTTCATGAATTTCTGGAATTCTTCTGACACGAACTGTGGTCCGTTGTCTGAACATATTTGTTCCGGCAACCCATTCCTTGCAAATATGGTTCTTAGAACTGCGATCGTCTTTTCAGAGGTAGTGGTCGACATCTTAATCACTTCTGGCCATTTAGAATGTGCGTCTACTGCTATCAAAAACATGGAATCCATGAATGGACCTGCAAAGTCGATATGCACACATTGCCATGGGGTTGAAGGCCATTCCCACGGATGCAGCGGTGCAATTGGAGGTGCGTTTTGAACTTTTTGGCACCCTGAGCAGCTTTTAGTCAGATCCCCTATTTGTTTGTCGATACCTGGCCACCACACATAAGCCCTAGCAAGGCTTTTCATCTTGACTCCCCCCAGATGACCTTCATGCAGTTCCTTCAGAACTCTCTCCCTTAATTTAGGAGGAATAATCACCCTTTTTGCATACATCAATGTTCCTTGACAGACGGACAGCTGTTCTCGTCTGGCTGAGAATGCTGGTAACAGTGGGTCGCCATGTGCTGGCCATCCCTTCACTGTCAAATCGTAAACCCGAGACAGTGTCGGGTCGTTTCGGGTCTCTCTCTCAATACTCGCATTGGTGACTGGTAAGCATTCGATGATGGTCGAGTGAAATATCTCGACAGGGTCAACTGCCGGTGCCTCTTCCGCTGTAGGTAGTGGCAGGCGCGACAGCCCATCAGCATTACCATGTTGCTTTGTACCTTTGAATTCGATGTCATATTGATGTGCCCCTAGGAAAAGGGACCATCTCTGAAGCCTCTGCGCCGTCATAACCGGAACACCCTTCTTAGGGTTAAAAATGGAAACCAACGGCTGGTGATCTGTCAGCAGCGTAAACTTTTGGCCTTGCAGGTAATGGTTAAATTTCTTAACTCCCCACACGAGGCTGAGAGCCTCCCTATCTATCTGAGCATAGTTGCGCTCTGCGGAGGTCAATGATCTGGATGCGAACGCGACTGGCCTTTCCAAGCCATTTGGCAACTTATGTGAGAGCACTGCCCCGATACCATATGGAGAAGCATCACAAGCTAAGCGAATAGGCAGCGTTGGGTTAAAGTGAGCCAACACTTCCTTAGAGGTGATCAGTGCCTTGCTTTTTTGAAAAGCCCGCTTACAATCCTCGCCCCACTTCCATGGTACTCCCATTTGCAAAAGAGTGTTCAGCGGGTGTAACACCGTGGATAAATTTGGAAGAAACTTGTGGTAATAGTTTACCAACCCAAGGAACGACCTCAACTGGGATACATTTTCCGGAGCGGGAGCTTTCACAACAGCTTCGATCTTGTCAGGTGACTTATGGAGCCCCTCCTGGTCAATGACGTGGCCGCAGTACAAGATTTGCTTTTGAAAGAACTCACATTTCTGGCGATTAACTCTGAGTCCATATTCTTTCAATCTGGTGAGCACCTTCTCCAAATTCGCGAGGTGCTCCTTATCATCATCTCCTGTAATCAGAATGTCGCCCAGGTAGCATTGTGTGCCTGGAATTCCCTGCAATACCTGCTCCATGGCCCTTTGCCAAATCGCTGGAGCCGACGCCACTCCAAAAACCAGTCTATTATACCGATATAAGCCCTTATGTGTGTTGATCGTGAGATACTGGCGTGACGCTTCATCAACTTCCATCTGTAGGTACGCCTGCGCCAGGTCTATCTTGGTGAAGTGTTTCCCGCCAGACAGCGAAGCGAAGATATCTTCAATCCGCGGAAGCGGATATTGCACCGTGTGAAGAACTGGATTAACAGTGGTCTTGAAATCGCCACAGATGCGAACCTTCCCAGGTTCCCCCGGCTTGTTGCTCAACGAACGCTTCATGACGGGAACAATGGGTGTGGCCCATTCGCTCCAGTCCACCTTTGACAGTACTCCTGAACGTTCTAGCCCTTCCAGCTCTGCTTCCACAGCAGGTCGTATCGCATAAGGTACCGGTCTGGCTTTGAAAAATTTTGGGTTTGCATGTTCTTCAACCTTGATGTTTGCCGTAATTCCTTTCAGTGTTCCCAGTCCCTGTTGGAACACCTCCTTAGCATCGTCCAATATTTTGGACAGTCGTTTAGGTTTGACGTCGTCCTCTTTACAGGCATCTACAGTCAGTGCTTGTATGGAATGCCAGTCCACATTTATTCTCCGGATCCATTCCCGTCCCAGTAGTGGCGGACCTCCCTCAGGTAACACATACAAGTCCATTTCCTGACTTTCTTTACCATTGTAGACCACATTTACCTTTATCTTTCCGATGGGGTATACTCTTTGCCCCGTGTATGTTTTCAATACAATCTCCGTATCACTCAGGGGAATGTGTGAGAATAACCTTTTGTAATCTTGCTTATTCATGACCGTCAATGCCGATCCAGTGTCCAATTCCATCTTCACTTGGACTCCTGCTATCCAAAGCATGACCCAGATAGTTTGGTGGTCTGCTGTGTTACCCACATTATGTATTTTTAGACAACCCAGTTCCTTACTGCTGAAGTCTGAATCCATCTTCTGTTCATCCGAACTGTTCTCTGTCACCTTGTATACTTTTTTGTACTTCTCCTGCGGCGACTTTTTGCTGCTGGTCTTCTTTCCTGACCGGCATACTCTCGCTATGTGACCAAGTTTGCCACATTGCCTGCATTCTTTATCTTTGAACCAGCACTGGTCCTGGTCATGCGTTGTCCTTCCGCAATGATAGCACTTTGCTGCGCCCAATGCCATTTCATTGGTGCTGAATTCCAATGGCCTTTGCTGCATTTCTGCAGTGCCTCGTGCTGCTGCCTTGTGCGATGCTGCAATGCTGAAAGCTTTGTCCAGCGTATGATCCTTTTCCTCCAGCAGTCGCTTCTGGGTTCCTTCCCTTAGGAGCCCACACACAAACTTATCTCTCAGTGCGTCTGCTAGTCCTGTACCGAACTGACAGTACTTTGATAACTTGCGCAGTTCGATTAAGAATTCAGCGTTGCTTTCCTCTTTAAGTTGAATTCTTTTGTAGAATTTAAATCGTTCCGCTATCAGCAGCGGCGTGGGGTTTAAATGCTCTTGCAGGATAGTAACAATATCCGCGAAACTCTTTCCTACCGGTTTATCTGGTGTTACAAGGTTCCTTAATAACTCGTACATCTTCGCACCCATCGAGTTTAATAGGGTTATTGCTTTCTTATCCACCGGTACCTCATTCGCTGTACAGTAAGCTTCAACGCGTTCAACATAAGTGGCCCAATCTTCCACATCGCTATCAAAAGCAGTGATGTTACCCGTTTTTGGCATCCTTGTTGAGTTTCCTTTCCTTCGGATTATGATTATTATTTTATTTTATTTTTCAAAATGGCGGCTTCCCGCGCTTGGCGGCTTTTCCCGCGCTTGTCTTCTTCCCCCGCCGACTAAAAATGGCGATTACTGCGCTGTTGCCGTTCTCGCCTCCCAGCGGTCCTTTATTTTCCCCGACACTGCTGCTCTTGTTCCCCGCCGCTCCCGCGGTCCTTGTGGACATAAACGCTTTTCTGGCTGCTGCGCGTCTCTGCCCCGATTGCAGTCCGGCCCCTGACACCGGCTACGGTCGTGTTCTACGCCCTTTTCGTCGTTTCCCTCCCCTTCTCTTACTGACAACTCGGCCGACTTCCCCCCCGTGCCGCTCGATCGGGCTTACCCGCCGCTGTCGTCGAAGGGATGTTCACTGATGTTAGACTTCGTGGCCAGAACACAACCCGGGTTCCCGATTGCCTCCCGTGCTATGCAGTGCCCAGCAGGATGTTGAGGGTGGATGTCCTTGTTCGACGCCCGTTTCAGAGGCGAAGCTTCCTTTGATGCAACTGCCGCTAGGTAAGATCAGACTCGTCGCCACTGTTGAGTCTGTGCTTTCAAATGTAGTTATGCTGAATAACTGGACACAGACTACAGAAATACTTAAACAGGTCTTTAGTAACTGAGGGTCAGGGCTGAACTGGAATACACTTTGCTCCACAGGGTTTATATACCGGTGTGGTCACCACCGGTACTACAATGTACAGGAGCCATCAAAAAGTAGTCCATCAGCTTAAGGTATCCTCTTAAGGTGGTACAGGTTACATACACTACACGCAGGAGATGCCATTTTAAGCTAGTCTAACAACACCCAAAAATGCCGAAGAGTGGCAGTATCACAGCATTCGACAATGAAGTCAAAGATTGGACGACATATGTCGAACGCATAGAAGTATACTGCAAGGCAAATGAAGTGCCAGATGACAAGAAAGCGCTGGTATTGTTGAATTCAATGGGTGCAAAAACGTATGGCTTACTACGAAACCTAGTAACCCTGGAGAAGCCAGTAGAAAAGGATTTTGAAAACATAGTGTCAATCCTACAGGACCACTTAAACACCATACCGCTGCTGATAGCAGAAATAATTAAGTTTCACAAAAGGAACCAACATAAAGATGAAAGTAATGCTGAGTATTTAACGGAACTGCGCAAGCTATCGAAACACTGCCAGTTTGGAACGGGACTGGCAGATACTTTAAGGGACAAGTTTGTGTGTGGGCTTCAAAGTGAAGGAACCCAGAAACGGCTTCTATCAGAAAAGGATCTTACGCTGGACAAGGCTTTCAGCATTGCAGTATCACACGAAGCAGCAGCACGGGGCGCTGCAGAGATACAACGGAGACCGCAAGAATATGGCACAAATGAAATGTCATACGGAACAGTGAAGTGCTATCGCTGTGGCAGAACAACACACGACCATAAGGATTGCTGGTTCAAGGACAAAGTGTGCAGACATTGTGGAAAAGTAGGACACATAGCAAGAGTCTGCAGGTCGGGAAAGAAAACCAGCAGCAAGAAATCTCCACAGGAGAAGTACAAGAAGGTACATAAGGTGACGGAGAGTAGTGCAGACGAACAGAAAAGTGATACAGACTCTGGAAGCAAGGAGCTTGGTTGTCTGAAACTACATAATGTGATCAAAACGGAGGATCACCAAACTATCTGGGTCACGCTCAAGATAGCAGGAGTCCAAATGAAAATGGAATTGGACACAGGATCAGCCCTAACAGTCATAAACCAAAGGGACTACAAGCGGCTATTCTCACATATACCCTTGAGAGATACAAAGATTGTCTTGAAGACGTACATGGGGCAAAAAGTCTACCCCAAAGGAAAAATAAGGGTGAACGTTATATATAACGGCAAGGAAACACCAAAAATGGACCTATATGTATTGCCAGATGGAGGACCACCACTACTAGGACGTGAATGGATCCGGAAGATACAGCTAGATTGGCATTCCATACAAGCACTGACTGTAGATGCCAAAAAGGATGATGACATCACACCTGGACGACTGTCAAAAATGCTAACTGACGCACAAGAAGTGTTCCAGCAGGGACTCGGAACACTAAAAGGCATAACAGCGATGATCAAAATCGAGGAAAATGCAAGCCCAAAGTTTTTAAAGGCCAGACCGGTACCTTATGCGGTCCGCCCAGCCGTCGAAGCGGAGCTGAAATGTTTGGAACGTTCAGGAGTACTGTCCAAAGTGGACTGGAGCGAGTAGGCTATACCCATCGTTCCTGTAATGAAGAGGTCATTGAGTAATACGCCTGGGGAACCAAAGAAGGTTCGCATCTGTGGGGACTTTAAGGTGACAGTGAACCCAGTACTTCACATGATACAATATCCGCTTCCGCGGATTGAAGATATTTTCGCCTCGCTATCTGGAGGGAAATGCTTCACTAAGATTGATCTGGCCCAGGCGTACCTTCAAATGGAGGTAGAAGAAGCCTCGAAACAGTACCTCATGATCAACACTCATAAAGGTCTCTACCAATACAACCGGCTGGTGTTCAGGGTAGCATCAGCTCCGGCTATTTGGCAAAGGGCAATGGATCAAGTCCTGCAAGGGATTCCAGGGACCCAGTGTTATTTGGACGACATCCTGGTCACGGGCGAAAATGACAGTGATCACCTCGCCAACCTGGAGCAAGTGCTCACTAGATTGAAGGAATATGGGCTCCGAGCTAATTGCCACAAATGTGAGTTTTTCCAGCAGCAGATCTCGTATTGTGGCCACGCTATTGATAAAGAGGGGTTACATAAGTCCCCTGAAAAGTTTGAGGCAGTAGTCAAGGCTCCAGCACCGGAAAATGTGTCACAACTGAGGTCGTTCCTCGGGCTGGTGAACTACTACCATAAGTTCTTGCCGAATTTGTCTACAGCACTACACCCACTGAACACCCTACTGCAAAAGGGGGTACCATGGAAGTGGAGTGACGAATGTAAACGAGCTTTCCAGAAGAGCAAAGCATTGATGACATCAAAAGAGGTGTTGGCTCATTTCAACCCAGCACTACCAATTCGGTTGGCGTGTGATGCATCACCCTATGGCATTGGAGCGGTGCTGTCGCACAAATTCCCGGACGGCTCGGAGAGGCCAGTAGCCTTTGCGTCTTGGTCACTAAACTCAGCCAAGCGTAACTATGCCCAGATTGACAGGGAGGCTCTCAGCCTAGTGTGGGGAGTGAAAAAGTTCAATCACTATCTGCACGGGCAGAAGTTCACCTTGCTGACTGACCACCAACCACTTGTCTCCATCTTTAATCCAAAGAAGGGCGTTCCGGTGATGACTGCGCAACGGCTACAAAGATGGTCCCTTTTTCTAGGGGCACACCAATATGAAATCGAGTATAAGGGCACGAAACAGCATGGAAATGCTGATGGGCTATCACACCTGCCACTGCCTACTGCGGAGGAAGCACCAGCAGTGGATCCTGTCGAAATATTTCATTCGACTATAATTGAATGCTTGCCAGTAACTAATGCTGGTATAGAGAAGGAGACCCGAAATGACCCGACACTGTCTCGGGTATATGATTTGACGGTGAAGGGATGGCCAGCACATGGCGACTCACTGTTGCCAGCATTCTCATCCAGAAGAGAACAGCTGTCAGTATGCCAGGGGACCTTGATGTGTGGATCCTGAGTGGTAATTCCACCCACGTTAAGGGAGAGAGTGCTCAATGAGCTTCACGAAGGTCATCTGGGAGTGGTGAAAATGAAAAGCCTTGCTAGGGCTTATGTGTGGTGGCCGGGGATCGATCAGCAAATCGAGGACCTGACAAAGAGCTGCTCAGGATGCCAGAAGGTCCAAAATGCACCACCACATGCCCCTCTACACCCATGGGAGTGGCCCTCATCTCCATGGCAACGGGTGCATATTGATTTTGCTGGTCCATTCATGGACTCAATGTTTTTAATAGCCGTGGATGCGCACTCGAAATGGCCTGAGGTGATCAAAAATGTCCTCCACCACCACGGAGAAAACTATTGCAGTCCTACGGACCATTTTTGCCAGGAACGGTTTGCCAAAGCAGATTTGCTCTGATAACAGACCACAGTTTGTGTCCGAAGAGTTTCGAAGATTTATGAAAAGGAATGGGGTAAGGCATTACACATCCGCCCCGTATCATCCAGCCACAAATGGATTGGCTGAGAGGTTCGTACAAACATTTAAAAATGCAGTAAGGGGCATGTGCGATGACGACATTCCACTGCAGCATAAGGTGGACAATTTCCTGTTAGCCTACAGAAATGCGACACATGCAGTCACCAACCAGGCCCCGGCCATGATGTTCTTTAACCAAAGGTTGAGATCTCGTCTGGATTTGCTCAGACCAAATGTACGAAGAGATGTTGAGAATAAGCAATTCCAGCACATCAATGAGAAGCCGACAAGGAGCTTCAATGTAGGGCAACCAGTCTTGGCCCGCGACTACCGAACAGAGAAATGGCAACCAGGAATGATATGCACACGGCAGGGGCCACTAATGTACACAGTGGATGTTGGGGAGACCATTGTGAGACGCCATGTTGACCAGATCCTAGAGTCACAGGAACGAGTCAACCCCATGTCTCGCCTGGTGATGAACCCGACGTACAGGTAGCATCTACCCCAGAAACAGTAGCATCGGAAGCGGATGAACCAACCGACGACAGGGGGCCGGAATCGCCTCCGCACCAAGAGCAAGACACTCGGGAAAGGCGCTATCCAGAAAGGATCAGGAAGCCTCCCCAAAGACTGAATTTATAAATAGACTATTTTCAGTTAATGTTGCATGTTAAAAGTGTTAATTGTAATTAGTTTGATATTTAATTGTTAAATGAGTGTTGTGGTACTGTTAATCTAAAAGGGGAGGAATTGTAATGTATGTACCTTTAAGGGGAGAACTACTTTTTACAGCTCCTGTATACTGTAGTACTGACAGTGACCACACCTGTATATAAACCCTGAGTACAGTTAGTTCTAGAGTAACCCTCATTCAGTAAACACCTGTTGATCATTCCCTGCAGTCTCTTGTCTAATTATTGATGGACATAACATCAAGATACACGAATCTAACAGGCTCCATCTTTGGTGGCTGTAACATTTGATTATTTGTAAAACTACAGATATCGTATGGATTCGGCAGGCCAGCCTGTTAAGTTCGATAAACTACCAGGGACTATCAAAACATCCTCACACATTGCATTGTTTCTTCTTTACTATATTGAACTAGTGGATACGCCAAATTAGCAGAAACCAGATGTGGGCATCCTTCAGGAATGGCAAACCTGCAAACACCACCTGGGTAAAACAACTATATCTCACTCACGAGCTTACTACACTCTGCCTTTATATCAGTAATGATGATGGTGCTCATTTCCTGTCAGCAGACCACTAAGGCTTCGATTTCCCTCTCTCTATATCCCGATGATGTAAAAAAGCTGTGTATCAGCCACAGAGAGCAGCTACCTGCTCCCAGACAGGAAATGGGTACAGCTGAATGCAGTCTTTATTTTGACCAATTTGTATAAACCTAAATCCAAAGAAATCTAAAATGGACAACTTTAAGTCTTTTCTCAGTTAAATCTGAATTGACATTGGATTCATATGGAATCTAGAGTTGAGCTTGTCACTCATCACTGTGCTATGCGACATTTACACAGAATGATCAGAGTTCTTTAGAGAACACCTACTTTTTCCTAATTCGTCTTAATGAATGATTTTGACAGAAAAGCCCTGTTACTTTATTTATATTATCACAATAGTAAAATTCTAGCTCAGTCACTAGCAAACAAATCAACAGCAATCACTGACATCTGGACTACAAGCAATACAAATTACAGTAACATAGATCAGGACTGATACATTTTGTAACTAAAAACAATTTTTGCTGATAATGTGTGTTCTGTAGCAATAGATTAGAAAACTGAAATGTGCACAAAACAGAAAATACAAAACTCAAAGAAGTACACTAAACTAGGAAACGAATATACCCAGATGGGTACACTAACAGACAGCTGACAATCTCTATAACATGGGCCATGATTTCCCCATCCTCGGCGGCTCTGGTGCAGCCGGGGTCGGTGGCGGGTTGTTACCCCGCTGCTGGCTCCATCCCACTGTCCAAAGTGATCTTACGTTGATTGGACTTGTTAAGCCCGTCCAGCACGTTTCCCGGCCAATTGAAGGAAGCGGGTCTGATGACGTCACTTAACGCGTCATCAGCCAGTACCTTAACAACATAAGAACATAAGAAATAGGAGCAGGAGTAGGCCATTCAGCCCTTCGAGCCTGCTCTGCCATTCAATGAGATCATGGCTGATCTTCTGCCTCAATTCCGTTCACCGGCCTTATCGCCATATCCCTTGATGCCCTTACTAGTCAAAAACCTATCGACTTCTGTTTTTAATATACCCTATGACTGAGCCTCCACAGCCCTCTGGGGTAGGGAATTCCAGAGATTCACCACCCTCTGTGTGAAGAAATGTCTTCTCATCTCAGTCCTGAATGGCCTACCCTTTATCCTGAGGCTGTGGCCCCTGGTTCTAGACTCCCCAGCCAAGGGAAACATTCTCCCAGCATTCACCCTATCAAGCCCTGTAATCATTTTGTATGCTTCAATGAGATCCCCTCCCATTCTTCTGAATTCAAGAGAATACAGGCCTAGTTTACTCAATTTCTTTTCATACGACAGTCCCGCCATCCCAGGAATCATACTCGTGAACCTTTGTTGCACTCCCTCTATGGCAAGTAGGTAAGGAGACCAAAATTGTACACAGTACTCCAGCTGTGGTCTCACCAAGGCCCTATATAATTGAAGTAAGACTTCTTTACTCCTGTACTTAAATCCTCTTGTAATGAAGGCCAGCATACCATTTGCCTTCCTAATGGCTTGCTGCACCTGCACATTCACTTTCAGTGACTCATGTACAAGGACACCCAGGTCCCTTTGAGCATCTGCATTCCCCAATCTTTCACCATTTAGGAAATACTCTGCCTTTTTGCTTTTTCTACCAAAGTGGATAACTTCACATTTATCCACATTATATTCCATCTGCCATGTACTCGCCCACTCACTGAGCCTGTCGAGATCCCCTTGAAGCCTCTTCACATCCTCTTCACAACTGACACTGCCACCTAGCTTTGTGTCATCAGCAAATTTGGAAATGTTACATTTAGTCCCCTCATCCAAATCATTGATATAGATTGTGAATAGCTGGGGCCCAAGCACTGATCCTTGCGGTACCCCACTAGTTACAGCCTGCCAACCTGAAAAAGACCCGTTTATCCCTACTCTTTGTTTTCTGTCTGTTACCTTAAAGGGACCACGCGCAAATTGATTTTGACAGTTGTGCTGTCAGTGTTCTACAGCATTGAGGTGTTGCAAACACTGACAAGCACTGCAGAGAGGTGCGTGCCTGCACCCAAGCTCTCCCATGACTGCCTCCATATGCCTCTGAAGGGAGTCACAGCACACAGGGAGGTTCTCTTCCCTTCCCATGGGTGGAAGAAACCTCCCCATGAGATCAACACAACCTGGTTGCATATTTCACAGGAGGGCAAAAGCAGAGATGTTGTTAGGAGGACCTGGCTGCAGTGGCGCAAACCTTCCGATGATCTCAGTAGATCACAAAATATTGGGAGCAGCAGCGAGAGCGGACTGACCTGTGGGGGTGCAGGCGAAGGAGGAGTGAGGAAATAAAGCTCGAGGCTCTAGGCCCAGACCGAGCTACTGGGAGCAGCAGTGGGAGCGGACTGACCTGTGAGGGAGCAGGCGAAGGAGGAGCGAGGAAATAAAGCTCGAGGCCCATACCGAGCTATTGGGAGCAGCAGCAGGAGCGGACCGACCTGTGAGGGAACAGGCGATTTAAAGAACAACAAAAAAAATCAAGGAGTGACGTCACAGGAAAGCAGGGAATTGATTGGTTGGTCTGTATTTTTCTGCTTTCTTGGGCATTGGTTTAAATTAAGAGCTGGGATTAAAAACTAAACGTTCAAAACTTAAACACTTAATTAATTAAATACATTAGAGATGGCAGGGCAGGCGATGTGTTACTGCTGCAACATGTGGGAGCTGGTAGACACCATTGAGGTGCAAGGCAACCACATTTGCAGTAAGTTTTGGTTGCTCGAGGAACTTCGGCTCTGTGTTGATGAGCTGGAGTCTGAGCTTCAAACACTGAGACACATCAGGGAGGGGGAGAGTTACCTGGATGCTGTGTTCCAGGAGGCAGTCACACCCCTTAGATTAATTAATTCAAATTTGGTCCATGGTCAGGGACAGGTGGGTGTGACTACAAGCAAGGCAGGTATGGGGAGCCAGGGGGTAGTGGTGGAGGAGCCTCAGCCCTTGCTCTTGCCCAATAGGTATGAGGTCCTTACTCTCTGTGTGGACAAGAGCAGGGACTGCAGGGAGGATGAGCAAACTGACCACAGCACCATTCAAGAGGGGGGAGCAAAAATAAATATGGTAGTGGTAGGGGACAGCATAGTTAGGGGGATCGACACTGTTCTCTGCAGCCAAGGGTAAAGGAAATCTCCTCCGGGCTGGAGAAGAACTTGGAGTGGGAGGGGGAGGATCCAGTTGCCATGGTCCACGTAAGTACCAATGACATAGGTAGAACTAGGAATGAGGTTCTGCTGAGGGAGCTTGAGGAGCTAGGGACTAAATTAAAAAGCAGAACCACAAAGGTAATAATCTCTGGATTATTACCTGAGCCACGAGCAAATTGGCATAGGGTCAATAGGATCAGGGAGATGAATGCATGGCTCAAAGATTGGTGTAGGAGAAGTGGGTTTCGATTCGTGGGGCACTGGCACCAGTACTGGGGAAAGAGAGAGCTGTTCCGTTGGGACAGACTACACCTGAACCATGCTGTGACGAGAGTTCTAGCGAATCAAATAATTGGGAGGTAGATAGGGCTTTAAACTAAATAAGTGGGGGGCGGGGAGAGAAATTTAGGGCTAGAAATTCAGTAAGTCGGGCGGCCGCTAAAGTTTGCGCCCGGCGCAAAGTCGAGGCCACTTCGCCGATATTCAGTAGCATCACCCTAAGAGGTTGCTGCAGCGCTAAAACTGGCGATGCACGACTATCTTTAGGCGCTAAGCCGGCGGTGCTGAGTGATACCGCCGAGGCCGGGCGCAGCGCAGGTGCGGTCATTTCTTGATTGACGGCAGACCCGCTGGCGCCGGCCATCTCTTAAAGGGGGAAGGGTCGAGTTGTTTGGCTGCCACGCCCTGGACACTGCAGCCCTCCAGCTAGGCCTGAGCACTGCTGCTGCACCTATTTAGCGACCAGGATGATGCAGAAGGCCCGGGAAAGAGCGCAGCGCTTTACTGAAGCTGACCTGAGGCTGCTGGTTCGCGCTGTGGAGCGAAGACGCCATATTTTGTTTCCAGACAGTGGCAAGAAGCCGGTGACCAGCGTCTTCCGCAAAGCCTGGAGGGATGTCTCCAACAGGGTGACATCCAACAGTGTGGTTGGCAGGACTTCTGTACAATGCAGGAAGAAGTTTAATGACCTCACTAGGATTGTCAGGGTGAGTACCCTTTCCAGTGTCCTCCTCATCCTTGCATGTGCACCTCACATTATGGGCAAAGGGACCTGAAAGGCCTAATGGCCAGCCCTCATCCAGCAGCTATGGGACTGGCATGACCATCAATTGCACATTCTGCACTTTACACACTGTCCAAGCTATTCCACCATGGGAGGCTGTGCAGACAAGATCAGGGCTACACACCGTACTTAGAGGCCATCCTTTCTCTTGCAGGCCAAGCTGGCTAACAACAAGTGTAGCCAGCTTGCGACCGGGGGAGGCGGGCCTCAGCACCAGGAGCTCACCGACCTAGACCAGCGCGTGGAGCGCATCATGGGAGTCCGTATCATTGGCCCCGTTGCCACTGGAGATGCCGACCCTGTTCTGGGCACCAATGGTAAGGACATGACCTTTTGGACCTCTCTCGTTCCACTTGCGCATCAGATCAACATTCTTTGCCACTGTCCGACCAATGCGGTGAATGGCACCACTCATGCCTCCCTCGCTGACGCCCTGTCCTCACTCTAAAGCTACTGTTGTGCCTTCCTGCTTTCAGATGGTGAGGCGCCAGGTGAGGAGGAGGTCCCTGAAGCTGCCAGTGTCAGCCCCTCGGAAGAGGAGGAGGAGGAGGAGGAAGAGGAAGGCGGCCCATCAGTGGCACCCTCAGCCGCGCCAACCCATGGCGATGTAGGGGACATGTCTTCCCTGGAGGGGAGCCTGGGGGAAGGGTCGGAGGGGAGTCCAGTTCCTGGGCCCAGCGGCCTGCAGCAACGCGGGAGGGGTGGGGAAGCTCGGCGGCCTTCTCCCCAGAGGGTGAGTGCGGCCTCCAGTCCGGCGACGGTCAGCGCAGAGGAGGTGCGCCTCCTCGAGGAAATGGCCGTCGACTCGAAGCGCAGGCACACGGAGCTCATGGGGGTAGTGGCACGGATGCCTGACGCCATAGAGTCATTGGCTAAGAGTGTCAAGGAATTCGGGGCATCACAGGCCAGAAGTCTGCAGCAATTCGGTGCAGCTCAGGCCAGGAGTCTGCAGGAAGCCGGGGCAGCTCAGGCCAGGAGTCTGCAGGAAGCCGGGGCAGCTCAGGCAGCTAGTAGCCAAATGATCAGTGGTGCCGTCCAGTCACTGGCTGGTCTGATGCGGTCACAGACCAGGGCAACACGGGCACTAACTGCTGCCACACTCGCTGCGTCAGCCAGGCATCGCCAGGGCACCCGCCGCGCTGCAGCAGCACAGCGGTCTGTCCTTCAGCAGATTGCTGCGCATGCTGCAGTGCTGGCCCGGGCGAGTGCCAGTGTCTCAGGCGACCAGCGAGCGGCTGCCATCAGCCAGCTTGCTCCCATTCCTGCAGCCGCCACTGCCACTCCCCCAGTGGAGCTGCCACGAGCTGCTGGCCAGACTGATGCTGCCCAGCCACAGCTGCAGCAGTCACCAGCCGGCCCCTCGAGGGCCAGAGCTCGTCTAGGCCGACCCCCAAGGGCATCTGCCGTCACGCCTTGTGCCCCTCAGGAGCCTTCCCCCAGCCTTGCTGCAGCCACTGGGCTCACTTTGAGGAGGAGCAGCAGGGCAGGCAGGGGCCACACAAAAATGCCCAAGGCGTCGCCCTCGCGGGCCAAAAAGTAGAATGTGTGGCCAGTTGTGTTTGTTTTTTGAGGCCGAGAATTTGATGTTTGTTTTTTGAAGGCCGAGGATGTGATGTTTGTTTTTTATGAAGGCCGAGGATGACGGCCATTTTTGTTGCACTGTTTTGTTAATCCTCTCCAGGTTGTGGGAGCGAGTAATGTGTCTGACTGTTTTTTGGGGGTTTCTTCTGATTTTGTTTTTCATGCGGGAAGGGCACTGAGTTTGTGGAATAAACCATTTTCTTTATTCAGATTGTCCATGTTTGAACTTTGAACTTTTTGTTGCCTTAACCGGCTGAGGGCTTGCGGAGCGGCTGCATTCATGTTCTTTCATTGGCACAAGCCATTCCCTGACAGGGGACCTAGAACCTACGTTCAATAAGCCGCCGACGGGTGGCCCTTGCACCTTGTGCCTCCCTCCTGTGCTGGTCCTCCTCCTCCTCCTCCTCCTGCTCCTCCTGCTCCTCCTCCTGAGGTGGTGCTCCAACCTGAGGTGGCAGTGCCTGAGTCCTGCGGATAGCCAGGTTGTGCAGCATGCAGCAAACGACCACGAAATGGGAGACTCGCTCCAGCGAATACTGCAGGGCTCCGCCAGAACGATCCAGGCAGCGGAACCATTGCTTCAGGATGCCAATTGTTTGTTCGATGATGTTCCTGGTCGCTTGATGGCTCTCCTTGTATCGCTCTTCAGCAGGGGTCCTGGGCGCGCGGAGCGGGGTCATGAGCCAGGTACACAAAGGATAGCCTTTGTCCCCGATAAGCCATCCTCTTGGGTGAGGCTGTGCCTGGAACATGTCAGCCACAGTTGTCTGTCGCAGGATAAAGGCATCGTGGCTGCTGCCTGGAAAGCAGGCATTGGCAGCTAGGATGCGCTGCCTGTGGTCACACACCAGCTGTACGTTGAGGGAATGGTAGCCCTTCCGGTTGCGGTAATCCTCGGCATTCTCCAGAGGTGCCCGCAAAGCCACATGCGTGCAGTCAATGGCACCCTGCACCATGGGGAAGGCCGCTATTCTTGCAAATCCCATTGCACGCTGCTGCTGCTTCTCCAGGGTCATGGGGAAGGAGATGAATTGACATCTCCTTCTGAAAAGGGCATTGGTCACCTGGCGGATGCAGCAATGCACGGCGAACTGGGAGGTGTTAGCAATGTCCCCAGCAGCGGATTGGAAGGAGCCGGTGGCAAAGAAGTTCAGAGCCACCGTCACCTTCACTGCCACCGACAGAGACGTCCTGCACCTCAGCTGTGGCTGCAGATCTCTCTGAAGCAGCTGGCAGATCTCTGTGACCACCTCCCTTCTGAATCGCAGCCTCCTAACACACTGCTCGTCAGACATGTTGACATAGGAGAACTGCTGGCGGTATACCCTGAGTGGGTAAGGCCTCCCTTGCCGACGCCTGTTGCCCCCTCTGCGTCTAGCCAGGGCTGCCACTCTCTCACGGCGTCTGTGAGCCCTTTGGACATAATGCTGAAAGCCAGCGTTGACAGCCCCCATAATATGCTGGCAAACAATGAGATATCAATGAAGGCAAAGAGAATTGCAAAGCTGTGGCCTGAAGCCAGAAATACCTGTCTTAGTGTTGGGCCAAAGCAGTAAGCTCTCTACCTTGGTCTCTCTCCAAAAATCCATCTCACAAGAGTGAGTGCTGCAAAATGGCTGCCCTTTATAGTGCAGGGGAAGTGCCCTTTAATTTGCGCTCCCCACGGCCCGCATCGGCTGTGCACCGTTCCACTCCACAGTCGTTAGGGCCGCCAGGCACACAATGGGGCGGCGCGACTGAAGTTCCGGTTTGGGGCGCACAAAGGGCGTTGCACGAGGAAATGACGTCATGATCTGCGCGCGCAGCTGAGCTGCGCCGGCGCTAAATGTCTACTGAAGTTGGGGCGAGGCGCACATCGCGCTGTGCCCGGGCGCTAAGCGCCTAGCGCTCAAGATCTACTCCTCCTAAGGCGCTAACGGCTGGCGCAGCCAACTGAATTTCTAGGCCTTAGAATTCTAAAGAGAAAAGACAAGGAAGCAGTGCAGGAAAGTAATTGAGGTAAGGATAACCAGATTGTGTCAGGGAGGGACAGAAGGTACAAACAAAATAGTGCACTAACAAATAGGGTCCGGGTAAGAAAAAATGGTAATAAGACAAATAGGGCCATAGTACAAAAAAATGTTAAGATGTCTAAAAATGTAAAAAGACAAATCTAATGGCACTGTATCTGAATGCATGAAGCATTCGTAATAAGGTAGACAAATTAACAGCGCAAATAGATGTAAATGGATACGATATAATTGCAATTACGGAGACATGGCTGCAGGTTGACCAAGGCTGGAAGCTGAATATCCAAGGATATTCAATGTCTAGGAAGTACAGGCAAAAAGGAAAAGGAGGTGGGGTGGCGTTGTTAGTAAAGGATGAAATCGGAGCAATTGTGGGAAAGGATATTGCTCTGAAAATCAAGATGTAGAATCAGTCTGGGTGGAGCTAAGAAGCACCAAGGGGCAGAAAACATTGGTGGGAGTTGTCTATAGGCCTCCAAACAGTAGTGGTATTGTAGGGGATGGCATCAAACAGGAAATTAGAGATGCATGTAACAAGGGTACTACAGTAATCATGGGAGACTTAAATCTACACATAGACTGGCCAAACCAAATTAACAATAATACTTTGGAGGATGAATTCCTGGAGTGTGTACGAGATGGTTTTTTAGACCAGTATGTTGAGGAGCTATCCTAGATTGGGTATTATGCAATGAGAAGGGGTTAATTAATAATGTTGTTGTGAGGGTTCCTTTAGGGAAGAGTGACCAAAACATGATAGAATTCTTCATTAAGATAGAAAGTGAAGAAGTCCAATCTGAAATTAGGGTCCTGAAACTAAACAAAGGAAACTACAAAGCTATGAGGAGTGAGTTGGCTATGATAGATTAAGGTGCTTCATTAAAAGGCATGATGGTGGATAGGTAATGGCTAACATTTAAGGAACGAATGCATGAATTACAACAGTTATACATTCCTTTCTGGCGCAAAACACAAAAGGAATTTATAATGTGGAACAAGGAAATGGCAGAGCAATTAAACAAATATTTTGGTTCTGTTTCACGGAAGAGGACACAAATAACATCCCCGAAATGCAAGGGAACCAAGGGTCTAGTGAGAAGGAGGAATTAAAGGAAATTAGTATTAGTAAAAAAATAGTGCTGGAGAAATTAATGGGACTGAAAGCTGATAAATCCCCAGGGCCTGATAATCTGCATCCCAGAGTACTAAAAGAGGCAGCCATGGAAATAGTGGATGCATTGGTTGTCATCTTCCAAAATTCTATAGATTATGGAACAGTTCCTGCAGATTGGAGTGTGGCAAATGTAACCCCACTATTTAAAAAAGGAGGGAGAGAGAAAACCGGGAACTACAGACTGGTTAGCCTAACATCAGTAGTACGGAAAATGCTAGAGTCTATTATAAAGGATGTGATAACAGGACACTTGGAAATATGAACGGGATTAGACAAAGTCAACATGGATATATGAAAGGGAAATCGTGTTTGACAAACCTACTGGAGTTTTTTGAGGATGTAACTGGTAGAATAGATAAGGGAGAACCAGTGGATATGGTGTATTTGAATTTTCAGAAGGCCTTTGATAAAGTCCCACATAAGAGGTTAATGTGCAAAATTAAAGCACATGGGATTGGGGGTAATATACTGGCATGGATTGAAAATTGGTTAACAGGCAGGAAACTGAGAGTAGGAATAAATGGGTCTTTTGCGGGGTGGCAGGCAGTGACTAGTGGGGTACCGCAGGGATCAGTGCTTGGGCCCCAGCTATTCACAATATATATCAATGATTTGGATGAGGGAACCAAATGTAATATTTCCAAGTTTGCTGATGACACAAAACTAGGTGGGATTGTGAGTTGTGAGGAGGATGCCAAAAGGCTTCAAGGCGATTTAGACAAGTTGAGTGAATGGGAAAATACATGTCAGATGCAGTATAACGTGGATAAATGTGAAGTTATCCATTTTGGTAGGAAAAACAGAAAGTAGAGTTGTGGCGGAGCCACTAAGGGACTCCGATCAAATGTATATAATTCCCTTTAACAGTATGTTAACTATAGCCTGAGTCTGTATCTTTGTATATACTGTTTGCATGTACAGAGCGCGGTCCCTTTAAGAGCGCGGGCAAACACAATGACGTCATGCCGTTCATCACGTGATCCCCCATTGGCGGGAAAAACATCATGATGTCATGACACCAGCCACGGGACCGCCCAAGCAGTCCTCGTGGAGCCTCTGAACTGACTAGACCTGTTTTCGTAGTTCTCGTGCATTGGTTTGTTAAACTCAGTTTGTTTTATATTAAACATCGTTTGTTGATCGCCTGAGTCGACCTCAGTCTCTTGATAGGAACTAAACATTCCTACATTGGTGACCCCGACTTTTGCGAACGGTTTTCGCAGAAAGAACGAAGCATGGAAACAAACGCCATTGCATTGAAGCTAGCGCAATTCTGGGAGCAACAAGCAACCTCGTGGTTCGTCCAGATCGAAGCCCAGTTTGCACTATGGAACATCGTTGCGGATCAGACCCGTTACTTTTACGTGGTCTCCGCACTCGACAGCTCCACCGCCTCGCGGATCGTCAGCCTGCTTGAGAACCCCCCGGACGACCGCAAGTATGAAGCTATCAAGGCGCGGTTGTTACAGGTCTTCGGGCTCATGAAGGCGGAGCGTGTCCACCGACTGCTCGTTATGCCCGGCCTCAGGGACACCAAGCCGTCTGAGCTCATGAGCCAAATGCTCACGCACCTTGGCTCCGAACCGGAATGCTTCCTTTTTAGGGAGCTCTTCCGCAGTCAGTTACCGGAGCCAGTACAAGCTGCCCTGGCCCGGTCCGAAGTCACAGACTGCGCAGCGCTTGCTGCCGAAGCGGACAAGATCTTCGCGGTGACGCAGCAGAACAACGCTGCCACGAGGCGCCCATCCTCCACGGACGCCGCCCCAGCTCCTCAACCTGCGGGGTTGTGCTTCTACCACGCCCGTTTTGGCGCGAAAGCAAGATGTTGCCGCCCTCCCTGCAGCTTCTCGCCCAAAAAAAAAACAGCATCAACTCTGGCAAAAGAGGACCGGCTCTAACAGGCGCCCCGCGGCTGCGATGGCAATCGGAAATGCTGGAAAGCTTCTTTTTATCACCGACTCCCTCTCTGGTCGAAGTTTCCTCTGCGACACCGGGGCGCAGTGTAGCATCCTATCCACGTCAAATCTTGATATTCAGGCTGGGAGGCATGGCCTCTCCCTCGAGGCGACTAATGGCGGGGCTATTCGTACCTTCGGCAGAAGGCGGGTCCAGGTGTGTTTCAGCGGCCAGCGGTTTTGCTGGGAATTCATCACGGCCAAGGTCTCGCAAGCCATCCTCGGTGCAGATTTACATACATAGATACATAGAAGATAGGAGCAGGAGTAGGCCATTCGGCCCTTCGAGCCTGCTCTGCCATTCAATGAGATCATGGCTGATCATCCAAATTCAGTACCCGGTCCCTGCCTTCTCCCCATATCCCTTGATCCCTTTAGCCTTAAGAAATATATCCAACTCTTTCTTGAATATACTTAATGAACTGGCCTCCACCGCCCTCTGTGGTAGAGAATTCCACAGGTTCACCACTCTCTGGGTGAAGAAATTCCTCCTCATTTCAGTCTTAAATGGCTTACCCCTTATCCTTAGACTATGACCCCTGGTTCTGGACTCCCCGTCCATCAGAAACATCCTTCCTGTATCTAGTCTGTCCAGGCCTGACAGAATTTTATAGGTTTCGATGAGATCCCCTCTCAATCTTCTAAACTCCAGTGAGTATAAGCCCAATCGACACAATCTCTCCTCATACGTCATTCCTGCCATCCCAGGTATCAGCCTGGTGAATCTTCGCTGCACTCCTTCCATGGCAAGAACGTCCTTCCTCAGGTAAGGCGACCAAAACTGCACACAATACTCAAGGTGCGGTCTCACCAAGGCCCTGTACAACTGCAGCAAGACATCCTTGTTCTTGTACTCGAACCCTCTTGCTACGAAGGCCAACATACCATTTGCCTTCTTAACCGCCTGCTGCACCTGCATGCTTACATTCAGCGACTGGTGTACAAGAACACCCAGGTCTCTTTGCACTTCCCCTTCTCCCAATCTATTACCATTCAAATAATAATCTGCCTTCCTGTTTTTGCCACCAAAGTGGATAACCTCACATTTGTCCACATTATAGTGCATTTGCCATGTTTCTGCCCAATCACCCAACCTGTCCAAATCGTGCTGGAGTTTCACGACATCCTCCTCACAGCATACCCGCCCCCCCAGCTTTGTGTCATCTGCAAATTTGGAGATATTACATCCAATTCCCTCGTCCAGATCATTAATATATATTGTGAACAGCTGGGGTCCTAGGACCGATCCTTGCGGTACCCCACTAGTCACTGCCTGCCACTCGGAAAACGACCCGTTTATTCCAACTCTTTGCTTTCTGTTCGCC
This sequence comes from Somniosus microcephalus, assembly GCF_052327205.1. Taxonomy (NCBI): domain Eukaryota; kingdom Metazoa; phylum Chordata; class Chondrichthyes; order Squaliformes; family Somniosidae; genus Somniosus; species Somniosus microcephalus. The sequence continues at coordinate 159,962,070 of NC_140994.1, forward strand.
AACCAGTTCTCTATCCAAGTCAATACCTTGCCCCCAATCCCATGTGCCTTAATTTTGCACGCTAATCTCTTATGCGGGACCTTATCGAAAGCCTTCTGAAAGTCCAAATACACCACATCCACTGGTTCTCCCTTATCTATTTTACCAGTTACATCCTCAAAAAATTCCAGTAGATTAGTCAAGCATGATTTACCTTTTGTAAATCCATGTTGACTTTATCCGATCCAGTCACTGCTTTCCAAGTGCTCTGCTATTACATCTTTTATAATCGACTCTAGCATTTTCCCCACTACCGATGTCAAGCTTACTGGTCTATAATTCCCCGCCTTTTCTCTACCACCTTTTTTGAATAGTGGGGTAACATTAGCTACCCGCCAATCCATGGGTACCGTTCCAGAGTCTATCGAGTTCTGGAAGATGACCAGCAATGCATCTACTATTTCTAGGGCCACTTCCTTAAGTACCCTGGCATGTAGATTATCAGGCCCTGGGGATTTATCGGCCTTCAGTCCCATCAATTTTCCTAACACCATTCCCCTACAAATACTGATTTCTTTCAGTTCCACCCTTTCATCAGACCCTTTGTTCCCCGGCATCTCTGGGAGGTTATTTGTGTCCTCCTTTGTGAAGACAGAACCAAAATATGTATTTAGTTGGTTGGCCATTTCTTTGTTCCCCATTATAAATTCCCCCGATTCTGACTGCAAGGGACCTACGCTTGACTTCACCAATCTTTTTCTCTTCACATATCTATAAAAGCTTTTACAGTCAGTTTTTATGTTCTCTGCAAGCTTGCTCTCATATTCTATTTTCCCTTTCTTAATTAATCCCTTTGTCCTCCTTTGTTGAATCCTAAACTGCTCCCAATCCTCAGGATTATTGCTTTTTCTGGCCAATTTATATGCCCTCTCCTTGGACCTTATGCTATCCCTAATTTCCCTTGTTAGCCACGGTTGGGTCACCTTTTTTGTTTTATTTTTATGCCAAACTGGGATGAACAAATTCTGTAGTTCATCCATTCGGCCTTTGAATGTTTGCCATTGCCTATCCACCGCCAACTCTTTGAGTGCCATTCCCCAATCAATCCTACCCAACTCGCTCCTCAGACCATCATAGTTTCCTTTATTTAAATTGAGGACCCTAGTCTCTGAGTCAACTACTTCATTCTCCATCTTAATGAAGAATTTGATCATATTATGATCGCTCCGACCCAAGGGGCCTCTTACAACAAGATTGCTAATTAATCCTTTCTCGTTACATAATACCCAGTCTAAGATGGCCTGATCTCTGGTTGGTTCCTCGACATATTGGTCCAGGAAACCATCCCGTAAACACTCCAGGAATTCCTCCTCCACAGTATTGTTACTCATTTGGTTGGCCCAATCTATATGTAGATTAAAGTCACCCATGATGACTGCTGTGCCCTTATTGCACGCTTCTTTAATTTCTCTTTTAATGCCATCCCCAACCTCCGCCTTACTGTTTGGAGGTCTATTTACCACTCCCACTAACGTTTTTTTCCCCTTAGTATTTCTCAATTCTACCCATACAGATTCCACCTCATCAGAGCTAATATCCTTCATTACAATTGTGTTAATCCCTTCTTTAACCAGTAATGCTACCCCACCTCCCTTTCCTTTTTGCCTATCTTTCCTGAATATCGAATACCCCTGGATGTTGAGTTCCCAGTCCTGGCCTTCCTTGAGCCACGTTTCCGTAATCCCAACCAAATCGCATTTGTTTACTTCTATTTGCGCAGCCAATTCATCCATCTTATTACCGTGCGTCAACAGCCTCCTGGTTGATGTAAGGCACCGCTGTTTAATCAATGCGGCCACGTTCCACTCCATCCCTTGCCACCGAAGTAACGTCATGTCCCACACCGTCTCCTGTGCCTTTCCGCCTCTGGATGAGTTCGCTCGATCTAGGCAATTCCCCAGACTTGGCCAGACCCACCTTCTCCTCCATGGCCACAAAACATGGTGTCGAACATCACATCACCACAACTGGCTCCCCGGTCTACGCACGGGCCCGGCGCCTCAAACCTGGCAAGCTTGCTGCTGCGAAAGCGGAGTTCGCCATGATGGAATGGTTAGGGATTATTCGCCGGTCGAATAGTCCCTGGTCTTCGCCTCTACACATTGTCCCGAAACCTGGCGGCGGATGGTGGCCATGTGGCAACTACCAATGCCACTACTCCTGATCGGTACCCGATCCCTCATATCCAAGATTTCTCTGCCCATTTGGCAGGAAATACCATTTTTTCCAAAGTCGACCTTGTCCGTGGCTACCACCAGGTCCCCGTGCACCAGCAGGACGTCCCGAAAACTGCAGTCATCACCCCATTCGGTCTTTTCGAATTTCTGCGGATGCCGTTTGGACTGAAGAACGCTGCACAGGCTTTCCAGCGCCTGATGGACTCCGTACTTCGGGACCTCAAGTTTATTTTCGTCTACCTCGACGACATCCTCATCGCCAGTTCCAACAAAGAGGAGCGCATCTGCCATTTACGCAGCCTCTTTAGACGCATCAGCCAACACGGCCTGATCTTCAACCCGGCGAAGTGCCAGTTCGGCCTGCAACAGATTGATTTCTTGGGCCATCGCATCACATCGGACGGCGCAATTCCTTTGCAAATGAAGGTGGAGGCAGTAACATCTTTTCCACGCCCGCAGACCATCAGGGCCCTGCAGGAGTTCCTCGGGATGGTAAATTTTTACCACCGCTTCTTGCCTAAGGCAGCTCTTCTCATGCAGCCCCTGTATGAGGCCCTCAAGGGCAAGTCTGGCAAGGATCTGGTAAGCTGGACGGTCAACATGGACCGGGCGCTCGTTGACACAAAAGCGCCCTCGCCAATGTGACCATGCTGGCGCACCCGCTGCCAGGTGCCACCATCGCCCTCACCACCGACGCATCAGACTATGCCATCGGCGCAGTGCAGGAACAGTGGGTAAATGGAACGTGTCAACCGCTGGCGTTCTTCAGCCGTCAACTACGGCAAAACGAGCGGAAGTACAGCACTTTCGACCGGGAGTTGCTGGCTCTTTTTCTGGCCATCCGCCATTTCTGGTTCTTGTTGGAGGGACGTCCTTTCACTGCTTTTGTAGACCATAAGCCACTAACGTTCGCTATGGCCAAGATTGCCGATCCGTGGTCCGCCCGACAACAACGTCAGTTGACGTTTATCTCTGAATTCACAACTGATATTCAGCACGTGGCCGGTAAAGACAACCTGGTGGCGGATTGCCTCTCCTGCGTGACCGTTCAGGCAGTCCAGCTCAGCATCGACTATGCCCTCATGGCTGCGGATCAAGCCTCGGATCCAGAGGTGCAAGCTTACCGAACCAGCCCCTCTAGCCTCCAAGTGGCTGATGTCAAATTCCACGCCGCAGGCACCACGCTACTTTGTGACATCTCCATAGGAGATCCTCGCCCCATCGTGCCGGTCGCCTGGCGCCGGAAAGTGTTTGACGCCATACACGGGCTGTCACATCCGGGCATGAAGGCCTCGCAAAGGCTGATGTCGTCCAAGTTCGTTTGGCGGGGCATGCATATGGATGTCCGCGACTGGGCCAACACCTGCGTGGTCTGCCAAAAGGCCAAGGTGCAGCGTCACGTCAAAGCTCCATTGGCCACCTTCGCTGTTCCGGGGCGACAGTTCGATCATGTGAATGTGGACCTGGTGGGGCCACTTCCACCTTCTCATGGGTTTACACACATCCTTACGATGGTAGACCGCACCACTAGATGGCCAGAGGCAGTTCCCTTTTCATCCACCACTTCGGCAGACGTAGTCAGGGCATTCATCTCCTCTTGGGTCACCCGTTTCGGGGTACCGGCGGACATCTCTTCTGATCGTGGACCGCTATTTTCCTCTGAGCTCTGGAACGCTGTGGCTCAGGGACTCGGCATTGTAATGTATGTACCTTGAAGAAGGAACTATATTCTGCAGCTCCTGTATACTGCAGTGCAAGTAGTGACCACCCCTGTATATAAGCCTGTGAAGTAACTTTGTATAGTAGTTCCAGTTTTGTCTCCATTCAGTAAACACCTGTTATAACCAACTTCTGTAGTCCATGTCTCAATTACACACGGACGTTACAGGCATCAAGCTCCATCGCACCACAGCCTACCATCCACAGGCGAATGGCCTGTGCGAACGGTTTCACAGGTCGCTCAAGGCCGCACTGAGGGCCAGCCTCCAAGGCGCTGGGTGGGTGGACAGGCTACCATGGGTCCTGTTGGGTCTCCGCACGGCACCCAAGGAGGATCTTCGCTCATCCTCGGCAGAGCTCGTCTATGGCCAACCGCTACGCGTACCAGGTGATTTTCTTCCGACTCCAACAGAGCCATGGTCCGCATCCAACCAACTCATCAGCCACCAGGAGGCAGCCAGGTGTTTTGCACCAGTACCAACGTCGCATCACGGCTTTCAGAACTCCCACGTCCCAGCAGAGCTGAAGAACGCCGAATATGTGTTCATCCGCCACGACGCTCATCGGGATCCGCTCAAAGCTTTTTACACTGGTCCTTTCCGCGTGCTAGAGCCGGGAGACAAAACTTTCTCGATGGATATCGGATTTCGGTTGACCGTTTGAAGCCGGCACACTTGGACCTTGACCGCCCGGTCGAGACCGCACAGCCGCCAAAACGTGGCCGACCGTCCACAGTCGCCATGCCAGATCAAGCGCCACCGCCCGCCAGCCCGCCCGCCGTCCAGCAGCTTCCACTCCAACTGTACAGAAGTCGCTCTGACAGGCTTGTCAGGCCTCCTCGCCATTTCACTTCTTCTGTTAAAGACAATTCTGGGGGGGCGCATGTGGCGGAGCCACTAAGGGACTCCGATCTAATGTATATAATTCCCTTTAACAGTGTGTTAACTACAGCCTGAGTCTGTATCTTTGTATATACTGTTTGCATGTACAGAGCGCGGTCCCTTTAAGAGCGCGGGCAAATGCGATGACATCACGCCGTTCATCACGTGATCCCCCATCGGCGGTAAAAACACGATGACGTCATGACGCCAGCCACGGGACCGCCCAAGCGGTCCTCGTGGAGCCTCCAAACTGACTAGACCTGTTTTCGTAGTTCTCGTGCATTGGTTTGTTAAACTCAGTTTGTTTTATATTAAACATTGTTTGTTGATCGCCTGAGTCGACCTCAGTCTCTTGATAGGAACTAGACATTCCTACACAGTATTATTTAAATGGTGATAGATTGGGAAATGCTGATGTACAAAGGGACCTGAGTGTCCTTGTAAACCAGTCACTGAAAGCAAACGTGCAGGTGCAGCAAGCAGTTAGGAAGGCAAATGGTATGTTGGCCTTCATTGCAAGAGGATTTGAGTACAGGAACAAGGATGTCTTACTACAGTTATACAGGGCCTTGGTGAGACCACACCTGGAGTACTGTGTGCAGTTTTGGTCTCCTTACCTAAGAAAGGATATGCTTGCCAAAGAGGGAGTGCAGCGAAAGTTCACCAAACTGATTCCTGGGATGGTAGGACGGTCGTATGAGGAGAGATTGGATCGACTAGGCCTGTATTTACTAGAGTTTAGTAGAATGAGAGGGGAGCTCATTGAAACATATAAAATTCTGACAGGGCTAGACAGACTGGATGCAGGGAGGATGTTTCCCCTGGCTGGGGGGTCTAGAACGAGGGGTCACCGTCTCAGGATACGGGGTAGGACATTTCGGACTGAGATGAGGAGAAATTTCTTCACTCAGAGGGTGGTAAACCTGTGGAATTTGTAAGATTCGCAAAATTGAACATTGTCCTATAAGGGTCTATTGGCAGAAGAGGCCCTAATTTTAAAGACTGTTTTAAAAGGAGCCCAGAAAAAGGGGCATACAAAATGGCCGCCAGACCCCGTGACCAGCTTTTTGGACACTTTAAAATGGTTCCTGCAGTCCCCAGACAGCCTTTGTGGATTCAGCCCACAGTAAGTTCTAGAAGGCTGTTTCGGAGAAAACGAAACCAGACAGAACCACATACATGTGGATTGGATGCAGATCCAGTCAGATCGGCCGTAGATAAAGGCCATCTATATGTTTACCCAGACAAAGGGAAACAGTTTTATATTCATAGGAGGAGCATCAAAGACCCATTAAAGACATCAAGAAGACATTCGAAACAATACAGGGTCATTCCAGACCAGAGATGGCCGTTACCGGCCATCCCAAAGTAGTTTAAAACATAATAACTACCCCGTTGTGATACCAGCCCGCCAAAAGTTAAACAAAGACAAATTTTGATTTGGCGGGAGATAAAGGCCTCTTTTGAGAAGTATATCTGGGAGACCCGGGGTAGCGATCGAGGTGCTGAGGAGGTTCACAGGATCCGGGGCCTCAGCTGGGCTTCTACATCGGTACGGAGTTCAAGCGGAGACGATGGAGGATCGAGGTTCGAGATGGGAGGTCGAGTCAGCATCTAGCCCCGGGGTAACTGTCGGGAGATCATCGACCAACCCCAGGACGTTGACAAGTATAGGAGAAACCTATATGAAAACGGTGAACCAACTGGGCTGTGCGATGAAACCCATACGAAAATTGTAAAACAGTTGGTCTCTCCCCGCACCGACTTCCAGGCCTGCTGACATCCAGCCTGTCCGTGACCTTCACCTCGAGGAAGAAGAGAGAATGTCGAGCCCGCAGCACTGACCACGTGGAGACAGGACGCCTGAAAGGATCAAAACACAGACCTGTTTCAAAACTCTATACTTTCCAACTGGATTGGTGAGCATATTTCTGGCCCCACACAATCTGATCTAGATAGGCTTAGGGGGTGGGCATTTAAAGGGTAATTTTAACAATGAGTTGTTGTCCCTCAATGTTCCATGTGTTTCCCCATTTCGTGATGACTTTTGTAAAGTATAATATGCCTGTAGATATCTTAGCCAGTACTGTATTATGATTTGTTTTTCCCTCCCATGTACCTTATTGGCTTGCAGTTTGATCTGTTCCTTTATGCAATAAAGTTTCATTTTGTTTCCATTAAACCTGGCCTATAGAGTATTCTCCACATTGTAGTTCCTGCCTCAAAGTCCAGTGTCTAGAACCTAAGGGGCGAGTGGGTCGAACCACTCAAGGTTTTACTGTGCAAGAGAGAGAGGCCTCTAGAGAGAGAAACCTCTGGGATCTAAAACCCCTTACAGATTCTCTACCACAGAAGGCTGTGGAGGCCAAGTCACTGAATATATTTAAGAAGGAGATAGATAGATTTCTAGACACAAAAGACATCAAGGGGTATGAGGAGAGAGCGGGAATATGGTATTGAGGTATAGGATCAGCCATGATCATATTGAATGGAGGAGCAGGCTTGAAGGGCTGAATGGCTTACTCCTGCTTCTATTTTTCTATGTTTCTCTGTTTCTATTAGTACAAAGCTACACTCATCCTCATCCTGCTGTGTCACTCATCACATCCCCATCACTCTGCCTTCCCTACCCTACTCCTGCACATCCTTACTCATACCAACTTACCTTGCACCTCCACCCATCTCTCACTATCGATATTATCACTTCCCCATTTCACTAGCCACCCCTCACACTCACCCTCATCCTAGTCCAATCATACCAAGTAACAACACACAAGGGTAGGCACTTGGCTGCTTTAGCCAATTTTCATGTGAATTTTTTGCTAATGTGCTGTCAAACATTGAAATCTTTATTTTCAACACTTTGGGCTGGATTTTGTCAGAGTGGACGGCCTAGGGCGTGTCAGGTGGAAATCGTGTCAAGACCTCGACTCCTAAGTGAAATGTTGAAAAAGTGCGATTTTCCCCTAATTGGCCAATTGATTTCCTGCATGTGGGAACTACTGGCCCAATTAGTCTTTTCATACAGAAAGTCACCTCCGATGATGTCATCAATGCTGTTGGATTTAAGGCCTGCAAGCAGCCTTGATTCTTCTGGAGACTGCAAAGGCTCTGCAATTTATATGAAGGAGTTGAATTGTGGAAAATGTCAATGATCAAGCAAAAGTGTGCTCCTCGGTTTGATGAGCCCTCCCTCCAAGCTCTGGTATACGGAGCCAGCTGTAATAAGGAGGTGCTGTTACCTTCCTCAGGGAGAAAAAAACCACCCCAGCAGACAAAAGCTGTGTGGCTACAAGTGGCCTAGGTTGTCAACTCCATTTCAATGAGCCGCAGAACCTGGCTGCAATGCAGGAAAAGGTTTCATGACCTTCTCCGCACCGGAAAAGTGAGTATGACTTTCCCATCACCCTCAATCTGATCCCCATCACCTCTCCTCACCAGCACTCTGCTTTGCCAACCTCTTCCTCCACATCCCACTTGACACTTACATCCCTGCACCCTTACCCATTCCCTCTCTCTCTATGGTCACATTCACTTAACTATTTGACCATGCAGCCCTCACACTTCCTATCACTGTGATGCCATGAGAACAACTATTTACAACACACAGGAAGGGTCCTTTGTATCCTTCTAAGCATCTATGCTATGCATTCACTACACTCACTCATTCCATGGTCCATGGAGGAGCTTAGTCGCAAGGGTATTGAAAACATGGTCATTGTTCAGAATAGAATGACATCTCTTGAGGAGCGATGGTCAGCTATTGGGCAAACAAGTCCTCTGGAGTAGGACTTCCAATGCAGAAATGGGTCCTCATGGCCCCCCTGCAGTGCAGCAAGGTGCTGTCAAGCCACTTGCTACCTCTGAAGTGGGGCTGATCCATGAGAGGGATGTTGATGGCAGACAACAAGGAAGTGGGGGCTCCTCTGCAAGCGCTCACACGACCATGCCACAGCAAAGACCTCAGTCAAAGCCCCACCAGATTCCTCACCCAAATGAGATGGGCATCTCAGCCCCTGCACAGCCGTAGGAGCAGCAGACTGTTTGCGAGCCCGCACAGGTTCACCACCCCAGAGGATGCCCGCCAAAGGCATCGAGACAGGAGCAGCAAGAGAGCGAGCAAGGGACCTCCACGTCTGCTGAAGCCACAGGGGAAGCACCACGTAGGAGCACACGTAAGAGGAAGATCAAGCACAAGTAGTCACAAGGGTAGTCACTTGGGTGCTGTGTTGTTTTGTTTTTGGACCAGCCATCATTGTGATTGTATTATAAAGTGTTTTGAATGCAAACTGTTGAAGTTGTGGCCTGTGTCATTTCACAAATGGGACTTTCACATTGAGGGTTTAGGGCGCCTTGCGATTATCAGAATTCAGAGTGATAGGATTCCGTAGGTTCTTCTCCATTGTCGATGATCTGGTAAGAAGGAGCGAGACTAAAGTGTTTGATTGTGCAGGCTAAGCAAATCTGGCCAGGAAGAGTGCGTCCCTTGCATCCCGGGCACCTTCTGGCCTGTGCATGTTCAGGTGGGTGACTAGCAGCTTGGCATTCCTGTTGATGCTCCTGCTGTTGGTGCTGCTGTTGCTCATGGTTCTTCTTCTACCACAGCTGGCCTGCTTCCGAATCTGATGTCCAGGAGGAAAGGAAAGAAATGTTCGCCATGCTTCTGGTATATGCCTCAGTGGAAGAAGCGCTTAGTCAAGGTGGGGAGAGGGGTTTCCCAGGAGGTCACACTGGGTATGGCTGTCAGGCTCCAAATTTCCACAACACTGAGTATGCCTGCTGAAAGATCCCCCAGATCTGAAACAACAAAGTTCTGCCACCTGCAAATGATCATCGGTGAAAACTCCTTTGTAATGGTGGAGCTGCAGCTGTTCATAAGCAATCCACTAGTGAGGCCACCAGGATTCACTGGCGTGTTCCAGAGGATGCGTGTAGGATGGGGGAAATGTGCTAAAATCAGAAAGGCCTCTCAAAATGGGATTATAGAGTAATTTAAGTGGTTGTTAAGGGCCTTAAGGGCCTATCCCACCTCTTGGAGGCGGGATGGAAAGCAGGTCAGAAAACACGCACTTGGGAAAATTGCTTGGAGGCGGGAACGGGCCCGCCCGCCAGTTTTGGCCTTTTTAACAACTCGCATGCCTCCAAACCCGCCTCCTCGCGGCTGGGAAAATCGAGCCCTTTGTGTTCTTGGACAGATTTGTGTGCACCTTTGAAAGTGGCTTAGTGAGTTGCAGTGAATGGTGAGACACAACAATACCCCCTACAATGGCAATGAGTGTGAAAGGAATGGCTTGGGCATTTAGGGATGCTTTATGCTGTTGGTATGGGGTGGTGCCAACCTGGCACATCATGTGGCAGCCAGGGTGTACAGTGTCAAGTAAAGTAAATCTGGCTATGGTGAGGCCATCCCTGGCCTCCCGGGCAGCAATGTGCTTGGGCGCTGATGCACGGTGTTCTGTGCAGCATCTGTTGATTGCGGGGATGGTTGGTGTTGCTGTTGGTGCTGCTTGTGTGCCTGGTGCTTCTGGTGTTGGGGCTGATTGTGGTGGGATTCTGAGGACCAAGGTGAGATAATTTCCAGGGCACCGATGCTGATGGAATAGATGGCAGGTGAAGTTGAGATGACAGAAGCGTTCTGTGAATGGTGAGAGAGGTTGTTCCAATGAGGTGACACTGGATACAGAGTTTACTCCAAACACTTACAAGCTACATAAAGCTCATTCTGTCTTTCAAATGCAGTAAGCAACAGCTTCTGACCTTGGAAAGTGAACAGCTATGAAATGGGAGATTTTATAGACCATTTGCAGCTGTCAAGTGAAAAAATGATCCCATGCTGACACAACACCCGACCTCCTTACCTGATGTGATCCCCGAGCAGTGGGGAAGCCATGGGCTAACTTTTAAAATCTAAAGGTGAGCTTAAAATCATTTTTAAGTGCGTGTTAACAAGCTCTTTATCATCCAGATTGCCTCCCCCGCTGCTTGGTGTCGGGTCTGTTCAGCGATAGTCAACCTGACATCTGGGCAACTAGCGTGGCGGTGGGTTGACAGCAGGTTCCCTACACTCTGTCAAAAGCATTTTTTTTCCCACCCGACCCACCACCAATTGCACCCGCTGACCCCCCGAAAAATTCTCCCCATAGTGTTTTTCCTGACTAAAACAACAGAACATTTAAATGTTCTTGCCTTTCTTCATCAGTCTTTGAGTCACTCACACAATCTGGTTAGTTTTTTTTTAAGTTCAAGGCACAAAAGAAGTATTTTTCCCTTCAGCAGTCTGACTGACTGACATCTCTGTTTCAAGTAAAAAACATTTTATAAGTTAGATGAGCTTTTACTGCCTCACAGAGCCTCACACAACTCATTAAAAATAAATGTCAACAAAACACTCATTTTCATTCTCTTTTCAGCTTTTTTTCCCCAAGTTTCATTTCAGAGATCTGAAGCATCCAGACAAGCAGAGAGCACACTATAGATCATATTGAATCACCATGTGATCTCCATTTGACCTACACTTCAAACTCTGTGTAATTGTTGTTGTTGTGATGGCTAAGTTTGTTTTAATTAAATTCTCTCTATCGATTTAAAATATTGGTATATTTTAAATATTTTATTCCACCATTTAAAAAAAATGCAATCCAATGGGTTTAGCAAATATTTGGTAGGGATAAAGTAATTGTTAATATTTAATAGAAGGATCTGGTTTAAAACAAACTGGAATCAGTTTACAGACCCAATGTAAATCCACCCTTAATCTAAAGGTTCTCACTGTTACTCTGAACAAAACATTTAACAGTATCTCGTCCAGTATGCTCAATTCTTCCTGGAGTGCTGTAATTCCTTTTGACTAAGCTGCACCTAATGTTATCAACCTTTCAGTCAAGAGCCTACAATTAATATAGAGTTATCTAGATGAAAACAAAAATCAAAAACTAAACAGTAACACTCACTTGACTGTGGTTGTACACATGGTCAGAACTGTTTTACTCAAAATTGTTAGTGTGTTAAAATGTAACTGTTTATCTTATGCAATGCAACAAATGGAAGGAAAGGAACATCATAGTTTGTACTTGCGATGCTCGATAACAGTTTGTATTTACAGAATGATACAGCACAGAAGAAGGCCATTCAACCTATCATGCCTGTGCCAGCTCTTTGAAAGAGCTATCCAATTTTTTTTATTTTTTTATTCATTGATGGGATGTGGGCATCGCTGGCTAAGCCTGCATTTAGTGCCCATCCCTAATTGCCCTTGAGAAGATGGTGGTGAGCCGCCTTCTTGAACCGCTGCAGTCCATATGGTGTAGGTACACCTACAATGCTGTTAGGAAGGGAGTTCCAGGATTTTGGCCCAGTGACAGTGAAGGAACGGCGATACAGGTCCAAGTCAGGATGGTGTGTGGCTTGGAGGGGAACTTGTAGGTGGTGATGTTCCCATGCGTCTGCTGCCCTTGTCCTTCTAAGTGGTAGAGGTCACGGGTTTGGAAGGTGCTGTTGAAGGAGCTTTGGCGAGTTGCTGCAGTGCATCTTGTAGATGGTACACACTGCAGCCACAGTGCGCCGGTGGTGGAGGGAGTGAATGTTGAAGGTGGTGGATGGCATGCCAATCAAGCGGGCTGCTTTATCCTGAATGGTGTCGAGCTTCTTGAGTGTTGTTGGAGCTGCACTTATCCAGGCAAGTGGAGAGTATTCCATCACACTCCTGACTTGTGCCTTGTAGATGGTGGAAAGGCTTTGGGGAGTCAGGAGGTGAGACACTCGCCGCAGAATTCCCAGCCTCTGGCCTGCTCTTGTAGCCACAGTATTTATATGGCTGGTCCAGTTCAGTTTCTGATCAATGGTAACCCCCAGGATGTTGATAGTGGGGGATTCAGTGATGGTAATGCCATTGAATGTCAAGGGGAGATGGTTAGAGTCTTGCTTGTTGGAGATGGTCATTGCCTGGCACTTGTGTGGTGCGAATGTTACTTGCCACTTGTCAGCCCAAGTCTGAATGTTGTCCAGGTCTTGCTGCATATGGACACGGACTGCGTCAGTATCTGACGATTCCCACTCCCCTGCTATTTCCCCATAGTCCTGTAATTTTCTCCCCTTCAAGTATATATCCAACTCCCTTTTGAAAGTTACCATTGAATCTGCTTCCACTACCCTTTCAGTCAATGCATTCCAGATCATAATAATGCGCTGCGTAAGAAAAATTCTCCCCCTCTCACCTCTGGCTCTTTTGCTAATTACCTTAAATCTGTGTCCTCTCGTTACCGTATATAGTGACACTGTGAATTAATTGTGATATCTATATGACTGAGTGTGAGGAGCTCATGGACTTCTTTGTCTCTAAGATTGAGACCATCCGTTCAGCTGCCCCTGCCACTTCCCTTCCTTCCCCTAGCCCACTGGGCCAAACTTCCTCTAAGGTTCCCCCCTGCCCTAGCCCTGAACTCACATTTTTCTCCAATTTATCTCCAACCTCCCCTCATGACCTCGCTGCACTCATCTTGTCCATGAGACCCACTTCCTGCTCCCTCAACCCTATTCCCACCAAACTGCTGACCACTCAACTTTCTTTTCTGGCTCCCATGTTAGCTGATATTGTTAACGGTTCTCTCTCCTCAGGTACTGTCCCCCTCGCCCTCAAATCTGCCATCATCACCCCTTTCCTCAGAAAAACAAACCTTAATCCCTCCGTCCTTGCAAACTACCAGCCCATCTCTAACCTCCCTTTCCTCTCCAAAGTCCTTGGACGTGTTGACACCTCCCAAATCCGTGACCATCTTTCCCGCAATTACATGTTTGAATCTCTCCAATCAGGTTTCCGCCCTTGCCACAGTACTGAAACGTCTCTCATCAAAGTCACAAATGACATCCTTTGTGACTGCGACAAAGGTAAACTATCCCTCCTTGTCCTTTTTGATTGTCTGCAACCTTTGACATGGTTGACCACGCCATCCTTCTCCAACGACTCTCCACCGTCGTCCAGCTGGGTGGGACTGCACCCGCCTGGTTCCATTCTTATCTATCTAATCATAACCAGAGAATCACCTGCAATGGCTTGTCTTCCTGCTCCCACATCGTTACCTCTGGTGTCCCCCAAGGATCTATCCTTGACCCCCTCCTATTTCGCATCTACATGTTGCCCCTTGCTGATATCATCTGAAAACGCAGTGTCAGTTTCCACATGTACACTGACGACACCCAGCTTTACCTCACTACCTCTTCTCTCGACCCCTCCACAGTGTCTAAATTGTCAGATTGCTTGTCCGACATACAGTTCTGGATGAGCAAAAATGTTCTTCAATTAAATATTGGGAAGACCAAAGCCATTGTTTTCAGTCCCCGTCACAAATTCCGTTCCCTAGCCACTGACTCCAACTCTCTCCCTAACATCTGTCTGAGGCTGAACCACTGAACCAGACTGTTTGCAAGCTTGGTTTAATATTTGAACCTGAAATGAGCTTCCGACCACATATCCGCGCCATAACAAAGACTGCCTACTTCCACCTCTGTAACATCACCTGTTTCCGCCCTTGCCTCAGCTCATCTGCTGCTGAAACCCTCATCCATGTCTTTATTACCTCTAGACTTGACTATTCCAATGCACTCCTGCCTGGCTGCCCATGTTCCTCCCTATTTGAGGTCATCCAAAACTCGGCTGCCCATGTCCTAACTCACACCAAGTCCTGTTCACCCATCACCCCTGTGCTAGCTGACCTACATTGGCTTCCGGGTAAGCAGCACCTCGATTTCAAAATTCTCATCCTTGTTTTCAAATCCCTCCATGGCCTCGCCCCTTCCTATCTCTGTCATCTTCTTCAGCCCCACAACCCCCCGAGATATCTGCGCTCCACTAATTCTGCCCTCTTGAGGATCCCTGATTATAATCACTCAAACTTTAGTGGCCATGCCTTCTGTTGCCTAGGCCCTAAACTCTGGAATTCCCTCCCTAAACCTCTCCGCCTTGCTACCTCTCTTTCTTCCTTTAAGACGCTCCTTAAAACTTACCTCTTTGACCAAGCTTTTAGTCATCTTCCCTAATTTATCCTTATGTGGATCGGTGTCAAATTTTTTGTCTTAAAATACTCCTGTGCAGCGCCTTGGAACGTTTTACTACGTTAAAGGCGCTATATAAATACAAGTTATTGTTGTTGTTGTTGTTGACTTTAATGCTAAATCCACAGTACCTAGTTGCCTTGCTTTCAGTAATGCAACATTGTCATGCATTCCTTCTATGAGCAGCACAGTTTCCAAAGTCGCATCACTTTCAAGTTAATAGAAATTGAAGATCCAGAGATTTGTTGGCTTGACATGGTCTGGCTGCAGAACTGCAAGAAAAATCAATATTAGGCTAAAATGTTCTTGTTTCTGAACAATTTATCATTCTACCCTCGGTGATTTGGGCTAGAAAAAGAAAATTACCTGTTTAGTGTGAGCTTTGCAGGCCAGTTGACTGTATAAAGGTTGAATTCATTTTCTAGCTGTTTAGATTTACTCCTTTCAGTATTTTGAACTTCCAAAGATTGCTGTATTGATTTTTCACTTCAGCACTATTCAGTTTTGATGATGTGAACATCAGTGGCAGAACTCAGTGTCCTTTTTGACTGCTGATGTTCAAAAGAGAAATGTAAGCAGGTTGACCAGTTCAGTTGTTCATCACCTGGAGTATATGTTAATATTTTAACAAAGGAGAATTGGCAATAGGCCAACATCTTTGGTATTGTTCTCTGACCTGTAATCTATTAATACAAACATATTAAAATAGATGATGAATGGGGATAAAGGTCCAATAATCAAGCAAAACTATATGAGGGAGAAATTTGTATGTTTTGCGCCACACGTTAATGCCACGAGATGGCGCTAAAACGCCGTTCAGAGCTTTGCCGCCACCTGATGCCGGTTCCAGCGCCGCATGCCAGTAGCGTTGCCACTAAACTCGATCGCTGGGTACCTCACCATCATGGAGATCATGATGTCAGTGAGTGTTCAACACTTACCTGACGCCCGATTTCCCAACTTCATTATAGCCATTGAACTTACCGGCTGGCGAAAGCAACGACAGCTTGAGGTGGTGTGCAGCAGCAGGAAGCCAGCTCCAGTGATGATATTTAAAAGGATCCTCACCAATCACTCGCACCCGACAGGGATTTGCAATTTGAGTGGCTGTGTGCTACTTCCTGCAACTGCAAAAGTTTTCCTTAGTCATTTCAAGGTTCTTTGGCATCAGGGAGTGTTCTGGCAGTACAAAACTCCATCATTATTTCTGAAAAGCTTTAACCTACAACACTTGCTAAAAGTCATTGGGGGAAAAATTCAGTATCGCCCCATATGGGGCGCCATTATCGGCCGTGCGCAAAGCTTATCGCCTCCGACGGTAAACTTGGCTTTTATCGCCCCTGAAGGAGTGCTAAATCAGGCGCTTCACACCTGTCTTAAGGCGCAAAGGCCGAGGAGTGAGGCACTACCTCAAAGCGCTGGTGAAGCAAGGAAGGGCAAATCAAAATTAACCTGCAAAGTGCTGCTCAGTACCCAAAACTCCTTCACACAGCGTTGAATATCTCCAGAAGTCTCTCTCTCTCTCTCTCAGAATGCGTGATGCAAAAATGTCACAACAAAAAAAGGCAGGAAGCGGTTGCCTTTAAATAGCGCTCCCCCAGTCCCTTCCTGACTACAAAACGCTCCCCTCAACCTGTCGTTGCTAGCAGCAGGCGGTAAGGCAGGGGGCACCACTCAATATCCGGTCCGGGGCGCTACCGGGGCATTGCACACTTGACTGACGTCACGATCTGTCTAGTTAATTTTGCGAGTAGCACAGACATCGCCATGCCCGGGCGCTAGTTGCTGTGCGCCCCATTAGCGCCCTCTTAATGCGCTAACGGGAGGTGCAAACAACTGAATTTTTCCCCCATTGGAGCTGTACTGGCAGTCGACCTCACCCTCCGGGATCTACGGCGGAGGGAGCGGAGGCAGCGAGAAAGACGGGAACATGTGCGCAGAGGGAGGAGGAGGGCCATCAGGGCTCTCAACAGGAGGCCACACCCTCCTACGGTCTTCTGACATCACTTTCCTACCTTCAATTAAGCGAAGAACAGTGTATTTGGAGGCTTCGTTTCACCAAGGAGGTGGTCACAGAACTCTGCCACCTCTTGCAACCAGACCTCCAGCCTCAGACCAGGGCGACCACAGCTCTTCCAGTGCCAGTCAAGGTCATCATGGCCCTCAATTTCTTTGCTAGTGGATTCTTCCAGTCTACAGCAGGAGGCAAAGCTAATATTGCACAGTTCGTCGTCCATCGCTGCACCCGGGAGGTCACTGAGGCTCTCTACAGTAGGAGAAGGGACTACACTGGCTTTCGGATCACCAGAGAGAAGCAGGACGAGTGTGCATGTGGATTTGCCAGGATAGCAACCATTGACTGCACCCATGTGACTTTGCGGGCACCGCTTAACAATCCTGAGATCTTCCGTAACCACAAAGGCTACCACTCACTTAATGTGCAGTTGGTGTGCGACCACACACAGTGAATTCTCAATGTCAATGCCCGCTATCCTGGCAGCAGCCACGATGCCTTCATCCTGTGCCAGACCGGTGTGCCAGCACTCTTCCAGCCACCACGTCAAGCTCGCGGGTGGCTGCTGGGAGACAAGGGCTATCCGCTCTCCAGCTGGCTCATGACGCCCCTCTGCAACCCCAACACTCGTGCCCAGCACTTATACAATGAGAGCCATGCTACCACCAGGAACATCATCAAGCAGAACATCGGGCTACTGAAGCAACAGTTCCGCTGCCTTGACCGTTCGGGAGGAGCCCTCCAGTACTCGCCGGAGAGGGTGTCCCATTTCGTGATGGTCTGCTGCATGCTCCACAACTTGGTCATCCTGAGGGCACAGCCATTGCCAGCAGGGATTGCGGGACCACCTCAGATGGAGGACGATGCAGAGGAGGATGAGGATGAGGATGAGGAGGAGGACAAGGAGGATGAGGACGAGAAGGAGGAGGAACAGGAGGAAGGGCGGAGGCAGTGAGACAATCGGCCTTCCAGACGGGCTGTCTGTGATTAGCTCATCAAACTCCGATTTGCATGAACAAAACCCCACATTGCCATAGCTCACCACATCCCCATCATACAATCCATGACTCACACCATATCACAGCATCCTCCTAGGCACAAAGGTGAAATGAGAGAGATCACAGAATATTCCAAATACAATTAATAAATTTATCTATAAACATATCACACATATCTCATGAATTCTAATAATTAATGACCCCTGTGCCTGCCATTAGTTAAATAGCTGTGCAAGGTGCGAGATTTGGGCATGAGTGTTGCTAAGTAGAGATTGTTGGCGAGTGAATGCTGGGGGTGTGGTTCATTGATTAATGTGTGAAGCTTGTGGTACAGATGGTGGTATGTAGCATTTGTTGAAGCCTTCACTCACCCTGACCACCTGTGTGAGGTTGTTAAACTTCTTCCTACACTGAGTGTGGGTCCTGGGAGCAGAGTGCTACCCGTGATGTGGTCTGCCTCCTCCCTCCACATAGTGCGGCAGACTTGTGGTGAGGGCCTCCTGCCAGTTGAGGATACAGGACCGCCCGCCTCTTCTCCACTGCTAAAACCAATGCCTCCAAAGCTTCATCGGTAAACCTCTGGGCTCTCTCCCTGGGGTGACGATCTGCCATCAGGATTCATAATTAAGTGCTACTTCTCCTTGTCCATCTTCTTATGGTTGTTGAGGCAGCTGACCACCCAACCATGCTGAGAATGAGGTGCTGCAGCATCATTGAACCTCCCCTTTAAGTAATGAAAAGAGCCTGTGGCAATCATTACTTGTGTTTAGACTGCCCCCCCCCCCGATGTTGGTCCAGCTTTTCAGTGTAACGCCAATGAGCTTGAGCTTTTAGGCGAGAATCATGACTGCAATCATTTTAATGAGGATTGAGGACAAATTTTGTGTGCATCCTAGACAATTTTCAGGTGGCGCTACTTAACCATTTTAAATCTAAACACTGCTCATTACTTGGCTATAATGAATTTCTAGCCCTTTATGTTAATTTGGCCTTTCTTTGGGAGAGGAGTTATATTTACTCAAATTCATTGCATATTTACTTGCATCTAAAGCACATTATATTACAGAGCTTCGTCTGCAGCTTGCAAATTGGATGAGTCAGTGTGATTTAATTTTAGAGGTGTCAGGGTAAAGTACGTGGAAGAGCATCTGACATTCATAGGCTACACCAGAAACAGCTGATTTTTAGGTACACAGGGTTTCTCAATATATGTGGATAAGATCACATGTAAGTGAAAAAAGTCGTTTCACATTTACCATTAAGAAAAAAAGTGATTGTAATTTAATTCTTTCAGATTTTTAGCAGATCATTAAAATAAGTTATGACAATTCGGCCGAGAATTCGGGTCCTTAGCGCCGGCAGTTAAGGCCGGTTTCTGAAAAAAAATGGTGACCACTTTGCTTCCGCCCACTTCCGGCATGGTCCGTGCTGGTCGCCATCTTGGTGAGGTTGCTAGTGCGGGCGGGATGTGCGTGCGCCGACAGTAAGCAGATCGTGACATCAGTCAGCATGCAATGTTGATTTGACGCACGACCTGCCATTTTGGACATCGCTGTTCCAAACAACGCTCTCTCCTAAACAGGCACAGCTGAACATGTGTTCAGCTGCAAAAGAGAGCCCCCCACCAGCGCTATTTGAAGGGATACATCCAACTTGCCGGTAAGTTGATTATTTCTCTTTTACTGGCTCTTGTAGAGTTTATATCAACGTTGGGTTGCTGGAAGACATTTATAACGTTGTTAAAGTGTGCAGCGAGTGCTGCTAAATGTTGGGAAGGCATTGGCTGCTACTGGAAGGCCTCTGACTGCTCCACTTTCCCCCAGCCATGGGGGCTCTAGTGCAGTCCCCCTCGCACTGCAGCATGACAGGGAGATGGAACAGAGGCAGCAAAGACAAGCTTCTCACAGAGGGAGGCGGGCTCTCAGGGAGCATTTATTGCCCATCCTTAAATGCCCTTGAGAAGGTGGTGGACTGGTGAGCCACTTTCTTGAACCTAAGACAGGAGCAGTGTATTCGGAGGCTCTGCTTCACCAAGGAGATGGTCACAGACCTCTGCCACCTCTTGGAACCAGATCTGCAGCCTCAGAGCAAGGCAATGATAGCTCTGCCAGTGGACCTCAAGGTGACCGTGGCCCTGAATTTTTTCACCAGCAGACCCTTCCAGGCTGGAGCAAGCGACATAACAAACATCTCCCAGTTTGCCATCCATCGCTGCATCTGGGAAGTTACAGAGGCTCTGTACTCCAGGAGAAGGGACTTCATTGTCATCTCTCTGAACAGAGAGAAGCAGGAGGTGTGTACATGTGGCATTGCCAGGATATCGGGCTTTCCCATGGTGTAGGGCGCCATTGACCGCATACTCGTGGCTTTGCGGGCGCCGCATATCAATATCAATGCTGAGATGTTCCGTAACCGCAAAGGCTACCACTCTCTTAATGTGGAGCTAGTGTGCGACCACGCCCAGCAGAGCACAGTGATGAATGCCCGGTACCCTGGCAGCAGTCAAGATGTCTTCATCCTACACCAGTCTGCTGTGCCAGCAATCTTCCAGCCACCACGTCGAACCCGAGGGTGGCTGTTCGGTGACAAGGGTTATCTGCTCTACACCTGGTTGATGACTCCGCTCCACAACCTCATCACTCAAAGCCAGCAATTATATGATGACAGCCATGCTGCCATGAAGAACCTCATCAAGCAGACCATCGGGGTGCTGAAGCAATGGTTCCACTGCCTTGACCGCTCGGGAGCAGCTCTCCAGTACTCGCTGGAGCAGGTGTCCCATTTTGTGGCGGTCTGCTGCATCCTGCACAATTGGCCATCATGAGGATGCAACCTTTGCCACCACGGGTTCCCCGGCCACCTCAAGAAGAGGAGGAGGAGGAAGAGGAAGAGGAGGAGGAGGAGGAGGAAGAGGAGGAGGAGGAACGGAGGAGGCAGCTTGCAAATCCCCGTTCTGGACAGGCTGTTTGTGAGTGCATCATCAGATTCCGGTTCTCCTGACTGAAACCCCAGATCCCCGTTGTGCAACACTTCCCACCTTACCTGCCCTCTGTCACAGAACATCACAATGTCCTCTTGGGCACAAATGCTGAAATGAAATCCACCACAAAACAAACATTCAAAACATAATTTATAAATGATTAATTCCAATATAACATTACAAAGTCAACTAATCACCCTTGTGCATTTCCTTACTGTCTGTCTTTCATGGTCCTTTTCCTATTCTAGTGATCCTATGCAGTGGCTGCAGCTGGCTGGTGGAAGGCCGCTGACTTTCTGTGGGGGACACTGCAGATGGTCTTTCAGGATGACTTCGGGCAGCTCTGGGCTTAGAAGACCTGGCTGTAGACTGCGCCACATCAGTAGAGGAAGGTTTTAAGGAGCGTCTTAAAGGAGAGAAGAGAGGTAGAGAAGCAAAGAGATTTAGGGAGGGAATTCCAGAGCTTAGGGCCTTGGCAGCTGAAGGCAAGGTCACCAATGGTTAAGCGATTAATATCAGGGATGCTCAAGAGGCCAGAATTAGAGGAGCACAGATATCTCGGAAGGTTGTGGGGCTGGAGGAGATTAGAGATAGGCGAGGCCATGGAGGGATTTGAAAACAAGGATGATAATTTAAAAAATGAGACATTGCTTAACCAGGGGCCAATGTAGGTCAGCGAGCACAGGGGTTATGACTGAACGGAAATTGGTGTGAGTTAGGACACGAGCAGCAGAGTTTTGGATGACCTCAAGTTTGCGTAGGGTAGAACGTGGGAGGCCAGCCAGGAGTGCATTGGAATAGTCAAGTCTAGAGGTAACAAAGGCATGGATGAGGGTTTCAGCAGCGGATGAGGTGAGGCAGGGACGGAGTCGGGCCATGTTACGGAGGTGGAAATAGGCAGTCTTAGTTATGGCGCGTGTAGTGTCCACATATAAATAACACATGGACTGCAGGAGAACGGTAATAACAGGTGTTTACTGAACAGAGGGTATGCTGGAACTAACTGTACAAATTACTACACGGTGTTATATACAGGTGTGGTCACTACTGGTACTGCAGTATACAGGGGCTGTAAAAGATAGTTCCTCTCTTAAAGGTACATACATTACAATTCCTCCCCTTTTAGGTAAACAGTACATAACATTCATTTAACAATTAAATAATAACTAATTACAATTACAATTTTCTTTGTACTATATACATCAGCTGAAAGTAATTATTTATAAATTCAGTCTTTGAGGAGGCTTCCTGATCCTGTCTGGATAGCGCCTTTCTCGAGTATCCTGTTCTTGCGGCGGAGTCGATTCTGGCTCATTGTCATTGGTTGGTTCGTCAGCTTCCAATACCACTGATTCTGAGGTAGACGCAATCTGTACATCGGGTTCATCACCAGGTGCGTATGATCGTGGCATGGGTTTGACTTGTTCTTGTGACTCTAGAATCTGGTCAGCATGGTGTCTCATGATGCTCCCTCCAATGTCCACTGTGTACATTAGTGGTCCCTGCCGTGTGCATATCGTTCCTGGCTGCCATTTTTCTGTTCGGTAGTCGCGGGCCAAGACTGGTTGCCCTATCTTGAAGCTCCCGTTTGGCTTCTCATTGATGTGCTGGAATTGCTTATTCGCAACATCTCGTCTTATGTTTGGTTTGAGCAAATCCAGGCGACATCTTAACCTTCAGTTAAAGAACATCATGGCTGGAGCTTGGTTGGTGATTGCATGTGTCGCATTCCGGTAAGCAACAAGAAATTATCCACCTTGTGTTGCAGTGGTATGTTGTCGTTATACATCGCCTTTATTGCTTTTTTAAAGGTTTGAACAAACCTCTCAGCCAATCCATTTGTGGCTGGATGATATGGGGCAGATGTGTAATGCTTTACCCCATTATTCCTCAAAAACCTCCGGAAATCCTCAGACACAAACTGTGGGCCATTGTCGGAACAATTCTGTTCTGGCAAGCCATTCCTGGTGAAAATGGTCCGTAGGACTGCAATAGTTTTCTCCGTGGTGGTGGAGGACATTTTGATGACCTCTGGCCATTTCGAATGTGCATCCACAGCGATTAAAAACATTGAGTCCATAAATGGACCAGCAAAATCAATGTGTACCCATTGCCATGGAGATGAGGGCCACTCCCATGGGTGTAGCGGGTCCTGTGGTGGAGCGTTTTGGACTTTCTGGCATCCTGTGCAGCTCTTGGTCATTTCCTCAATTTCTTTATCGATTCCCGGCCACCACACAAACGCCCTGGCTAGGCTCTTCATTTTTACCCCTCCCAGATGACCCTCATGAAGCTTATTGAGCACTCTATCTCTCAACTTGGGTGGAATTACCACTCAGGATCCACACATCAAGGACCCCGGCACACTGACAGCTGTTCTCTCCTTGGCGAGAATGCTGGCAACAGTGAGTCGCCATGTGCTGGCTATCCCTTCACCGTCAAATCATAGACCAGAGAGAGTGTTGGGTCATTTCGGGTTTCCTTCTCTATACTTGAGTTTGTAACAGGTAGACATTCGACTATGGTCGAATGGAATATCTCAACAGGGTCCACTGCAGGTGCTTCCTCCACCGTAGGCAGCGGCAGGCACGACAGCCCATCAGCGTTTCTATGCTGTTTCGTGCCCTTATACTCTATTTCGTATTGATGTGCCCCTGGAAAAAGGGACCATCTTTGCAGCCGTTGCGCCGTCATCACCGGAACGCCCTTCTTTGGGTTAAAAATGGAGACAAGAGGCTGGTGATCAGTCAGTAAGGTGAATTTCTGCCCGTGCAGATAGTGATTGACCTTCTTCACACCCCACACCAGGCTGAGGGCCTCCCTGTCAATCTGGGCGTAGTTACGCTCGGCTGAGGTTAACGAGCGTGATGCAAAGGCTATTGGCCTCTCAGAACCGTCAAGGAATTTGTGCGACAGCACCGCTCCAATGCCGTAGGGAGACGCATCACATGCCAACCGAATCGGTAGTGTTGGATTGCAATGGAACAATACTTCTTTTGAAGTGATTAGGCATTTTCATTTCTGAAAGGCACGCTGAGACTCATCACTCCATTTCCATGCTACTCCAGTTTGTAGCAGGGCGTTCAGTGGGTGCAGAATTGTAGACAAATTTGGCAAGAACTTATGGTAGTAGTTCACCAACCCGAGGAACGACCTCAGTTGCGACACATTTTCCGGTGCTGGAGCCTTGACTACTGCCTCAATCTTGCCTGGGGACTTATGTAACCCCTCTTCATCAATCACGTGGCCACAATACGAGATTTGTTTCCTGAAAAACTCGCATTTGGGGTGGTTGGCTCGTAGCCCATATTCTTGTAATCTAGTGAGCACCTGCTCCAGGTTGGCAAGGTGTTCACTGTCATTTTCGCCCTTAACCAGGATGTCGTCCAAATAACACTGGGTCCCCGGGATCCCTTGCAAGACTTGTTCCTTCACCCTCTGCCAAATAGCCGGAGCTGATGCTGCCCCGAATACCAGTCGGTTGTACTGGTAAAGACCTTTGTGAGTGTTTATCGTGAGGTATTTTCTAGATGCTTCTTCTACCTCCATTTGTAGATATGCTTGGGCCAGATCAATCTTCGTAAAGCGTTTCCCTCCAGATAGTGAGGTGAAAATATCTTCTATCCGCGGAAGTGGATATTGTACTGTGTGAAGGACTGGGTTCACAGTTACCTTAAAGTCCCCACAGATGCGAACCTTCTTTGGCTCCCCAGGCGTGCTGCTCAATGATTTCTTCATTACAGGAACGATGGGTGTGGCCCACTCGCTCCAGTCCACCTTGGACAGCACACCCGAACGCTCCAGACTCTCCAGCTCTGCTTCGACGGCTGGGCAGATCGCATACGGTACCGGTCTGGCCTTAAAAAATTTTGGGTTTGCGTTATCTTCAATTTTTATCGTTGCCGTTACGCCTTTTAGAGTCCCAAGCCCTTGCTGGAACACCACTTTCGCGTCAGTTAGAATTTCTGACAGTCGTCCAGGTGTGACGTTGTCATTCTTTTTGTCAGCCACAGTTAGCGCCTGAATGGAATGCCAATCCAATTGTATTTTTCGGATCCATTCACGTCCCAATAATGGTGGTCCTCCATCTTGTAGTATATATAGATACAGTTTCTGTGTTTCCTTGCCGTTGTATTTAACGGGCACCCTTATTTTTCCTCTGGGGTAGACTTTTTGCCCCGTATATGTCTTCAAGACAATGGACGTGTCCTTCAAGTGTATGTGTCCGAATAGCCGCTCGTAGTCTCGTCGATTCATGACTGTTAGGGCTGATCCTGTGTCCAATTCCATCTTTACTTGGGACCCTGCTATCATGAGGGTGACCCAAATGGTTCGGTGATCCTCCTTTGTGATCACGTTGTGTAACTTTAGACAACTTAGTCTCCTGCTCCCGGAGTCATTATCACACTTCTGATCTTCTGAACTACTGTCCGTCATCTTTTGTACTTTCTTGTACTTTTCCTTAGTAGTTCTTTTAGTGTTGGTTTTCTTTCCCGACCTGCAGACTCGTGCTATGTGTCCCACTTTTCCACATTGCCTGCATACTTTGTCCTTAAACCAGCAATCCTTCTGGTCATGGGTTGTTCTGCTGCAGCGATAGCACTTTTCTGCTCCATATGTCATTTCATTGGTGCTATATTCTTGCGGTTTCTGTTGTATTTCCGCAGCTCCCCGTGCTGCTGCTTCATAGGATACTGCAACGCTGAAAGCCTTTTCTAGCGTAAGGTCCTTTTCCGAAAGTAGTCGTTTCTGGGTTCCTTCACTCTGGAGCCCACAGACAAACTTATCCCTTAAGGTATCTGCCAGTCCTGCTCAGAACTGGCAGTGTTTCGATAACTTGCGTAGTTCCATAAGATAGTCAGCATTACTTTCGTCTTTGTGCTGGTTTCTTTTATGGAACTTGAATCTTTCTGCTATCAGCAGCGGTGTAGGGTTTAGATGTTCCTGTAAGATATTGACAATCTCTTCAAAGCTTTTCTCCATTGGTTTAGCTGGGGTAATTAAATTCCGCAATAGGCCGTACGTTCTCGCGCCCATCAAATTCAATAATACCGATGCCTTCTTTTCATCGGCCACCTCATTTGCCTTGCAGTACACTTCAATTCTTTCCACATACATGGTCCAGTCTTCTATTTCGTTGTCGAAAGCAGTGATGCTGCCACTCTTCGGCATCTTGGGTGGTTTAAAATGGCGCCTCCCGCACTTTTCCTTCTTCCCCAATGGATTAAAATGGCGCCTCCCGCGCTTTTCCTTCTTCCCCCGCTGCTGTCAACGCTGCTCCTAGCATTCTAAATAGTAATGGCGGTGCCTCGCGGCTTTCTGCGCGTCTCTCTTTTGTTAATTAATTTTCTTAGTTTTATTCTTCTTCAACGCTGTCCACTGTGCGTCTCTTTTCCTTCCCCCTTTTTTATTTTCTTTAACGCTGCCCGGCTCTTGAGCACCGGCCGCGCCCTGTGCGCTCCACCCTCTCTCTCTCTCTTTCTTCCCGACGACGCTGCTCGGCCTCCTTGCAGAGCCGCGCAATCGAGCTGTAGCTCGCCGCAGTCCGGGAAGGGTCAGCGCACTACCTGCTACCGGCCCGATTTGCTGGAACACCTTGACTGGAGAACCAAGCCCATCTCTCCACAGCCTCCCCTGCGATTCTCTGAACTCCGATGGATCAATGGCCGGTTGCCCGCGGTCGACGCCCGTTGCCCTGGCTTCGACCTCCAAGAAGCTTCTTTTCAGGGATGGATCCCCGTGAGGTGATGCAGTACTGCAGGTGAGTTCGAACCTGCTCGTCACCACTGTAGTGTCCGCATATAAATAATACACGGACTGCAGGAGAACGGTAATAGCAGGTGTTTACTGAACAGAGGGTATTCTGGAACTAACTGTACAAATTACTACACGGTGTTATATATGGTGTGGTCACTACTGGTACTGCAGTATACAGGGGCTGTAAAAGATAGTTCCTCTCTTAAAAGTACATACATTACAGCGCGGACATGTGGTTGGAAGTTCATTTCAGGGTCAAATATAACACCAAGGTTGCGAACAGTCTGGTTCAGCCTCAGACAGATGCTAGGGAGAGGGATGGAGTCGGTGGCTAGGGAATGAAGTTTGTGGCGGGGACCGAAGACAATGACTTCGGACTTCCCAATATTTAGTTGGAGGAAATTTCTGCTCATCCAGTACTGGATGTCGGACAAGCAATCTGACAATTTAGAGACAGTGGCGGGGGTGGCGGGGTTGAGAGAAGTGGGGGTGAGGTAGAGCTGGGTGTTATCAGTGTATATGTGGAAACTGATGGTCTGTTTTCAGATGATGTCGCCAAGGGGCAACATGTAGATGAGAAATAGGAAGAGGCCAAGGTTAGATCCTTGGTGGACACCAGAGGTAATGATACGGGAGTGGGAAGAGGAGCTGTTGCAGGTGATTCTCTGGCTACGATTAGATAGATAAGAATGGAACAAGGCGAGTGCTGTTCCAGCCAGCTGGATGATGGTGGAGAGGCGTTGGAAGAGGATGGAGTGGTCAAGCGTGCCAAAGGCTACAGACAGGTCAAGAAGGGAAAGGAGGGGTAGTTTACCTTTGTCACAGTCACATACAATGTCATTTGTGACTTTGATAAGAGACGTTTTGGCACTGTGGCAGGGGCGGAAACCTGATTGGAGGGTTTTAAACATGGAGTTCTGGGAAAGATGGGCATGGATTTGGGAGGTGACAACATGTTCAAGGACTGGAGTGGAAAGGGGGGTTGGAGATGGGGCAGTAGTTTGCAAGGACAGAGGGGTCAAGGGTTGGTTTTTTGAGGAGAGGAGTGATGACGGCAGATTTGAAGGAGGGGGACAATACCGGAGGAGAGAGAACCGTTAACAAAATCAGCTAACATGGGAGCCAGAAAATGAAGTTGGGTGGTCAGTAGTTTGGTGGGAATAGGGTTGAGGGAGCAGGAAGTGGGTCTCATGGACAAGATGAGCTCGGAGAGGGCATGAGGGGAGATCGGAGAGAAACTGGAGAAAGATGTGAGTACAAGTCTAGGGAAGGGGGAACCTTTGAGGAAGTTTGGCCCAGTGGGCTAGGGGAAGGAAGGGAAGTGGCAAAGGCAGCTAATTGGATGGTCTCAATCTTAGAGACAAAGAAGTCCATGAACTCCTCACACTTGTTGTTAGAGGTGAGTGTGGGTGAGACAGGGGAGAGGGGTTTAAAAGGATGGTTTGCAGTAGAGAAAAGAAACTGGGGTTATCTTTGCATTTCAGAATGATCCTGGGATAGTTAACAGTTTTGGTAGAAGGCAGCAGGACCCAAAGGTCCAGCCAGATCTGGCGGTAAATGGCTAAACCAGTTGTCCGCCATATCCGTTCAAGTCTGCATCCGTTAAACTTAAGGGAGCAGAAATGAGGGCCGTACCAGTCGTGATGAGTCATGATTGCTATTGATTGTTGGTAGGTGAGTGATGGGTGTTGTGTCCGTCAGTAGTAAGACACAGACTGCAGGAGAACGGTACAACAGGTGTTTACTCAACGTGGCTCACTCTGGAACTGACTGTACAGATTACTACTCAGTGCTATATACAAGTGTGGTCACTGCCGGTACTACAGTATACATGAGCTGTAAAAAGTTGTTCCCCCCCTTAAAGGTATATACATTACAATTCCTCCCCTTTTAGATTAACAGTACCATAACACTCATTTAACAATTAAATATCAAACTAATTACAATTAACACTTTTAACATACAACGTTAGCTGAAAATAGTCCATTTATATATTCAGTCTTTGGGGAGGCTTCCGGATCCTTTCCCAAGTGTCTCACTCTTGGTGCGGAGGCGATTCTGGCCCCCTGTCGTCGGTTGGGTCATCAGCTTCTGATGCTATTGTTTCTGGGGTAGATGCGACCTGTACGTCGGGTTCCTCAGCAGGTATGTATGGGCGAGGCATGGGGTTGACTTGTTCCTGTGACTCTAGGATCTGGTCAGCATGGCGTCTCACGATGTTCTCCCCAATGTCCACTGTGTACATTAGTGGGCCCTGCCGTGTGCATATCGTTCCTGGCTGCCATTTTTCTGTTCGGTAGTCACGGGCCAAGACTGGTTGCCCGACATTGAAGCTCCTTGTTGGGTTCTCATGGATGTGCTGGAAATGCTTACTCTCAACATCTCTTTGTACGTTTGGTCTGAGCAAATCCAGGCGAGATCTTAACCTTCGGTTAAAGAACATCATGGCCGGGGCCTGGTTGGTGACTGCATGTGTCGCATTCTGGTAGGCGAACAGGAAATTGTCCACCTTATGCTGCAGCAGAATGTTGTCATTGTACATAGCCTTTATTGCCTTCTTAAAGGTTTGTACGAACCTCTCAGCCAATCCATTTGTGGCTGGATGATACGAGGCGGATGTGTAATGCCTTACCCCATTCTTCTGCATAAACCTCCGGAAATCTTCGGACACAAACTGTGGTCCGTTATCGGAGCAAATCTGTTCTGGCAACCCGTTCCTGGCAAAAATGGTCCGTAGGACTGCAATAGTTTTCTCCGTGGTGGTGGAGGATATTTTGATGACCTCAGGCCATTTCGAGTGCGCATCCACGGCTATTAAAAACATTGAGTCCATGAATGGACCAGCAAAATCAATACGCACCCGTTGCCATGGAGATGAGGGCCACTCCCATGGGTGTAGAGGGGCATGTGGTGGTGCATTTTGGACTTTCTGGCATCCTGAGCAACTCTTTGTCAGGTCCTCGATTTGTTTATCGATTCCCGGCCACCACATTCTGGCAAGGCTTTTCATTTTTACCCCTCCCAGATGACCCTCATGAAGCTCATTGAGCAATCTATCCCTTAACTTGGGTGGAATTACCACTCGCGATCCACACATCAAGGTCCCCCGGCACACTGACAGCTGTTCTCCTCTTGTCGAGAATGCTGGCAACAGTGAGTCGCCATGTGCTGGCCATCCCTTCACCGTCAAATCATATACCCGAGACCGTGTCGGGTCATTTCGGGTCTCCTTTTCTATACGAGCGTTAGTTACCGGTAGGTATTCAACTATAGTCGAATGAAATATTTCGACAGGATCCACTGCTGGTGCTTCCTCCGCAGTAGGCAGTGGCAGGCGTGATAGCCCATCAGCATTTCCATGCTGTTTCGTGCCCTTATATTCAATCTCATAGTGGTGCGCCCCTAGAAGGAGTGACCATCTTTGTAGTCGTTGTGCAGTCATCACCGGTACGCCCTTCTTCGGATTAAAAATGCAGACAAGAGGCTGGTGGTCAGTCAGCAAGGTGAATTTCTGCCCGTGCAGATAGTGATTGAACTTTTTCACTCCCCACACTAGGCTGAGGGCCTCCCTGTCAATCTGGGCGTAGATACGCTCGGCTGAGGTTAATGATCGTGACGCAAGGGCTATTGGCCTCTGAGCCGTCCGAGAATTTGTGCGACAGCACCACTCCAATGCCGTAGGGTGACGCATCACACGCCAACCGAATTGGTAGTGCTGGGTTGAAATGGGCCAATATCTCTTTCAATGTGATTAGTGTTTTGCTCTTCTGGGAAGCTCGTTTACATTCGTCACTCCACTTCCATGGCACTCCAGTTTGCAGTAGGGTGTTCAGTGGGTGTAGTATTGTACACAAATTTGGCAAGAACTTATGGTAGTAGTTTACCAGCCCAAGGAACGACCTCAGTTGTGACACGTTTTCCGGTGCTGGAGCCTTGACTACTGCCTCAATCTTTTCTGGGGACTTATGTAACTCCTCTTTATCGATAACGTGACCACAATACGAGATCTGTTTTTTAAAAAACTCGCATTTGGGGTGGTTAGCTCGGAGCCCATATTCCTTCAATCTATGGAGCACCTGCTCCAGGTTGGCGAGGTGATCACTGTCATTTTCGCCCGTGACCAGGGTGTCGTCCAAATAACACTGGGTCCCTGGGATCCCTTGCAGGACTTGTTCCATTGCCCTTTGCCAAATAGCCAGAGCTGATGCAACCCCGAATACCAGCCGGTTCTATTGGTAGAGACCTTTATGGGTGTTGATTGTGAGGTATTTTTTTGATGCTTCTTCTACCTCCATTTGCAGATACGCCTGGGCCAGATCAATCTTAGTGAAGCGTTTCCCTCCAGATAGCGAGGCGAAAATATCTTCAATCTGCGGAAGTGGATATTGCATGGTCTGAAGGACTGGGTTCACTGTTACCTTAAAGTCCCCACAGATGCGAACCTTCCTTGGTTCCCCAGGCGTGCTGCTCAACAACTTTTTCATCACAGGGACGATGGGTGTAGCCCACTCGCTCCAGTCTACCTTGGACAGTACTCCTGAACGTTCCAAACTCTCCAGCTTTGCTTCGACGGCTGGGCGGATCGCATAAGGTACCAGTCTGGCCTTAAAAAATTTTGGGCTTGCATTTTCTTCGCTTTTAATTGTTGCTGTCATGCCTTTTATTGTTCCGAGTCCTTGCTGGAACACTTCTTGCGCGTCGGTTAGGATCTTTGACAGTCGCCCAGGTGTGATGTCGTCATCCTTTTTGGCAGCCACAGTCAGTGCTTGTATGGAATGCCAATCCAGCTGTATTTTCTGGATCCATTCACGTCCCAGTAATGGTGGTTCTCCATCTTGCAATACATACAGGTCTAGTTTTGGTGTTTCCTTACCGTTATATATAACGGTCACCCTTATTTTTCCTTTGGGGTAGACTTTTTGCCCCATGTACGTCTTCAAAATAATTTGTGTCTCTCAAGGGTATGTGTGAGAATAGCCGCTCGTAGTCCCGTCGCTTTATGACTGTTAGGGCTGATCCTGTGTCCAATTCCATTTTTACCTGGACTCCTGCTATCTTGAGAGTGACCCAAATGGTTCGGTGATCCTCCGTTTTGATCACATTATGTAGTTTCAGGCAACTCAGCTCCCTGTTTTCGGAGTCGGTATCAGTCTTTTGTTCATCTGAACTATTCTCCGTCACCTTATGTACCTTCTTGTACTTTTCATTTGGAGATTTCTTATTGCTGGTTTTCTTTCCTGACCTGCAGACTCGTGCTATGTGTCCTACTTTTCCACACTGTCTGCACACTTTGTCTTTGAACCAGCAATCATTGTGGTCGTGTGTTGTTCTGCTGCAGCGATAGCACTTCTCTGTTCTGTATGATATTTCGTTTGTGCCATATTCTTGCGGTCTCTGTTGTATCTCTGCAGCACCCCGTGCTGCTGCTTCATATGATGCCGCAATGCTGAAAGCCTTGTCCAGCGTAAGGTCCTTTTCAGATAAAAGCCATTTCTGGGTTCCTTCACTTTGAAGCCCACACACAAACTTGTCCCTTAAGGTATCTGCCAGTCCCGTTCCAAACTGGCAGTGTTTCAATAGTTTGCGCAGTTCTGTTAAATAATCAGCAATGCTTTCATCCTTATGCTGGTTCCATTTGTGAAACTTGAATCTTTCTGCTATCAGCAGCGGTGTGGGGTTTAAATGTTCCTGTATTATCATCACTATGTCTCCAAAACTCTCTTCCACTGGCTTCGCTGGGGTTACTAGATTTCGTAATAAGCCATACGTCTTTGCACCCATTAAATTTAACAATACCGGCACTTTCTTGTCATCTGATACCTCATTTGCCTTGCAGTATACCTCTATTCATTCGACATATGTAGTCCAATCTTCGACTTCATTGTCAAATGCGGTGATACTGCCACTCTTTGGCATTTTGGGTGTGGTTTACAATGGCTTTAAATGGCGTCTCCCATGCTTTCCTTC
The DNA here is from genome assembly GCF_052327205.1 of Somniosus microcephalus. Lineage (NCBI taxonomy): Eukaryota > Metazoa > Chordata > Chondrichthyes > Squaliformes > Somniosidae > Somniosus > Somniosus microcephalus. Next base: position 159,994,649 of record NC_140994.1, read on the forward strand.
CTCCCCCGCTGCTGCCAATGCCGCTCTCGGTGGTCCTCGTGGCAATGGCGGCGCCCTGTAGGTTTCACACGCTTCTCCTGCACTGCTGCCAACGCCACTCTCGGCGGTCCTCGTGGCAATGGCGGCGCCTCACGGGTTTCTGCGCGTCTCTCTCCTCTCCTCGATGCTGCTCGGCCCCTGAACACCGGCTGCGCCCTGTGTGCTCTGCCCTCTCTCTCTCCCGTCGACGCTGCTCGGCCCTTTGCTGTGCCGCTCGGTCGGGCTCTAGCCCGCCGCTGTCCGGGAAGGGTCTGCGCACTACATGTTGCCAGCCCGTTTCGCTGGACCACCGCGACTGGAAAGCCAAGCCTGGCTCGCAACAGCCTCCCCCGCAATTCTCGAGTCTCTGCTGGATGACTGGGCGGTTGCCCGTGGTCGACGCCCGTGTCTCTGGCCTTGACCTCCAATCTACTGGTCTCCAGGAACGAATCCCTGGGAGGTGATGCAGAGTTGCAGGAAGGATCGAATTTGCCTCATCGCCAATGTTGTGTCCGTCAGTAGTAAGACACAGACTGCAGGAGAACGGTACAACAGGTGTTTACTCAACATGGCTCACTCTGGAACTGACTGCACAGATTACTACTCAGTGCTATATACAGGTGTGGTCACTGCCAGTACTACAGTATACATGAGCTGTAAAAAGTAGTTCCCCCCCCTTAAAGGTATATACATTACAATGGGGGTGTGGTGCATTGAGCAGTGTGTGAGGTTAGTGGTGCAATTTTTTGGATATGGCATTTGGAAATGCATTCACTCACCTTGACTACTCGTGTGAGATCATTAAACTTCTTCTGGCACTTGATCCATGTCTTGGCGGCAACACTGTTGGCACTGACGGCTTCTGCAATCTCCTCCTGTAGCCTTTGCACTGTGTCTGGAAAGCCTCCTGCTCCCCCCCCCCCCCCATGGTAGAGGACCTGTCTCCTCCTGTAGACACCTCCACCAAGGCCTCCAGTGCTGCATTGGAGAACCGAGATACACACTCTCTCCCTGTTGAGGCATTGTAACAGAGCACTTCCCCTTTAAGAAGTGCAGACAGCCTTTCACTCTGCAGGCAGCCTTTAAATAGAGTGCAGACTCCACATGCTGTTGGACCCCCTGTTGAGCACTGAGCCAACCAGCAGCACGTTCGTTTAGCACTGACCTAAGCGCTGCAATCATGGTAATGAACAGGCAGCATGAATTTTGCGCGCTGCCTGCACTACTTTCAACGGGCACAAGCTGATCGCGCATCGCGATCCCCGTGCCCGTTTTTAAGCCTTTTTAGCCTCCAAAGAATGCCTAATAAATAAACTAGTGGTTGTATAATTCTTCTACAGCAACATTAATCAGTGTTTGAGGAGGGGAGGAGAGAAAGGATGTATGATGCATATTATGATATATAAATGATATTGAATTCTTATGATTCTGGATGTGATGGGATCCAAGGATACAACAATTATAATATAAATCTTAATACTCCTTGACAGAGAAATATAGAAAAAGATAATTAGTAGACAAATTGGTAACTAATAAATGAAACGATTTGTAACATATAAGCTAGCAGCTGTTGCAAACTTCCAGTTTTCAACATAGTGATCGGCTCAATGTAGAAAAGTAATTGCATTCGCTCTACCTTTCCATCAGCTATTCTTTCAATCCTGCTGCAGTTGCTGCTGTTTTATGCCATTGACTGCCACAGAGATAATTATAGCCCTTCAGACTGTCATGCCAATATTTCTTGGTAACCAATACGGAGTTTGTTCTCCATTTAATCCCAGTTGAAATGATCAATTCAACATCTTTTGGAGTATGCAGATTAATTTACAATATCTATCACTGTTTTTTGAATGTACAAATTCATTTTATTCCTAAGCGAAAGTCCAGTGAGGACTCTCCTTTTAACTGTACTCCCGCCTGGAGAAGTGCCTAGTCTCCACTAAGTGACACAACTTGGATTGGAAACTCAGTGACATGCAGGAATTGAAAGTACGAAGTGACAGCCCACCTCTCCAATATACTATGCATTGTTTTTTTAACATGCTGGAGACATTTCCAACTATTCCTTTACCCTTTAATTAATGCTCCAAGCCTCGCCACTCGCTGCATAAAAAAGTTTTTCCTCACATTCCCCCCTGTATCTCTTGCCCAAAACTGTAAAGTCTGTGGGTTGTTTAGTTAATTAATACACAGACTACCAGAGTAACTTGAAACAGGACTTTACTATTCGAAGGTCAGGGCGAATCTGCCCAATAAATCCTGACACAGCACTTATATGCCGGTGTGGTCACCGTCGGTATTACAGTATACAGAAGCCAACAAAGTAGTGCAACACCTAAAGTAGTTCTCTTAAAGGTGGACGGTTACATACAATAGTTCTCTTAAAGGTAGACGGGTACATACACTACAATCCTCCCTTTTTAGCTTACAACATACTGATTCCCCATTAAACATACATTATAACATATATACAACTTTATGCAAGACAGTTCACAGATTCAGTCTCTCTGGAGGTTTCCGGACTCTGTCCGGATAACGCCTCGGTGGTGTCGTAACTCCCGGCGGGGTAGCAGGTGCTTCTGGCAAGGTCGATTCGGCTTGAAGGACAGTGTCAGGTTCATCTGATTCCAGTATTACCAGATCGGAGGTAGGTGTTCTGGGTATCTCTGTCTCAACATTAACCATGTAAGGTGGTGGAGTAGGTTGGCCATTTGTGGCTGACCCTATGATCTGGTCAACATGGCGCCTTATTATACTGTCCCCAATGTCCACCGTATACATCAACGGCCCTAGCCTTTTTCCAATAGTTCCAGGCTGCCATTTCTCGGTACGGTAGTCCCGGGCCAAAACTTGTTGACCTATCTGAAAAGATCTAGTTGGCCTTTCATTCATGCCCTGGAATTGCCGGTTCTCTACGTCCCTTCTGACGTTTGGCTTAAGCAAATCCAGCCGGCATCTTAGTCGTCTATTAAAAAACACCATGGCGGGAGTTTGATTTGTGACCGCATGTGTTGCATTCCTGTACGCCAACAAGAAGCTATCCACCTTATGTTGTAAGTTAATGGCTTCATTACCCATGGCCTTTATGGCCTTCTTGAAGGTCTGGACAAACCTTTCAGCCAATCTATTGGAGGCGGGATGGTATGGGGCTGACGTGTAGTGCTTAACCCCATTGCTCTTTAAGAATTTCTTGAATTCTTCGGACACAAATTGCGGTCCATTATCAGAACAGATCTGTTCCGGCAGCCCATTCCTAGCAAACATGGTCCTTAACACTGATGGTTTTTTCCGTGGTGGTGGTGGACATCTTTATTACCTCCGGCCACTTGGAGTGTGCATCCACCGCTATTAGAAACATTGAGTCCATAAATGGACCAGCAAAGTCGATGTGTACCCTTTGCCAAGGAGATGAGGGCCACTCCCATGGATGCAGAGGAGCCTGTGGTGGCGTGTTTTGGACCTTCTGGCATCCTAGACAGCTCTTAGTGATTTCTTCGATGTCCCCATCAATGCCTGGCCACCACACAAACGCTCTTGCTAGGTTCTTCATTTTCACTCCACCCAGATGTCCCTCGTGCAGCTCCTTTAACACCTTCTGTTGAAGTTTGGGTGGAATCACCACTCTAGATCCACACATCAGGGTTCCTCGACACACTGACAGCTGTTCTTTTCTCTGCGAAAATGCTGGCAGCGTTGGTTCGCCCTGTGCTGGCCATCCCTCCACCGTTAAATCATAGACTCGTGAGAGAGTCGGGTCATTTCTTGTTTCGTTTTCGATCATCGAATTTGTTACTGGTAGACATTCCACTATGGATGAGTGGAACATCTCTACCGGGTCCACCGTAGTCGCTTCTTCTACTATCGGCAATGGCAAGCGCGATAACCCATCAGCATTTCCATGCTGTTTGGACCTTTTGTATTCGATGTCATATTGGTGTGCCCCAAGTAACACGGACCACCTCTGTAACCTTTGCGCTGTCATGGTGGAAACGGCCTTGTTAGGGTTGAATATGGACACCAACGGCTGGTGGTCTGTCAGTAATGTGAACTTCTTGCCCTGCAGGTAATGATTGAATTTCTTTACGCCCCACACAAGGCTGAGGGCCTCCCTATCTATTTGAGCATAATTTCACTCCGCGGAGGTCAATGATCGGGACGCGAATGCCACTGGCCTTTCCGAGCCATTTGGTAACTTGTGTGAAAGTACTGCTCCAATTCCATAGGGGGAAGCATCACAAGCTAGACGAAGAGGTAACGTTGGGTTGAAATGAGCCAACACTTCTTCAGAGGTAATCAATGCCTTGCTTCTGCGAAAGGCCTTCTTACATTCCTCACTCCACTTCCATGGTACTTCTTTCCGCAACAGAGCATTCAGCGGATGCAGCACCGTGGATAGATTCGGCAGAAACTTGTGATAATAATTAATCAACCCCAAGAATGATCTTAACTGTGATACGTTTTCCGGAGCGGGGGCCTTCACGACAGCTTCTATCTTGTCAGGTGACTTGTGCAGCCCCTCTCGGTCAATGACATGACCGCAGTACGAGATCCGTTTTTGGAAGAACTCCCATTTCTTGCGATTAACTCGAAGGCCATATTCCTTCAACCTAGTGAGCACCAGTTTCAAATTTGTGAGGTGTTCTTCCTCGTCTTCTCCCGTAATCAGGATATCGTCTAAGTAACACTGCGTGCTTGGAATTCCTTGTAATACCTGCTCCATGGCCCTCTGCCAAATTGCTGGAGCCGAAGCTACCCCAAAAACCAGTCTATTATAACGATACAAGCCTCTGTGTGTTGATGGTGAGGTACTGACGCGACTCTTCCTCGACTTCCATTTGTAAGTATGCCTGTGCCAGGTCTATCTTGGTGAAGTGTTTCCCTTCAGCCAACGAAGCAAAGATATCTTCAATCCGCGGAAGCGGGTATTGTACCGTGTGAAGCACCGGATTCACTGTGATCTTGAAGTCTCCGCAGATGCGGACCTTCCCCGGTCCCCCTGGCTTGTTACTTGGTGAAGACTTCATGACGGGAACAATGGGCGTGGCCCACTCACTCCAGTCCACTTTTGACAGTACCCCTGATCGTTCAAGTTCTTCCAGTTCTGCCTCCACAGCAGGTTGTATCGCGTAAGGTACCGATCTGGCTTTGAAAAATTTTGGGCTTGCATGCTCTGCAATCTTAACCTTTGCTTTAATTCCTCACAGTGTTCCCAGTCCTTGCTGGAATACCTCTTTAGCTTCGTCCAATATTCTGGACAACCGTTCAGGTTTGACATCTTCCTTTCCGGAATCTACCGCCATGGTGTTTAGTGAATGCCAGTCTATCTTTATTTTCCTGATCCACTCCCGTCCCAGAAGTGGTGGACCTCCCTCAGGCAACACATACAGGTCCATCCTTTGGTGATCTTTGTCCTTGTATCTCACCTTGACTTCTATCTTTCCGATGGGGTATACTTTGTGCCCCGTGTATGTCTGCAATACTAGTTCCGTATCCCGTAGGGGAATATGCTTGAATAACTTTTTATAATCATGCTTATTCATGACCGTCAACGCCGATCCGGTGTCCACTTCCATTTTCACTTGGACTTTTGCAATCTGTAGTGTGATCCAGATAGCTTGTCGGTCAGCTTCATTACTCACATTGTGAATTCTCAGACTATCCAGTTCCTTGCAGTTGGAGTGTGAGTCCGAATTCTGTTCTTCCGGACTCTTCCTAGTCACCTCATGTACCTTTCTGTACCTCTTTTGTGGTGACTCATTATTGTTGGTCTTCTTTCCTGACCGGCATACCTTAGCTATGTGACCGAGCTTGCCACATTTCCTACATTCCTGGTTTTTAAACCAGCATTGGTTCTGGTCGTGTGTTGTTTTCCCACAACGATAGCATTTCGTTGTACCCAAAGTAATTTGCTGCACACTGAGTGCCGCTGCATTTCCGCCGTTCCTTTCGCTGCGGCTTCGTTCGATGCAGCAATAAGGACAGCCTTATCAAGTGTAAGATCGTTCTCTTCGAGCAGTCGTTTTTGTGTTTCTTCCTTCGACATTCCGCACACGAATTTGTCTCTGAGTGCCTTTGCCAGATTTTCCCTAAACTGACAGTGTTTCGCTAGCCTACGCAGTTCAATCAGGTACTCCGCGTTGCTTTCCTCTTTCCGTTGCGTTCTCGCGTAAAATTTGGATCGTTCCACTAACATCAGTGGTGCGGGGTTAAAATGATCCTTCAGGACAGCAACAATATCATCGAAAGTCTGATCCGCCGGTTTAGCTGGTGCTAGTAGATGCTTCAAGAGCCCGTATGTCTTCGCGCCCATCGAGTTTAGCAAGGTTATAGCTTTGTCATCTTCTTCTATTTTATTGGCCTCACCATAGATCTCAATGCGTTCCACATACGTGGCCCAGTCTTCTACCTCGGAATTAAAATCGTTGATGTTACCACGCTTAGGCATCTTCCCCTCTTCCTGATAACACCACGGATTATTTCTTTAAATTTTATTTTTTTTTTCAAGATGGCGGTTCCCGCGAAAATGGCGGTTTCCCGCGCTTATCTTCTCTCCCCGCCCACTTCAATGGCGGTTCCCCGCTTCTGTCTTCTTCTCCACCTAACGGCGGCTTCCCGCGTTTCTTCCCCTGGCGGGAGGGGTACACTTTCCCCACGGGCGACGGCCGCTGGCTTTCAGGTTCACAGCCTGCGCGTCGGCTTCAGTGCTTTCCCTTTTCTCGGCAGGGCAACCGGCGCTGGGTACACCCCGTTGACGGCGAACAGTTTCAGCCGCTGGGCTGGCTCTCGCTCAGTTCCCCTTGCTCAGGCTCTGTCTCTCTCCCGCTCGCTCGGCTCTACCGGCGCTGGGTACACCCCGTTGACGGCGAACAGTTTCAGCCACTGGACTGGCTCTCGCTCAGTCTCCCTTGGTCGGCTCTGCCTCTCCCGCTCGCTCGGCTCCCAATCGCGCCTCCCAGCCCTCTCACAGTCCGGTGCTTCCCTCCCCGGCTGCGGCTGAGTTGTTATATCTTCCTGCGCCTACGCTCCCGGTCGCAGCGCTTCGTGGCTTCGGTCGCTGCCCGGCCTTTTTCGCCGGTCACGGTCTAGCTGTCTCACGACGCCGTTGCGTCCCCAGCCTGTCTGTACCGCGGCTTCCTTGCTCCACGCTGCCCCAGTCTCAGCGCCTCTGGACCCGACTTCTGTCCGGCTCCTTTCCCCCTCGACCGTGGTCGAGTGCACCGCCCTTATCCTCCGGTTATTCTTTTTACTTTTCCCTTACTCACAGTCACCGTGGCCGGCTTGCTTCTCGTGCTGATCGGCTCACTCCTCACCGTGGCAGAAGGGACAGTCAGTGCCTGTTGCTGATGGAAGTCTTTGTCTCTGAATTCTTCCTCCTTTCCAGCTCTGCAGACTCGAGTTTTCTCCCAGCAGAATGACGAGGGCGGTTGCCTCTTCTCGACGCTCGTTAACTGCTTCGGAAGTATTGTTGCCGCCGGGTACGATCGGACTCGTCGCCACTGTAAAGTCTGTGGGTTATTTAGTTAATTAATACACAGACTACCAGAGTAACTTAAAACAGGACTTTACTATTCGAAGGTCAGGGCGAATCTGCCCAATAAATCCTGACACAGCACTTATATACCGGTGTGGTCACCGTCGGTATTACAGTATACAGAAGCCAACAAAGTAGTGCAACACCTAAAGTAGTTCTCTTAAAGGTGGACGGTTACATACAATAGTTCTCTTAAAGGTAGACGGGTACATACACTACAAAAACCTTAAATCTGTGTCCCCTGGTCCTTGTACCATCAACCAGTGGGAACAGCCTTTACCCATCTAGCCTATCCGAACCCATCATAATATTGTACACCTCTAGAGCAAAGGAGATTGCGGGGTAATTTGATAATGAAAACAAATCCAGCTTCTGCAACCTGTCCTTGTAGCTAAGATCCCCCATCCCCGGAACCATTCTGGTAAATCTCCTCTGCACCCTCTCGTGGGCCTTCACATCCTTCCTAAAGTGTGGTGACCAGAACTGGACACAATACTCCAGTTGTGGCCTAACCAGCGCTTTATAAAGGTTCAGCATAACTTCTCTACTTTTGTACTCAATACCTCTATTTATGAAGCCCAAAATCCCATATGCTTTGCTAACCATTGTCTCAATATGTCCCGCCACCTTCAGGGACCTATGCACATTGACTCCCAGCTCCCTCTGTCCCTGCACACTCTTTAAAACTGTGCCATTAAGTGCACATTGCCTCTCCCTGTTCCTTCTGCCAAAATGCATCACCTCACACTTCTCTGTATTAAATTCCATCTGCCACTTGTCTTCCCATTTCTGCTAGCCTTTCTATGTCATGTTGCAGTCGATTGGTATCATCCTCACTGTTTGCCCCAAGTTAGGTGTCATCAGCAAATTTAGAAATTCTACTCCGTATTCAAATATCCAGGTAATTTATATAACACAAAAAAGCAGTGGCCCCAGCACTGACCCTTGGGGAGCACCACTGTCTACCATCTTCTAGTCTGAAAAACAGCCATTTACCACAGTGGCAGGTGAAATTTAATAGAGAAGTGTGAGGTGATGCATTTTGGCAGAAGGAACAGGGAGAGGCAATGTACACTTAATGACACAGTTTTAAAGAGTGTGCAGGGCAGAGGAACCTGGGAGTTAATGTGCATAGGTCCCTGAAGGTGGCAGGACATATTGAGAGAGTGGTTAACAAAGCATATGGGATCTTGGGCTTCATAAATAGAGGTATTGAGTACAAGAGTAGAGAAGTTATGCTGAACCTTTATTTATTTATTTTTTATTCGTTTATGGGATGTGGGCATCGCTGGCAAGGCCAGCATTTATTGCCCATCCCTAATTGCCCTTGAAAAGGTGGTGGTGAGCCGCCTTCTTGAACCGCTGCAGTTCATGTGGTGAAGGTACTCTCACAGTGCTGTTAGGCAGAGAGTTCCAGAATTTTGACCCAGCGACGATGAAGGATCGGCGATATACTTCTAAGTCAGGATGATGTGTGACTTGGAGGGGAACTTGGAGGTGGTGGTGTTCCCATGCGCCTGCTACCCTTGTCCTTCTAGGTGGAAGAGGTTGCAGGTTTGGGAGGTGCTGCCGAAGAAGCCTTGGCGAGTTGCTGCAGTGCATCTTGTAGATAGTACACACTGCAGCCACGGTACACCGGTGGTGGAGGGAGTGGACGTTTAAGGTGGTAGAGGGGGTGCCAATCAAGCGGGCTGCTTTGACCTGGATGGTGTCAAGCTTCTTGAGTGTTGTTGGAGCTGCACTCATCCAGGCAAGTGGAGAATATTCCATCACACTCCTTACTTGTGCCTTGTAGATGGCAGAAAGGCTTTGGGGAGTCAGGAGGTGAGACACTCATTGCAGAATACCTAGCCTCTGACCTGCTCTTGTTGCCACAGTATTTGTTGTAAGGAGTTTGGTTTCCTTGTCCTTACAAGGGTTCTTTGACTCTGGGTTTTACAGGAACAAAATGGTAGATGACACAAAGGTTTAGGTTCAACCCAAAACTGTTAGTTTATTAAAAGCAACAAAACACAGACAAAACCCTGTTGAGATTTGGCTGAAACTTACAATCACCCATTCGGCCGGTCGTTACCATTGTGGATTGTAGGCCTGGATCGGAGATGACCTGTCCCCATCCTCCTTTATCTGACTGCAGCTGCCTACACAGTGCAAACCCCTTGTAGAGTCAACTGATACTTACAATCACCCATCCGGCTGGTCGTGGCCAACGTCGATTGTAGGCTGGGAGCTGGAGATGACTGCCTTCCCTTTCTTCTTACACCTGGCATTTGCTGTAGTCAGAGCTAGCTTCCAAGAGAGAGAGCTTCCGAGAGGAAGAGAGTGAGAGCTGTGGTGTGTTCCTTTTTTTAGTTCTTTTAGTCACCTGGCCCCATGCTGGGCCTCCCCCAACCAGTTTCGGTTGTCGGTTTGCTGAACTGTCCGACATTCACACCTCGACAACCTGTAATTCAATCACCGGAGGTGTACAGAGTTGTGAGATCGAAGATAACTCCTTATCTCCTCTCCCGCTTTCTGTAACGCATCTTCAATGTGATTTCTATTAATGTTGATGGGCGGTTGGCTGATTGTCTTCTCGGGACTTGTGTATCTTCCATTCATGTCAGGAAATCAATCGTGACCCCCATTGTTTCAGTTAAACTCAGAGCATTGCCCAGATGTTAATTTTTCCCATCGAAAACAATCATGATTCAAGGCCTCACAGTTCAATGTCAATGTCCTTTTCAGAGTTAATCATGAGTCAAAGCTTTCATTGTCCAGTATCAATGTGTTCTCCAAGAACTGCAGACTTTGATGACTGGCACCTTTTCTGTGCCTCGAAGTTTAACCATTTCATGCCCTTATCGCTGGGCCAAACAAGCTTTCAGCATTTTACAGGTTTTTAAAAAAAAATCTACAATGTGACTGGTCCAGTTAAGTTTCTGGTCAATGGTGACTCCCAGGATGTTGATGGTGGGGGATTCAGTGATGGTAATGTAAAGTATTCCACTGTTACTTTCACTTTGGCAAAATGGTACATTGTAGCAAAACTGTTAATATTTGTGAAAAGGTAAATATTTCTCTACTCCATACCTTTCAGTTGTCTAATTTAATGGCATCAGCTTTTGTAAGGATAAAACAACCAAAAAAGAGTTCTATTTACTAACCACTATGGAAAGTACATGTCTCTTTGTCTCCGGGGTTCTGCAGTGCTAAGCTTGGCTGATAAATCAAGATGAAAATATCACCCATGGGATGGCCCTCAACTGTCTGACTCAGCAGGCACAGTAAGTACTGAACTATTCCTTGTGGCTGAATTGTGATTTGTGCAACAATTTAAACTTTGTGCTGTTGTCTGCTTCACTTAACCATTAATTGTGACATATAATGGAACTTCAGTGAGTTATCAGATAGTCACTTTGTTGGTCTTAAATGGATTCCGTGCTGGTTGCACAAAATGCACCACAGCTTATTATCGTGTACTTCAGCATTTTCTTAAAGGGACTATGTCCTTCTACTTTTATAGATGATTTGGGCATCCACAATGGTGGCATTAATTTTGAGCATTGCACAATTTGTACACGACTAATGCCTGTAAATTGTTTCAGAGATGTGATCATAAAGCCAGATGTTTTCGATGAGGCTGCATCAATGGAACTCGTGTTTGCAAAGTGACGGTTGACCCAAATTGACATGCATCGTGAATACACCCAAACTGATACCACTGTTAGCATAATAATCATAATGCTTCACAACCCTTAAGTTGGGATAACCTGTAACATTTATGGGATTATATTCCATTTAACAGTATTTGTTGCCTTTATTTACTGCCATGAAGATAATGGTGTAACAGTGCAACTGCACAGTATCTATGCTGCTTTTATGTTGGTGGACTAAAATGACCAATTTAGCCAATTATTGGGACTGGGCCCTCACTTCATAACTGATATTTTTCTCTTTGAGACAGTTTTAACAAATTCATAAATGCGTTTCACATTCGTTAAAACTAACATACAAGGAAAATATGTGTTGGTGAAAATGAGTGATCATGTTAAACTGCATATGGTGGTATCATGTATCAATACAGATAATTGAGGAATACATTGGTGCTCACTGCTTTAAGTGCAATGAGCTTTCTTGACTTTGCATTATAGCAATGCATTGCTTTGAATGTAAGCTGTAAAGTGGATAATTTTGCAATATGCACTTGCTAAATAATTCCACTTTTACAACTGAAAGCGGGCACATGAGATCCCAAAAAAAAGAAGACCACCAAATCAGATTGAACTTTCCAGAAACAACTGCTATTCTATCCAGGAGGATGTACAATCACCATGGCGAAGGACCTATTCGACATATGATCCATAGAAGTTTACAGCTCAGAAGGAGGCCATTATGTACATTGTATTTGTGTTGGGTCTTTATTAGAGCAATCCAAAATTACTTCTACTGCCCTCTTCTCTCTCCATAGCCCTGTATCTTCACCTGTATCAAATATTTATCTAATTTTCCATTAAAAGGTGCAATGATCTCTGCCTAAACTACTTCCTGTAGCAAAGCATTTCATGCTCCAACACCCATCTGCATAAAGAAATGAACTGGGTTTGAAAGAATGACACAGAGAGGGAATCAAAAATGTCCACGACAAAATAACCAACTTTTACTTTAACCACTGGAAACATATTGCAGGTAAATAAAATATTGGCCCAGAAATTCGGGTCTCCACGGGTGAGTACGCACGGGGTACTCACCCCTAGGCCCGATGAAAGTGCCGGTTTCCTGCATGCACTGCGCATGTGCGGGAAACCGGCACTTCCGTTCCTCTGAATGAAGGGGTTCAGAGGTCGAACGCGTGCGCAGGAGGGGCTGCGCATGCGCATCGAACTTCGGTCGGGAACGTAAGCCTGCAGAATTTAGAAATGTAAAAAGCAGGCGTAAGGCCTGCTTTTTACAAGGTAAGTGATGAATTAATTAAAATTCAAATATTTTTTCCGCAGGTTTATTATTTTTAAATACTTTTAAGCAAGGTAAGTTTATTTTTAGCCCCGTTAGAAAATAAAATTATGTTTTTCGAAAATTTAAATTATTGTTTAAAATAGTTATTTCATGTAATTTATAGTTTATTTTAAAAATGTGATGTTTTTTTAAAATTTATTTGAAGATTTAGTGCTATTTTGGGGCCGTAGTATTTATAAGTCTTGACAGCACTTCCTGTCAGACTGTCTGCTCTGATTGGCTCCCCATGGCCCACGTGATTCCAGGGGACGCATCGAACTAACTGCGCCCCTGGGATACGTAAGCACTGCGCACCGGCAGCTGGACCAGGCCCCGGATCGGAATCCCACGGGGGCCCATAGCTCAACGGCCGGCGCGCAAGATAAGTGCAGGTCGGGGGCTTGCACCCGCGGGAAGCCCCCGACCTGAATTTCTGGGCCAATGTTATTAATTGGAAAGGTGACTGTAGTTATCCTTACAATAATTTGAGGTAGTTAGTTTGAAATGAATAAATGATCTCAACAAAACAATTAAAGATGGCACAGTGCAATATCTTCCATCCCATCCTAACTCTGTGCAAAAGATGAATAGTGCTGGGAACAATGGGTTGGATGCTGGCCTTTCACCTCTGGATGTCATCTCAATGCTTAGGATAGAAACCTGCTTTATCGTTTCTATTTTCAAATGTAAGTAAGATTGGCTGCCAGTCTTTGGGTCACTGGGTCATTATATGTAGCAACACGTTGCATACATTTGTGAAGAGTTCCTCTATGTTATTTCTAGCACAACTATAAACATATATGTCTAGGCCATATTGATGATTTTGTTAGAATATGGAACAGTGAAAATCTTCATAAATACATTTACAAACAACAGCAACAACTTGCATTTATATAGCGTCTTTAACATAGAAAAACATCTCAATGAACAAGTATGATTTGGAGCTAAGTATTCCAGGCTATTGGATCTTTAGAAAGGACAGGAAAATTGGGAAAGGAGGGGGAGTAGCAATATTGATTGAACCCCCCCCCCCCAGTTACTGCAGTAGAAAGAAGGGATGTCCGTAAGGATCTTCAGGCAATGGAAATACTATGGATAGAGTTAAAGAACAGCAAAGGATAAAAGGACGTTTTTTAAACTACAGACCACTTGCAGCCAGGCAGATAATTTTCTTTCTCAAAAGAATATCAATTTATTAAATCTGGATTTTAACTGAAAATACCAACATGCCAGAGTGTGTCTGTGATTCTAACTCAACAGGATGGGCAAGCTTTATTTTGCTTGAAATGGTCTGAAAGTGGCACGTATGACTGTGAGAACACATACTGAGTCCTGAAATCAAACAAATCAGCCATTTTTACACTGTCTGTTTCAATTTATATAACTTCTTTCGCAGTTCAATTCCTTATGGTATGATAAAGAATGTCTGAAAATTGGAACTTTAAAAATAAACTTTTTTTCAATGACTCTTGTGCTCATTTTGGAGAAGAATTGAACATTTTTCATTTTGGGCATCCAGCGTCTGCATCAAGCAGTTCCCAGTCAGGCACTGCATGGCTAGATGCAGGACAAGGCTCCCTCTACTCTGCACCAACAATATGCAACAATGTGAACCTCAAAAAAACACTCCTATTATACTAGTGTGCTGTTTTCCATTTCCAATGTCATCCACCCTGAGACACCTCTGACTGAGTTTGTCAATTAGTGCTGTATAGGCAGCAGTTTTGTGCCTCAAGCTCATACCTACTAGGAAGTGGTTTGACATAGGATCCTTACAGCCAACAAAATGATAATTCTGTTACTGTGGCGGAGCCACTGAATGACTCTGGGCAACTGTACATAATTCCCTTCAACGATGTTCTAACACCAGCCTAAGCCTGTACCATTGTGTTAGACATTACTTCGTTTTATATATAGGCCCAGAAATTCGGGTCGGGGGCTTCCCGTGGGTGTAAGCCCCCGACCTGCACTTACCTTGCGCCGGCCATTGAGCTGTAGGGCCCCGTGGAATTCCGCTCCGGGGCCTGGCCCAGCTGCCGGCGTGCTGTGCTTGCATGTCCCAGGGGCGTAGTTAGTGCGATGCGTCCCCTGGGATCATGTGGGCCATGGGCAGCCAATCGGAGGAGGGAAAAGCCCATTCATAAGATTGACAGGTCAAAACTTATAAATACTATGGGCCCAAAATAGCAGTAAACCTTCAAATAATTTTTTTTTTATCACACTTTTTAAATAAACTATAAATTACATTAAATAACTATTTTAAACAATAATTTAAATTTTTGAAAAAAATAATTTTATATAACAGGGCTAAAAATAAACTTACCTTGCTTTAAAGTACTTAAAAATAATAAACCTGTGGAAAAAATGTTTTAATTTTAATTAATTGACCGCTTACCTTGCAAAAAGCAGGCCTTGCGCCTGCTTTTTAAATGTGTAAATACTGCAGGCTTACCCTCCCGGGAAAACCTGTAAAAAAAAAACCTAAGTTCAAAGCGCATGCACAGCCTCCACTGCACACGCGTTCGACCTCTGAACCTCTTCATTCAGAGATCAGAAGTGCCGGTTTCCCGCACATGTGCAGTGCATGCAGGAAACCGGCAATTCCATTCGGCCTACGGGTGAGAACCCCATGCGTACTCACCCGGGGAGAGCCGAATTTCTGGACCATAGTGTTTGTATGCACGGGGCATGGCCCCATTAAGAGCGTGGGAAAACGCGGGCAAACGTGATGACGTCATGTCGCAAACCACGTGACTGCCCAGTCAGTCCTTGTGGAAGCTCCATCTTGTTAAGACCTGTTTGGTGGTTCTCCTGTATCGATCTCATCAAACTGTTTGAACTCGTTTAGTTTTACATTAAAGACCTGTTTGATTTGATCTCCTGAGTCGACCTCAGTTATTAGTTAGGATTTCGTCAATTTCTACATTGGTGACCCCATCTTTTGTGAATGTTTTTCGCAAAAAGGACACAGCATGGAGGCCAATGCCGTTTCGCTGAAGCTACCGCAGTTCTGGGAGCAGCAAGCGACCTCGTGGTTCATTCAGGTCGAGGCCCAATTCGCCCTGAGGGACATCGTTGCCGATCAGACCAAATATCTCTATGTGGTCTCCGCCCTCGATGGCTCTACCGCCTCGCGGATCGTCAGCCTCCTCGAGAACCCTCCGGCGGACCGCAAGTATGAAACCCTCAAGGCGTGGTTGCTGCAAGTTTTCGGGCTCACTAAGGCGGAGCGCGCCCGTCGATTGCTCGCTATGCCCGGGCTCAGGGACTCCAAGCCTTCGGAGTTAATGAGCCAAATGCTCACACTCCTTGGCTCCGAACCAGAATGCTTCCTATTCCGGGAAATATTCCTCAGCCAGCTACCGGAGCAGGTGCAAGCCGCCCTGGCCAGATCCGAAATTGAGGACTGCGCAGCACTCGCGGCAGAGGCGGACAAAATTTTCGCGGTTACTCAGCAGTTCTGCGCCGCCACGAGGTGCCCATCCCCCACAGACACCGCCCCAGCTCGTCAGCCTGCTGGGCTGTGTTTCTACCACACGCAGTTTGGTGCGAAAGCGAGACGTTGCCGCCCTCCCTGCAGCTTCCCCCAAAAAAAGAAACAACTACGACCACCGAGGAACAGGTCTAACGGGCGCCCTGCGGCCGCGATGGCGATCGGCAATGCGGGCAAGTTGCTGTTTATCACCATAACTCTCTCCGGTCATCGTTATCTGTGTGACACCGGAGCGCAGTGCAGCATATTACCCGCGTCCACCCTCGATGTGCAGACCGGGATTCACGGCCTCGCCCTTGAAGCGGCCAGTGGCGGAGCAATTCGGGCCTTCGGCAAACGGCGGGTGCAGTTGTGTTTCGGGGGCCAACGCTTTTACATAGAAACATAGAAGATAGGAGCAGGAGTAGGCCATTCGGCCCTTCGAGCCTGCTCCGCCATTCAACGAGATGATGGCTGATCATCCAAACCCTAGCACCCGGTCCCTACACCGACAGCCATCCCACCCAAGCCCTATCCCCGTAACCCCGTAACCCCGCGTATTTAATCCCCCCTAACACTAAGGGCCAATTTTATTTATCATGGCCAATCAACCTAACCCGCACATCTTTGGACTGGGACTTTGTTACGGCCAAGGTTTCACAACCCATTCTCGGCGCGGATTTCCTGTGCGCCAACAGCCTCCTGGTTGACATGCGGAACCGGCGGATGTTCAACGCGGCAACTTTTCATTCTATCCCGTGTTACCACTACGTCGCGCATCGTCGCCTGTGCTTTTCCAGCTCCGGATGAGTTCGCTCGCCTGCTAGGCGAATTCCCCGACCTGACCAGACCCACGTTCTCCTCCACAGCCACAAAGCACGGTGTGGAACATCACATCACCAACGGCCCCCCGGTCTACGCGCGGGCCCGGTGCCTGGAACCTGGCAAGCTGGCGGTCGCAAAAGCGGAGTTCACGACCATGGAACAGTTAGGGATTATTCGCCGGTCGAATAGTCCCTGGTCTTCACCCCTCCACATCATCCCGAAGCTTGGCGGTGGATGGCAGCCATGCGGCGACTATCGACGCCTAAATGATGCCACCACTCCTGATCGGTACCCGATCCCCCACATCCAGGATTTCTCTGCCCATTTGGCAGGGAACACTGTCTTCTCGAAAGTCGACCTCGTCCGGGGCTACCACCAGGTCCCCGTTCATCCCCAAGACATCCAGAAGACCGCAGTCATCATCCCATTCGGCCTTTTCGAGTTTTTAAGAATGCCGTTTGGGTTGAAGAACGCCGCCTAGGCTTTCCAACGCCTGATGGACTCTGTGCTGCGGGACCTCAAGTTCCTCTTCGTCTACCTGGACGATATTCTCATTGCCAGTCCCAATAAAGAAGAACACATCTGTCACCTACGCAGCCTCTTTCGACATCTCAGCCAACATGGCCTGATTATCAACCCGGCCAAGTGCCAGTTTGGCCTGCAACAAATTGATTTCCTGGGGCATCGCATCACTTCATAGGGATCGGTTCATTTACAAGCAAAGATACAGGCGGTGACAGCCTTTCCACGCCCGCAAACCATTAGGGCCCTGCAGGAATTCCTAGGCATGGTAAACTTTTACCATCGTTTCGTGCCTAAAGCAGCACTACTCATGCAGTCCCTGTACGAGGCCCTCAAGGGCAAGACTGACAAAGATAAGGTAGACTGGACGAATGACATGGCCCGGGCGTTCGCTGACACCAAAAGCGCCTTGGCCAATGCGACTATGCTGGCACACCCGCTGCCAGGAGCCACCATCGCCCTCACCACCGACGCATCAGATTACGCAATCGGCGCCGTGCAAGAGCAGTGGGTGAACGGGACGTGGCAGCCATTGGCATTCTTCAGCCGTCAACTACGGCAGAACGAGAGAGCGTATAGCACTTTCGACCGGGATTTGCTCGCTCTTTTTCTGGCCATCCGCCATTTTCGCTTCCTCCTCAAAGGACGTCCCTTCACCGCCTTCGTGGACCATAAACCGCTCACCTTCGCCATGGCCAAGACCGCCGAACCATGGTCATCCCGACAGCAACGTCAACTGACCTATATATCCGAGTTCACCATGGATATACAGCACGTGGCCGGTAAGGACAACCTGGTGGCCGACTGCCTCTCCCGCACGACCGTCAATACGGTTCATTTAGGCATCGATTACGCCCTCATGGCAGCGGATCAAGCCTTGAGACCCAGAAGTCCAAGCCTACAGAACCAC
Source organism: Somniosus microcephalus (assembly GCF_052327205.1). NCBI lineage: Eukaryota > Metazoa > Chordata > Chondrichthyes > Squaliformes > Somniosidae > Somniosus > Somniosus microcephalus. The sequence continues at coordinate 160,012,901 of NC_140994.1, forward strand.
CGTCACTGGCCTCCAGTTGGCCGACGTCAAGCTCCATGCGGCAGGTACCACGCTCTTGTGTGACATCTCCGTACAGGACCCTCGCCCTGTCGTACCGGCCGTCTGGCGCCGCAAAGTGTTCGACACCATACATGGGTTGTCACACCCAGGAATGAAGGCCTCCCAGAAGCTGATGTCAGCGTAATTCGTATGGCACAGCATGCACAAGGATGTCCGCGACTGGACCAACACCTGCGTGGTCTGCCAAAAGGCCAAAGTGCAGTGTCACATCAAAGCTCCATTGGCCACCTTCACAGTGCCGGAGCAACGGTTTGACCATGTCAATGTGGACCTGGTGGGTCCACTCCCACCCTCCCATGGTTTTTCACACATCCTGACCATGGTTGACCGCACCACCAGATGGCCGGAGGCGGTTCCCCTATCGTCCACTACTTCGGCGGACGTGGCCAGGGCGTTCATTTCCACCTGGGTTACCCGTTTTGGAGTGCCCGCTGATATTTCTTCAGACAGGGGACCACAGTTTTCCTCCAAACTCTGGAATGCAGTGGCCCAAGGACTCGGTGTCAAATTACACCACACCACAGCCTACCACCCACAGGCGAATGGTCTCTGTGAACGTTTCCACCGGTCACTGAAAGCCGCCGTGAGGGCCAGCCTCCAGGACGCTGGATGGGCAGACAAGCCACCGTGGGTCCTGTTGGGCCTTCGCACGGCCCCCAAAGAAGACCTTCACTCTTCATCCACGGAGCTGGTGTACGGACAACCGTTGCGAGTCCCAGGAGATTTCCTACCAGAATCGACGAAGCCTTGGTCCGCGTCTGACCAGCTTACTAGTCACCGAGAGGCGGCCAGCTGTTTCGCGCCATTGCCCACTTCGCACCACGGGCTGCAGAGTTTGCACATTCCAACGGGGCTTCACAAGGCAGAATACATCTTTATCCGCCACGATGTTCACAGGAATCCACTCAAGGTGCCATATACTGGTCCTTTCCGCGTGTTGGAGGCAGGGGACAAAACCTTCACCGTAGATGTCGGTGGTAAGCCGGACCACATTTCAGTCGATCTGGACCTCAACCGCCCCGTCGAGACAGCACTCCCGCCGAGACGAGGTCGGCCACCCATCGCCGTTCCAGCAGACCAAGCGCAACCGCCCGCCAGACCGTCAGCTGCCCAGCAGCCTCCACCTCAGGAGTACAGGAGTCGTTCCGACAGGCTCATCAGACCCCCTCGCTGTTTGACTTTGTCTATTAAAGCGAATTCTGGGGGGGGGGGCGCATGTGGTGGAGCCACTGAATGACTCTGGGCAACTGTACATAATTCCCTTTAACGATGTTCTAACACCAGCCTAAGCCTGTACCATTGTGTTAGACATTACTTCATTTTATATATAGTGTTTGTATGCACGGGGCGTGGCCCCTTTAAGAGTGTGGGAAAATGTGGGCAAATGCGATGACGTCATGTCGCAAACCACGTGACTGCCCAGTCAGTCCTCATGGAAGCTCCATCTTGTTAAGACCTGTTTTGTGGTTCTCCTGAGTCGACCTCAGTTATTAGTTAGGAATTCGTCAATTCCTACATTACTGAAATAATGTGGTGTTCTAATTTTTCACTTTCCTTGTATCACATCATCAAGACCAAAGCTAAAGTTAGAGCTAGGAATAACATCCTGCAAAATCTGGCTAACACAAAGTGGGGCACTGATCCAAACATTATTAGGTCCAGAACTCTGGCACTCTGTTTTTCTGCTGCCAAATATGATTGCCCAGTATGGGAACACTCCTCAGTTCTTAAAGTCTGCTGCCATTGCTGTACCAGCTGCCTTAAACCTACCAAGGTAGACGATCTTAGCTACTGTTGGGTATTGCACCTCCAGACATTCATGAGCAGCCAGATCCGAAAGCAATGGACAATCTAATGATTCTCGCCATCCACTGTTCCAATCCCATTCTGCTCAGAGTAAATTGGAGACAAGAAGAGCTTGCTGTACTCTGTGAACCCTCCTAACTATAGTATGAAACAGTGGAGAATTAACGCTTGTGGAACAGGTCTACAAAATAAACCACATTGTCTGGATATCGAACCCGATGAACACCTCCCAGCTGGAGCCTCTGAGCCATGGCCAGTCTGTCAATGCCTCAACCACTTACGTACTGGTACTGGTCATTCAAAAGTAATGATGCGGGAATGGGGTTACAATAACAGTAACTCAGTGATGTGTGACTGTGGTGATGAGTCGCACGCGATGGACCATCTGCTCCACTGCCAACTATTGTCTGAGTCCTCTAATGCCATTGCTCTCACCGAATACAATTATAATGCCAATGCATGTGTAGCCTTGTGGCAGGGAAGAATGTGAAGCAACAATATGACAATGACTTTCATTGTATTATATAGGTCTGAATTATTTCCAACGAAAAATAAAAATATCTAGCGATAAGAAGAATGTTACTGATTAGCATTGTTTTTTGAACAATAAATTTTAAAGATGAACATTTGATAATCAATACTTTGATACCTGAATTCAGTGAATAAACAGAAGGGATAAAAGAGATTACTTCGCTATAAGACAGAAATTTATGAAAGAAAACTGCAAGACTACACAAGCCCTTTCTTCAGGTGTAAATGAGACAGTTAGTATTCTTGGCTAGTTTGAACATCAATTGTGTAATGCCACTGTACTGGGAAAATGAAACACAGTTATGGACGTCTGTCTAAATAGAGTTCTTTTTCATTTATAGTTGAGGAAAGACATATGTGATCTTGAAACTTTTTGTCTAATGGGGATGTAACTGTTAGTCTGGTGAAAGGTAATTATTTTATGGATATTGTGACCCATTTCAAATATTTCTGCTTTTAAAATTATTTTTGGATCAACTTCCTTGTAGAAGCGTAATACTGCCAGTGTGAACTTGAGTAAAGCACAAAAGATGCAGTTTATCAGGATGCAAGAAAAAGTGGCTAACAATCAGACTTGTATAAAAGAATAGCTTTACTGATACTGAATAAGCAGTACAGTAAAAGCACTAGACTATAACATTATTACATAATATTTACAGCACAGAAACAGGCCATTCGGCCCAACAGGTTCATGCTGGTGTTGATGTTCCACACGAGCCTCCTCCCACCCTTCTTCATCTAATCCCAACATATCCTTCTACAGGTAGACTATCCTTTATCCGAAAACCTCGGGACCAGCCGAGTTTCGGATAAAGGAGAATTTCGGATTTCGGAAGGTGGGTCGGCGGGGGTCCGCGGGGGGGTCGGCGGGGGGTCGTGCGCACGACTTACACTGACGCTCAGCGTAAGTCAGTCAGGGTCGGCGGGGGTCGGGGCCGGCGGGGTACGCGGGGGGGTGTCGGCGGTTGTCGGGGCTGGCGGGGTCCGCGGGGGGGTCGGCGGTTGTCGGGGCTGGCGGGGTCCGCGGTTGTCGGGGCCGGCGGGGTCCGCGGGGGGGCCGGCGGTTGTCGGGGCTGGCGGGGTCGGCGGTTGTCTGGGCCGGCGGGGTCCGCGGGGGGGTCGGCGGTTGTCGGGGCTGGCAGGGTCGGCGGTTGTCGGGGCCGGCGGGGTCCGCGGGGGGGTTGGCGGTTGTCGGGGCTGGCGGGGTCGGCGGTTGTCGGGGCTGGCGGGGTCGGCGGGGGGATCGGCGGGGGGTCGTGCGCACGACTTACCCTTTATCCGAACTTCCGCAACCGGAACCCTCTAAAAACCGAAGGTTTTTTCGTTCAGCGTAAGTCGTACGCACGACTTACGCTGAACGAAAAAACCTTCGGTTCTTAGAGGGTTTCGGTTTTCGGAAGTCCGGATAAAGGGTAGTCTACCTGTATTCCGTTCTCCCTCATGTGTTTATCTAGCTTCCCCTTAAATGCATCTATGCTCGTCGCCTCAACTACTCCTTTTGGCAGTGAGTTCCACATTCTTACCACTCTCTGGGTAAAGAATTTTCTCCTGAATTCCCTATTGGATTTATTAGTGACTATCTTATATTTATGGCATCTAGTTCTGATCTCCCCCGCAAGTGGAAACATCTTCTCCAGATCCACCCTATCAAACGCTTTTATAATCTTAAAGATCTCTATCAGGCCACCTGTCAGTCTTCTCTTTTCTATAGAAAAGAACCCCAGCCTGTTCAATCTTTCCTGATAGGTATAACCTCTCAGTTCTAGTATCATCCGAGTAAATCTTTATTGCATCTTCTCCAGTGCCTCTAGATCCTTTTTATAATATGGAGACCAGAACAGTTCACAGTACTCCAAGTGTGGCCTAACCAAGGTTCTATAACGTCTCTGCTTTTCAATTCTATTCCCCTAGAAATGAACCCCAGTACTTTGTTTGCTTTTTTTATGGCCTTATTAACTTGCGTTGTTACTTTTAGTGATTTGTGTATCTGTACCCCCAGCTCCCTCTGCTCCTCTACCCCATTTAGACACTTAAGCCGGAATTTTCCTTACCTCGGCGGGTCCGTGGCGGGCGACGTCGGTGGTGGATCCCGACCCCGCTGCAGGCTCCATCCTGCTGTCCAAAATGATTTTCCCTTGATAGCACTTGTTAAGCCCGCCCAGTGCATTTCCCAGTCCAAATAGAGGAAGCAGGTATGGTGACATCATTTGATGACGTGTCATCAGCCGGTTTCCTTAAAGCGACCATGGTCAACTTTATTTTGACATTTGTGCTGTCAGTGTTCTACAGCACTGAAGTGTTGCAAACACTGATGAAGACTGTGCAGAGCTGCACCCAGGCTCTCCCATGACACCCTACATATGTTTATGGAGGGAGTCAGATCACGCAGGGAGGTCCTCTTCCCTTCTGATGGGCTGAAGACACCTCCCCAGGAGATCAACACAGCCTGGTTGCAGATTGCAGCGGAGGTCACAAGCAGCGATGTCATCAGGAGGACCTGGGTGCAGTGGTGCAAACCTTTCAATGATCTTATTAAATCACGAAATGTTAGTACAAAGCCACACTCACCTTCATCCTGCTGTGCCTCTCATCACATCCCCATCACTCTGCCTTCCCTACCCGACTCCTGCACATCCTTACTCACACCAACTTACCTTGCACCTCCACCCATCCCTCTCTATCTACATTATCACATCCCCATCTCACTAGCCACCCCTCACACTCACCCTTATCCTAGTCCAATCATACCAACTAACAACACACAAGGGTAGGCACTTGGGTGTTTTATCCAATGTTCATGTAAAGTTTCTGTTAATGTGGTGTCAAACATTGAAACCTCTATTTTCCGCTCTTGGACAGATTTGTGTGCACCTTTGGAAGTGGCTTAGTGAGTTGCAGTGAATGGTGAGACATAATGGTTCCCCCCACAATGGTGGTGAGTGTGAAAGGAATGGTGTGGACATTGTAGGGTGCTTTATGGTGTTGGTGTGGGGTGGTGCCAACCTGGCGCATCATGTGGCAGCCAGGGTGTACAGCGTCAAGTGAAGTAAATCTGGCCATGGTGAGGCCATCCCTGGCCTCCTGGGCAGCAATGTGCTCAGGTGCTGATGCCCTCTGTCCTGTGCAGCATCAGGTGATTGTGGAGAAGGTTGGTGGTTTTGTTGGTGCTGCTGGTGTGCCTGGTGCTGCTGGTGTTGGGGCTGATCGTGTTCGGATTCTGAGGACCAAGGTGAGACAGTGTAAAGGGCACCCATGTTGATGGAATAGATGGCAGGTGAAGTACAGATGACAGAAGCATTCTGTCAATGGTGAGTGAGGTTTTTACAATGAGGTGAGACTGTTTGCTCCAAACACGTGCAGCCTGCAGAAAGCTCAGTCTGTCTTCCAAATGGAGTACGTACCAACTTCTGTGCTTGGAAAGTGAACAGCTGTGAGGTGGGAGCTTTTATAGCACTTTTCAAGCTGTCAAGTAACCAGCTGATTCAATGGTCATTCAAGTCCCGCCTCAGATTCACTGACGTGATTCCCGAGCAACATGGACCCCGTTGGTGAGCAGTTAAAGTAAAAAGGTAAGATTAAAAGAATTATTAAGGTTCTCTTAACAACCAGATAATTGTTTAAATTGGGTCGCCTGCCTCTGCGGGTCGGGTTGGATCGGAGCTCACAGACTCGCCTGTGGGAAAGACGCATTGTGAATGGTTGACAGTGGGGTCCCGATCTGCTGTCAAAAAAAAATCAAATTTCCCGCCTGACCCGCCACCGATCCTGCCCACTGATCCTCTGGAAGATCCAGCCCTTATTTTCCAAGGAGCACGCAGCCTCCTTATTCTTCCTACCAAAATGTACCACCTCACACTTATCTACTGAAGTTCAGGTGCAGGGTCGTGAAATATGTCTACTGTAATGTATGTACCTTTAAGGGAGAGAACTACTTTTTACAGCTCCTGTATACTGTAGTACCAGCAGTGACCACACCTGTATATAAACCCTGAGTAGTGATCTGTACAGTTAGTTCTAGAGTAACCCTCATTCTAAACACCTGTTGAATCGTTCTCTGCAGTCTGTTGCCTGATTATTGAAGGACACAACATTAAGATACACAGATCTAACGGTGGCGACGAGCAAGTTCGAACCTACATGCAACTCCGCATCACCTCCCAGGGATTCGCTCCTGGAAAAAAGTGGAAGAAGGTCGAGTCCAGAAGCACGGGCGTCGACCACGGGCAACCGCCCAGTCATCCAGCGGAGATTTGAGCATCGCAGGGGAGGCTGTCGAGAGCCAGACTTGGCTTTCCAGTCACGGTGGTCCAGCAAAACGGGCTGGCAACAGGTACTGCGCAGACCCTTCCCGGACAGCGGTGGGCTAGGGCCCAACCGAGAGGCACAGAAAAAGGCCGAGCAGCGTCGACGGGGGAGAGAGAGAGGGCAGAGCGCACAGTGCGCTGCAGGTGTTCAGGACCGAGTGGCGTCAACGGGGGAGAGAGACGAGAGAGAGCAGAGCGCAGCCGGTGCTCAAGGGCCGAGCAGCGTCGATGGGGGAGAGAGAGACGGCAGAGCGCACAGCGCGCAGCCAGTGTTCAAGTGCCGAGCAGCGTCAACGGGGGAGAGAGATGAGAGAGAGCAGAGCGCAGCCGGTGTTCAAGGGCCAAGCAGAGTCAACGGGGGAGAGAGGCGCGCAGGAAAACGCGAGGCGCTGCCATTGCCACGAGGACCGCAGAGAGCGGAATTGGCAGCAGCACAGGAGCAGCGCACGAAACCCACAGGGCGTCGCCATTTGCCACGCGGACCACCGACAGCGGCGTTGGCAGCAGCGCGGGAGACGCCATTTTAAGCCAGTCTAACCACACCCAAAAATGCCGAAGAGTGGCAGTATCACAGCGTTCGACAATGAAGTCGAAGATTGGACGACATATGTCGAACGCATAGAAATATACTGCAAGGCGAATGAAGTGCCAGATGACAAGAAAGCGCTGGTGTTGTTGAATTCAATGGGTGCAAAAACGTACGCCTTACTACAAAACCTAGTAACCCCAGAGAAGCCAGTAGAAAAGTATTTTGAAAACATAGTGTCAATCCTACAGGACCACTTAAACCCCACACCGCTGCTGATAGCAGAAAGATTTAAGTTTCACAAAAGGAACCAGCATAAAGATGAAAGTAATGCTGAGTATTTAACGGAACTGCGCAAGCTATCGAAACACTGCCAGTTTGGAATGGGACTAACAGATACTTTAAGGGACAAGTTTATGTGTGGGCTTCAAAGTGAAGGAACCCAGAAACGGCTTCTATCAGAAAAGGATCTTACGCTGGACAAGGCTTTCAGCATTGAAGTATCATACGAAGCAGCAGCACGGGGCGCTGCAGAGATACAACGGAGACCGCAAGAATATAGCACAAATGAAATGTCATACGGAACAGTGAAGTGCTATCGCTGTGGCAGAACAACGCACGACCATAATGATTGCTGGTTCAAGGACAAAGTGTGCAGACAGTGTGGAAAAGTAGGACACATAGCAAGAGTCTGCAGGTCAGGAAAGAAAACCAGCAGCAAGAAATCTCCACAGGAGAAGTACAAGAAGGTACATAAGGTGACGGAGAGTCGTTCAGACGAACAGAAGAGTGATACAGACTCCGGAAGCAAGGAGCTGGGTTGTCTGAAACTACATAATGTGATCAAAACGGAGGATCACCAAACTATCTGGGTCACGCTCAAGATAGCAGGAGTCCAAGTGAAAATGGAATTGGACACAGGATCAGACCTAACAGTCATAAACCGAAGGGACTACAAGCGGCTATTCGCACATATACCTTTGAGAGATACAAAGATTGTCTTGAAGACGTACACGGGGCAAAAAGTCTACCCCAAAAGAAAAATAAGGGTGAACGTTATATATAACGGCAAGGAAACACCAAAAATGGACCTATATGTATTACCAGATAGAGGACCACCACTACTAGGACGTGAATGGATCCGGAAGATACAGCTAGATTGGCATTCCATATAGGCACTGACTGTGGCTGACAAAAAGGATGATGACATCACACCTGAGCGACTGTCAAAGATCCTAACTGACGCGAAAGAAGTGTTCCAGCAAGGACTCGGAACACTAAAGGGCATGACAGAGATGATTAAAATAGAGGAAAACGCAAGCTCAAAATGTTTTAAGGCCAGACCGGTACCTTATGCGATCCGCCCAGCCGTCGAAGCAGAGCGGCAGAGTTTGGAACGTTCAGGTGTACTGTCCAAGGTAGACTGGAGCGAGTGGGCTACACCCATCGTCCCTGTGATGAAAAAGCCATTGAGCAGCACGCCTGGGGAACCAAGGAAAGTTCGCATCTGTGGGGACTTTAAGGTAACAGTGAACCCGGTCCTTCACACCGTACAATATCCACTTCCGCGGATTGAAGATATTTTCACCTCGCTATCTGGAGGGAAACGCTTCACTAAGATGGGTCTGGCCCAGGCGTATCTGCAAATGGAGGTAGAAGAAGCATCAAAAAAATACCTCACAATCAACACCCATAAAGGCCTCTACCAATACAACCGGCTGGTATTCGGGGTAGCATCAGCTCCGGCTATTTGGCAGAGGGCAATGGAACAAGTCCTGCAAGGGATCCCAGGGACCCAGTGTTATTTGGACGACATCCTGGTCACGGGCGAAAATGACAGTGATCACCTTGCCAACCTGGAGCAGGTGCTCACTCGATTGCAGGAATATGGACTCCGAGCTAACCGCCCCAAATGCGAGTTTTTTAGGAAACAGATCTCGTATTGTGGCCACGTTATCGATAAAGAGGGGTTACATAAGTCCCCAGAGAAGATTGAGGCAGTAGTCAAGGCTCCAGCACTGGAAAATGTGTCACAACTGAGGTCGTTCCTCAGGCTGGTAAACTACTACCATAAGTTCTTGCCAAATTTGTCTACAATACTACACCAACTGAACACCCTACTGCAAACTGGGGTGCCATGGAAGTGGAGTGACGAATGTAGACGAGCTTTCCAGAAGAGCAAAACACTAATCACATCGAAAGAGGTATTGGCCCATTACAACCCGGCATTACCAATTCGGTTGGCATGTGATGCGTCACCCTACGGCATTGGAGCAGTGCTGTCGCACAAATTCTCGGACGGCTCAGAGAGGCCAATAGCCTTTGCGTCACGATCACTAACCTCAGCCGAGCGTAACTACGCCCAGATTGACAGGGAGGCCCTCAGCCTAGTGTGGGGAGTGAAAAAGTTCAATCACTATCTGCACGGGCAGAAGTTCACTTTGCTGACTGACCACCAACCACTTGTCTCCATCTTTAATCCAAAGAAGGGCGTTCCGGTGATGACTGCGCAACGTCTACAAAGATGGTCCCTTTTTCTAGGGGCGCACCAATATGAAATCGAGTGTAAGGGCACGAAACAGCATGGAAACGCTGATGGGCTATCACGCCTGCCACTGCCTGCTGCGGAGGAAGCACCAGCAGTGGATCCTGTCGAAATATTTCATTCGACTATAATTGAATTCTTGCCAGTAACTAACGCTGGTATAGAGAAGGTGACCCGAAATGACCCGACACTGTCTCGGGTATATGATTTGACGGTGAAGGGATGGCCAGCACATGGCGACTCACTGTTGCCAGCATTCTCGACAAGGAGAGAACAGCTGTCAGTATGCCAGGGGACCTTGATGTGTGGATCCCGAGTGGTAATTCCACACAAGTTAAGGGAGAGAGTGCTCAATGAGCTTCACGAAGGTCATCTGGGAGGGGTGAAAATGAAAAGACTTGCTAGGGCTTATGTGTGGTGGCCGGGGATCGATCAGCAAATCGCGGACCTGACAAAGAGCTGCTCAGGATGCCAGAAGGTCCAAAATGCACCACCACATGCCGCTCTACACCCATGGGAGTGGCCCTCATCTCCATGGCAATGGGTGCATATTGATTTTGCTGCTCCATTCATGGACTCAATGATTTTAATAGCCGTGGATGCGCACTCGAAATGGCCTGAGGTCATCAAAATATCCTCCACCACCACGGAGAAAACTATTGCAGTCCTACGGACCATTTTTGCCAGGAATGGCTTGCCGGAACAGATTTGCTCCAACAACGGACCACAGTTTGTGTCCGAAGTGTTCCGGAGGTTCTTGAAAAAGAATGGGGTAAGGCATTACACATCCGCCCCGTATCATCCAGCCACAAATGGATTGGCTGAGAGGTTCGTACAAACCTTTAAGAAGGCAATAAAGGCTATGTACAATGACAACATTCCGCTGCAGCACAAGGTGGACAATTTCCTGTTCGCCTACCGGAATGCGACACATGCAGTCACCAACCAGGCCCCAGCCATGATGTTCTTTAACCGAAGGTTAAGATCTCGCCTGGATATGCTCAGACCAAACGTACGAAGAGATGTTGAGAATAAGCAATTCCAGCACATCCATGAGAAGCCAACAAGGAACTTCAATGTAGGGCATCCAGTGTTGGCCCACGACTACTGAACAGAAAAATGGCAGCCAGGAACGATATGCACACGGCAGGGCCCACTAATGTACACAGTGGACATTGGGGAGAGCATCGTGAGACGCCATGCTGACCAGATCCTAGAGTCACAGGAACAAGTCAACCCCATGCCTCGCCCATACGTACCTGGTGATGAACCCGACGTACAGGTAGCATCTACCCCAGAAACTGTAGCATCGGAAGCTGATGAACCAACCGACGACAGGGGGCCAGAATCGCCTCCGCACCAAGAGCAAGACACTCGGGAAAGGCGCTATCCAGAAAGTATCAGGAAGCCTCCCCAAAGACTGAATTTATAAATAGACTATTTTCAGCTAATGTTGCATGTTAAAGTGTTAATTGTAATTAGTTTGATATTTAATTGTTAAATGAGTGTTATGGTACTGTTAATCTAAAAGGGGAGGAATTGTAATGTATGTACCTTTAAGGGAGAGAACTACTTTTTACAGCTCCTGTATATTGTAGTACCGGCAGTGACCACACCTGTATATAAACCCTGAGTAGTGATCTGTACAGTTAGTTCTAGAGTAACCCTCATTCAGTAAACACCTGTTGAATCGTTCTCCGCAGTCGGTTGTCTGATTATTGAAGGACACAACATTAAGATACACGGATCTAACATCTACAATCATAAGTATATTTTTCTATGAATTTATGACCTGGTAAACTGTTTGCCATTAGTTGTAATGGTGAATCATTGTAGGTGCTTACCTGTGCTTAATCTAATCAACTAAGTAACTCTAAACTGTAGAATAATGTTACATTTTAAAGTAATTGACATTCCACCTCTACAACAGAAGAGGTATACAAAGACATTTTAAAAACTCACACTTCATTCCATTATACAATGGAGGATAATGTTTGAAAGCATGCAGTTCAAATTAGTACATGGCACAGATCTTTGAAAATAATATTTTTTTAATCAAACTTTAGACATTTGCATTTAATCAGTTACATTGAATATAAACACAATTTTCAATCACATATCTGGTGGTCATATGGCATTCATTGTTGCACTTCATTGTTTGTGTTTCTGACGGGTGTCATCAGCCAAGTTTGAAGTGGGTATCACTTGCCTCCTAGCAGTCACTGCTTAAATCTGCATGCAGGTTCGAAGACGTCAGGGAGCTTGGACTGCCGCAGGACGAAAGCATCATGGCAGCTCCCCAGGAATCTGGCACACACCTGCAGAAATATCTTTTTGTGGTTGCACACCAGCTGCACATTGATGGAGTGGAAGCACTTGCGGTTGACAAATACTCTGGGTGATCTGGCGGTGCCTGGATTGCCACGTGTGACCAGTGGACGATGCCCAGCACTTGTGGGAAGCCAGCCAGAGCTGCAAACCAAGTGCCTGCTCATTCTGACTGGCATCATTGCAGGCGAAGTTGACATAATTGCTGGCCCTGGCAAAGAAGTCATCAGTCACCTGTCATACGCATTTGCGGGCCGCCGACTGGGAGATCTTGGATATGACTCAGCAGAGCCCTGGAAGGATCCGGAGGCAAAAAAGCTGAGGGCGGTGGTCACTTTGACAGCCACTGGTAATGCTTGGTCACCAGGTCCAGCAGGGAGCAGGTCTTCTTCTAGGACGCTGCAGGTATCTGCCACCACCTGATGCGACAACCTGAGCCCCCTGAGACACTGCAGTTCAGACTTGTCGAGGAAATTCAGCCCCTGCCTGTAGACCCTGTTTCACGGGTAGTTCCTCCTGTGAGCTGCACCCCTCTGCTGCTCCGCTCTGTGCTGCTCCCCTCTCTGCTGCTCTCCTCTCTCCTATACAGCTACAGGTTTGTGATCCAGCAGGTTGCTGCTGGTGCTGGTGTTGCGACTGATGCTGGTCAAGTTGCTCCTCATCTGAGGTCCAATCTAAGGCAGCCAAAGTGCCACCCATCCTAAACAAACCTCCAAAGTGTAGAAAGTAACTTCTCAACAAAAGTAGTGTGAACTCCCTTTCCCACTAGCAGGTAAGAAAGCAGCTGCGAGTACGGAGTATTTATTGCCATAATTCCATGAGATTAATTGACCCTCTCAATTGCTGTTCTGTACTTTCCTGGCTTTCACTGGGAAATCCATGGACCCGATATTAAACTCAAAAGTGTTTGTAAATATCGCTCTAATTGAGTGATTGACATATGGTAATTGACAATCCGCCTCTCCCAAGGTGGTTGTGCACGCGCTGCCTAATGAGTTCAAGTGAAAAGGAGAAGCCAGCGGGTTGGAGCAAGTTTCCCTGGATTTAACCACCACCCACTCCACCATGTTAAAATTCCCCACATGTTTCTTTCCCATTCTCTAACAAAATCTATTTGGTTGTTTTTTCAAAATGTTTTGAAAAGATAGAGGACGAATTTCAAAAGCTTTATCCAGGTATAATTTCTAACGCATGTTTTTAAAAAAAAGATGCTGTGTTTGTGCTTGCATGTGTGCGTCTGTGAAAGAGAGAAAACATGATTGATTACACACTTGTTGTAGTTTCTGTTTCTTGTCCAGAAATGGGGGATAATTTTAACTATTATTGTTGGATGGAAAAAAAGTGATAGTGAATCAGCCGACCATTTTACACCCCGCCCAATTTACTTTCCCATTGACCTCTGGCTCCTTTTGGAGAGACCTTTTAGGCGGTTCCTTTTGAGGTCTGCCAATTAGGTTTCTGTAATGTATGTACCTTTAAGGGAGAGAACTACATTTTACAGCTCCTGTATACTGTAGTACTGGCAGTGACCACACCTGTATATAAACCCTGAGTAGTGATCTGTATAGTTAGTTCTATAGTAACCCTCATTCAGTAAACACCTGTTGAATCATTCCCTGCAGTCTTGTTGTCTAATTATTGAAGGACACAACATCAAGATACACGGATCTAACATTGGCGATGAGCAGATTCAAACCTACCTGCAACTCTGCATCACCTCCCAGGGAATCGCTCCTGGAGAACAGTGGAAGAAGGCTGAGTCCAGAAGCACGGGCGTCGACCACGGGAATCCCCCCAGTCATCCAGCGGAGATTTGAGCATCGCAGGGGAGGCTGTCGAGAGCCAGGCTTGGCTTTCCAGTCACAGTGGTCCAGCAAAACGGGCTGGCAACAGGTACTGCGCAGACCCTTCCCGGACAGCGGCGGCTAGAGCCAACCGACGGCACAGAAAAAGGCTGAGCAGCGTCGACGGGGGAGAGAGAGAGGGTAGAGCACACAGGGCGCAGCCGGTGTTCAGGACCGAGCGGCGTCAACGGGGGAGAGAGGCGAGAGAGAGCAGAGCACAGCCGGTGTTCAAGGGCCGAGCAGCGTCAACGGGGGAGAGAGGCGCGCAGGAAAACGCGCAGAGCGCAGCCGGTGTTCAAGGGCCGAGTAGCATAAGCGGGGAAGAAAGGAAAGCGTGGGAAATGCCATTTTAAGCCACAGCGAGGAAGAAAGGAAAGCGTGGGAGACGCCATTTTAAGCCAGTCTAACCACACCCAAAAATGCCGAAGAGTGGCAGTATCACAGCGTTCGACAATGAAGTCGAAGATTGGACGACATATGTCGAACGCATAGAAGTATACTGCAAGGCGAATGAAGTGCCAGATGACAAGAAAGCGCTGGTATTGTTGAATTCAATGGGTGCAAAAACATATGGCTTACTACGAAACCTAGTAACCCCAGAGAGGCCAGTAGAAAAGGATTTTGAAAACATAGTGTCAATCCTACAGGACCACATAAACCCCACACCGCTGCTGATAGCAGAAAGATTTAAGTTTCACAAAAGGAACCAGCATAAAGATGAAAGAAATGCTGTGTATTTAACGGAACTGCGTAAGCTATCGAAACACTGCCAGTTTGGAACGGGACTAGCAGATAATTTAAGGGACAAGTTTGTGTATGGGCTTCAAAGTGAAGGAACCCAGAAACGGCTTCTATCAGAAAAGGATCTGAGCTGGACAAGGCTTTCAGCATTGCAGTATCACATGAAGCAGCAGCACGGGGCGCTGCAGAGATACAACGGAGACCACAAGAATATGGCACAAATGAAATGTCATACGGAACAGTGAAGTGCTATCGCTGCGGCAGAACAACACACGACCATAAGGATTGCTGGTTCAAGGACAAAGTGTGCAGACAGTGTGGAAAAGTAGGACACATAGCAAGAGTCTGCAGGTCGGGAAAGAAAACCAGCAGCAAGAAATCTCCACAGGAGAAGTACAAGAAGGTACATAAGGTGACGGAGAGTCGTTCAGACGAACAGAAAAGTGATACAGACTCCGGAAGCAAGGAGCTGGGTTGTCTGAAACTACATAATGTGATCAAAACAGAGGATCACCAAGCTATCTGGGTCACGCTCAAGATAGCAGGAGTCCAAGTGAAAATAGAATTGGACACAGGATCAGCCCTAACAGTCATAAACCGAAGGGACTACAAGCGGCTATTCTCACATATACCCTTGAGAGATACAAAGATTGTCTTGAAGACGTACACGGGGCAAAAAGTCTACCCCAAAGGAAAAATAAGGGTGAACGTTATATATAACGGCAAGGAAACACCAAAAATTGAACTATATGTATTGCCAGATGGAGGACCACCACTACTAGGACGTGAATGGATCCGGAAGATCCGCCCAGCCGTCGAAGCAGAGCTGGAAGGTTTGGAACGTTCAGGAGTACTATCCAAAGTGGACTGGAGCGAGTGGGCTACACCCATCGTTCCTGTAATGAAGAGGTCATTGAGTAATACGCCTGGGGAACCAAAGAAGGTTCGCATCTGTGGGGACTTTAAGGTGACAGTGAACCCAGTCCTTCACACTGTACAATATCCGCTTCCGCAGATTGAAGATATTTTCGCCTCGCTATCGGGTGGGAAACGATTCACTAAGATTGATCTGGCCCAGGCGTACCTGCAAATGGAGGTAGCAGAAGCCTCGAAACAGTACCTCATGATCAACACTCATAAAGGTCTCTACCAATACAACCGGCTGGTGTTTGGGGCAGCATCAGCTCCGGCTATTTGGCAAAGGGCAATGGAACAAGTCCTGCAAGGGATTCCACGGACCCAGTGTTATTTGGACGACATCCTGGTCACGGGCGAAAATGACAGTGATCACCTCGCCAACCTGGAGCAGGTGCTCACTAGATTGAAGGAATATGGGCTCCGAGCTAATCGCCACAAATGCGAGTTTTTCCAGAAGCAGATCTCGTATTGTTGCCACGTTATTGATAAAGAGGGGTTACATAAATCCCCTGAAAAGATTGAGGCAGTAGTCAAGGCTCCAGCACCGGAAAATGTGTCACAACTGAGGTCGTTCCTCGGGCTGGTGAATTACTACCATAAGTTCTTGCCGAATTGGTCCACCGTACTACACCCACTGAACAACCTACTGCAAACGGGGGTACCATGGAAGTGGAGTGATGAATGTAAGCGAGCTTTCCAGAAGAGCAAAGCATTGATCACATCAAAAGTGGTGTTGGCTCATTTCAACCCAGCACTATCAATTCGGTTGGCGTGTGATGCATCACCCCACGGCATTGGAGCGGTGCTGTCGCACAAATTCCTGGACGGCTCGGAGAGGCCAGTAGCCTTTGCGTCACGATCACTAACCTCAGCCGAGCGTAACTATGCCCAGATTGACAGGGAGGCCCTCAGCCTAGTGTGGGGAGTGAAAAAGTTCAATCACTATCTGCACGGGCAGAAGTTCACCTTGCTGACTGACCACCAACCATTTGTCTCCATCTTTAATCCAAAGAAGGGCGTTCCGGTGATGACTGCGCAACGGCTACAAAGATGGTCCCTTTTTCTAGGGGCGCACCAATATGAAATCGAGTATAAGGGTACGAAACAGCATGGAAACGCTGATGGGCTATCACGCCTGCCACTGCCTACTGCGGAGGAAGCACCAGCAGCGGATCCTGTCAAAATATTTAATTCGACTATAATTGAATGCTTGCCAGTAACTAACGCTGGTATAGAGAAGGAGACCCGAAATGACCCGACACTGTCTCGGGTATATGATTTGACGGTGAAGGGATGGCCAGCACATGGCAACTCACTGTTGCCAGCATTCACATCCAGAAGAGAACAGCTGTCAGTATGCCAGGGGACCTTGATGTGTGGATCCCGAGTGGTAATTCCACCCAAGTTAAGGGAGAGAGTGCTCAATGAGCTTCACGAAGGTCATCTGGGAGGGGTGACGATGAAAAGCCTTGCTAGGGCTTATGTGTGGTGGCTGGGGATCGATCAGCAAGGACCTGACAAAGAGCTGCTCAGGATGCCAGAAGGTCCAAAATGCACCACCACATGCCGCTCTACACCCATGGGAGTGGCCCTCATCTCCATGGCAATGGGTGCATATTGATTTTGCTGGTTCATTCATGGACTCAATGTTTTTAATAGCCGTGGATGCGCACTCGAAATGGCCTGAGGTGATCAAAATGTCCTCCACCACCACAGAGAAAACTATTGCAGTCCTACGGACCATTTTTGCCAGCAATGGCTTGCCAGAGCAGGTTTGCTCTGCTAACGGACTTTGTGTCCAAAGAGTTTCAAAGATTTATGAAAAGGAATGGGGTAAGGCATTACACATGGATTGGCTGAGAGGTTCGTTCAAACCTTTAAAAAAGCAGTAAAGGCCATGTGCGATGATGACATTCCACTGCAGCATAAGGTGGACAATTTCCTGTTAGCCTGCAGAAATGCGACACATGCAGTCACCAACCAAGCCCCGGCTATGATGTTCTTTAACCGAAGGTTGAGATCTCGTCTGGATTTGCTCAGACCAAATGTACGAAGAGATGTTGAGAATAAGCAATTCCAGCACATCCATGAGAAGCCGACAAGGAGCTTCAATGTAGGGCAACCAGTCTTGGCCCGCGACTACAGAACAGAGAAATGGCAATTAGGAACGATATGCACATGGCAGGGGCCACTAATGTACACAGTGGATGTTGGGGAGAACATTGTGAGACGCCATGCTGACCAGATCCTAGAGTCACAGGAACGAGTCAACCCCATGTCTGACCCATAAGTACCTGGTGATGAACCCGACGTACAGGTAGCATCTACCCCAGAAACAGGAGTATCGGAAGCGGATAAACCAACCGACGACAGGGGGCCAGAATCGCCTCCGCACCAGGAGCAAGACACTCGGGTAAGGCGCTATCCAGAAAGGATCAGGAAGCCTCCCCAAAGACTGAATTTATAAATAGACTATTTTCAGCTAATATTGCATGTTAAAAGTGTTAATTGTAATTAGTTTGATATTTAATTGTTAAATGAGTGTTATGGTACTGTTAATCTAAAAGGGGAGGAATTGTAATGTATGTACCTTTAAGGGAGAGAACTACTTTTTACAGCTCCTGTATATTGTAGTACCGGCAGTGACCACACCTGTATATAAACCCTGAGTAGTGATCTGTACAGTTAGTTCTAGAGTAACCCTCATTCAGTAAACACCTGTTGAATCGTTCCTGCAGTCTTGTTGTCTAATTATTGAAGGACACAACATCAAGATACACGGATCTAACAGTTTCTGCCAAATGTTTCCAACTTAACTTTTGTGCAACTCCACAAGAGATTGACTAGATGCTTTTAAAAAAAATGCTCACAATTTATAATACACTGCTGATACAGTTTACTGGATTTGAAAATGGACACCCACTGAATTTTGATTTTTTTGTCCAGCATATATCAAATGTGCACGGTACAAATATTTAAGAATTGTCTCCTATTCTATTTATTTTGAAAAATCACATGAAGAAAGAATTTGATACGACGAAGGCAATGGAACAATTAAAAAATATATATTTTTTTGTTTTCTGCAAATTGTGCCAAAAACCGAGATGATTTGTATTTATTTTGTATATTTTTCTGTTTCACTGAAACAAGAAAAGCCCTTTGGTTCACTTAGACTACAGGTAGGTTCAGGGTCATTCCTGGCTCTCTGGGCTTTTTCTTTATTTCATTTCACGCACTGTGACGCTGAAATGGAAATTAACCTATTACAACAATAACGCCACTCAGTTACCAGGAATAGCTCATCAAATCTGAACTATTGTAACAAACACCAATGCTTGCCAATTTTCCTCCTATTCTCTCTTCTTCACTATTTTCTGTCCTGTGTCAAAACCACCAATGATCTTCTGTACAAATGCATAACTGTCTTTAACCCAATGCTGCAGCATCTGTTTGTTGGCTGAGTGTAAATAAGCTTTCTGCAAAAGCCCTGAAACAACGTGATGACGTCATCACGTTGGTCAGGTGATGCCCTGATGTGCAAAATAACTGCCCGAATCCATGAAGTTAAAGCTTAAGACTGAAGCCTTTTATTAAGTAAGAATCATGGCAGAGTTAACAGAGTTCATCATTAACCGAGCCCTTGGTAGAACATACCAGAAGAGGGGCGGGGCCAGGGAGGAGCATTAGTGGTTCCCCCCGGTGGAACATTCCAGACATTACAAGTACAAGTACAAATATCAGAACACAGTTATTTCATCACATTCACCCCCTGCTATAGATTCAGTCTGTCAGGAGGTCTGATAATCCTCTGGGAATGACGTAACTCTTGCTGAGGCTCCTCCCGGAGTACTAACTCCGGTTCATTCGAATTCCCAGAATCATCAGTATTTTCCACACTGAGGGTTTGTGTCTCTGAAGGTCCAATACCACAATTGAAAACTCTACTCTCAGAGTCGAACTCTTTTCGAGCTCCAGCAGGTGCAAGATCTTTAATAGAGACCGTATCCTCTCGCCCATCCGAATATTGAATATACGCATACTGGGGATTAGCATGGAGGAGTTGTACTTCCTCCACCAGTGGATCAGTCTTGTGGCCTCTCACATGTCTGCGCAACAACACAGGGCCCGTGGTCGTCAACCATGTGGGTAACGATACTCCATTAGTAGCTTTTCTTGGAAAACTAAACATCCTTTCATGAGGGGTGGCATTCGTCGCTGTACACAAAAGAGACCTTATGGAATGCAGCACGTCTGGCAGGACATCCTGCCAGCGAGAGGTCGGCAGGCCTCGTGACTTCAGAGACAGTATGATAGCCTTCCACACTGTCGCATTTTCTTTCTCGACCTGCCCATTACCACGAGGGTTATAGCTGGTAGTTCTACTCATTGCAATCCCCTTCGATAGCAAAAACTGTCGTAATTCTTCGCTCATAAAGGAAGAACCCCTATCACTATGTATATAGTTAGGCATGCCGAACAAGGAAAACAGTTGGCAGAGGAATTTAATTACAACAGCACTAGTCACATCTGGACAGGGGATAATAAAAGGGAACCGAGAGTACTCGTCTATAATGTTAAGAAAATAGACATTACGGTCGCTCGATGGAAGGGGACCTTTAAAATCGGGACTCAAACGCTCAAATGGTCGAGTTGCTTTAATAAGATGAGCTGGCTCGGATGGCTTATAGAAGCGGGGTTTGCATTCAGCACAAACATGACAGGTTCTGGTCATTGTCCGGACCTCCTCAATAGAGTAGGGTAGATTGTGGGACTTAATGAAATGGTTCATTCTGGTAAACCCAGGGTGGCAGAGTGTGTCGTGGAGACTTTGAAGCTTATCTGTACCTAGACTACCACATACTCCTCATGACAAAGCATCCGATGGCTCATTAAATACTCCAGGCCTGTACTGAATATCATAGTCATATGTTGACAGTTCTATTCGCCATCTTAAAATCTTATCATTTTTGATCTTGCCTCTCTGCTTAGTGTTGAACATAAAGGCCATGGATCGCTGGTCAGTAATGAGCGTAAAATGTTGGCCAGCGAGATAATGTCTCCAATACCTGACTGCTTCGATAATTGCCTGTGCCTCCTTTTCCACTGAAGAACGTCGAACTTCTGGTCCTTGCAATGTACGAGAGAAGAAAGCTACTGGTCTACCAGCTTGGTTAAGAGTTGCTGCCAACGCAAAATCAGATGCATCACTTTCCACTTGAAAAGGGATCTTCTCATCCACGGCACATACCACTGCCTTCTCAATGTCCCGTTTGATATTAAGGAAAGCCTCCTGAGCTTCCGCCGATAGCGGAAAAGACGTCGACTTAATAAGAGGTCGGACTTTATCTGAGTAGCTAGCCACCCACTGGGCATAGTACGAGAAGAATCCTAGACACCTTCTTAATGCTTTTACAGTGTGAGGTAAAGTTAATTCCTTAAGTGGGCGTAATCTTTCAGGGTCTGGCCCGATTACCCCATTCTCCACAACGCAATCAAGAATACACAAACGTGTAGTATTGAAGGTACACTTGTTTTCGTTGTAGGTCAGGTTTAACCTCTTTGCAGTCTCTAGGAACTCCGCGAGATTTTGATCATGCTCCTGTTGGTCACGCCCACAGATGGTAACATTGTCCAAGTACGGGAATGTTGCTTCCAACGCGTATTCATCCACCATACGATCCATCTCCCGTTGGAAGACGGATACCCCATTCGTCACTCCAAAGGGCACCCGAAGAAATTGGTACAGGCGCCCATTAGCTTCGAAGGCCGTATAAGGTCGGTCTTCTATTTTGATGGGGAGTTGATGGTAGGCAGACTTTAAATTCAATGGTGGAGAACACGCGGTACTGAGCTATCTGGTTCACCATCTCAGAAATACGAGGCAAAGGATAGGCGTCTAATTGGGTATACAAGTTTATAGTCTGGCTATAATCGACCACCAGTCTTTTCTTCTCATTAGTTTTAACCACCACCAACTGGGCACGCCATGGGCTACCACTGTGTTCGATGATTCCCTCCCGTTGAAGCCTTTCCACTTCCTCTTTTATAAATGTTTTATCTTCTGAACTATACCATCGACTCTTAGTCGCTATAGGTCTACAATTAGGAGCAAGGTTCGCAAACAAAGAAGGTGGACTTACGTTTAAAGTAGAAAGACTGCAGACTGTGAGCGGAGGCTGAGATCCACCATACTTAAGGGTAACGCTCTCATGCTGACACTGGAAGTCCAAGCCTAATATTAAGTTCACACACAACTGAGGTAATATGAGGAGTTTAAAGTCCTTATACTCCGTATCCTTAACGGTCAATGTGACTTTACAATATCCAGTTACCTCCGAAGTAAGGGATTTGGACGCCATCACAATTTCACTTCGAGTAGGATACACCTTCAATGAACAGGAGTTAACAAGGTTGGGGTGTATAAAACTTTCAGTACTGCCACAGTCTATCAAACACCCAGTAGGACGACCATTAATCTTAATGTCCATCATAGATTTTGACAAGAAACACGGTATGGTCTGGTCAACCGTAGCCGAGGCTAGAGTAAAACGATAGGCGGCAGCAGAGAAGACATCGGGTACAGGATTACCCTTACACACTTTACTAAAATGTCCCCGTTTCTTACATTTAAAACAGGTAGCCTCTCTGGCTGGGCAACTTTGCCTGGGGTGTTTAGATTGGCCACAAAAGTAACACTTAGGCCCATGGGGCACAGCCGCAACAATAGGATTAAGTGGGGGCTCCATACTCGGAACACACGAGGCAGAGAGAGATGCATGGGCTGATGCATACACTTCTGAATTCTTCTGGGCTACATCTAACGATCGAGCAGCAGCGACGACCGTTTTTAAAACTAACGAGTCGTTCTCGAGGAGTCTCTGTCTAATATAATTAGATCGGAGGCCAGATATGAAAGAATCGCGGATGGCTCCTTCCTGATACACTATGGCAGAGACAGCCTTGTAGTTGCAACCCTTAGCCAAAGCCTTAAGGTCCTGCAGGAAATCGTCCAGAGATTCCTCGGGTAATTGCCTGCGAGTAGACAGGAGATACCTGGCATATACTTCGTTAACTGACTTAAGGTACTGGGCTTTAAGAGCTGCGAGGGCCTCTTCATATGTAGTAATATCTTCAATTATAGAGTAAGTTTGATGACTTACCAATTTAGTTAGAAGACCCAACTTGTTAACCGTCGGATCGGTCGATGATGCGATAAAGTGTTCAAAACATTGGAACCAATGCATAAATTTCTTCGACGCGTCTGCCGAATGGGGATCGATATCCAGACGCTCTGGTTTCAAAAATCGATCCATCTTCCAAAAGTTGTTACTTAATAAAATTGATGTGCCAAATAACTGCCCGAATCCGTGATGTTAAAGCTTAAGACTGAAGCCTTTTATTAAGTAAGAATCATGGCAGAGTTAACAGAGTTCATCATCGACCGAGCCCTTGGTAGAACATACCAGAAGAGGGGCGGGGCCAGGGAGGAGCATTAGTGGTTCCCCCCCGGTGGAACATTCCAGACATTACAAGTACAAGCACAAATATCAGAACACAGTTATTTCATCACATGCCCCGAACGGCGGGAAACGTGATGATGTCATGACGTCAGAGAGTGGGAGGTTCTAAGCACAGACCTCGTGTAACAAGCTGCTGAAAAGACCTGTTTGCTGTTGCTCCTGCATGTTTTTGTTTTGTTCACTTGTTTGATTAAATTCAGTTGAATTATTGAACTGACTTGACTTCAGTGCTTCAGTTAGGGATAGATCGATTCCTACAGTCTCAACATTTTTTTCTCCTAAATTTTAATTTTATTTGTTTCTTCGTATTCTACATATACATTTGGAGGTGGAAGACCTAAAACCTTTTTATTAACTGAAAAGTAGCTTCAAAGGCCAGTTTTCCAGCTAATGAAAAGCTTAGATTGTGACAATTAACCTAGTCACATTTTTCTAAAATGTTATTTTCCCTGAGTTGTTATCCATTGTACACACATCCTTCCCAAAATGGAAGTGTTGACAAAACTGTCAGAAAGATAATGGCCCAGAAATTCGGGTCAGAGGCTTCCCGCGGGTGCAAGCTTCTGACCTAATACCTATTATATTCACATGTGATCACATGCTGAGTTGTCATTGGCCTGCAGGCATCTGTAAGGACTGCTATTGTTTAGAAGACCCAGGGGTCCTAACTCCATCTTGTCCACACGGTGCTGTACTGTTGTGAGTCAGATCACGGACCTGATGCTTTATTAAAAGAGTTTAAACTGTAATACTCCGTTGTCCTGCAATTTATTATTTTTGTACGAAGTGCGCAAAACAAGACATGATGTCAGAACAGGGATTTGAAATGGACATCGTTGGAGCTCCCTTACCTCGAATGAATTGGGGATCTTTGAACTTACATAGAGAATGGTGCAAGTTCAAGCAACACGTGGAATTGATGTTCTCGGGTCCGTTGAAAAGCAAAGGGGAGGAAGAAAAATGCAGCTATCTACTCCTGTGGGTTGGAGAAAAAGGGAGAGACATTTTTAACACATGGTCTCTCACCGCAGATGAAGCAAAGGTACTGGAAAGTTATTTAGACCGTTTTGAAGCATATGTGATGCCCAACACAAATATGATATTCGCTAGGTACAAGTTTCAGGAGAAAGTACAAGGAGCTAGTAAGTCGTTTGAACAGTTCGTGACTGAGTTAAAACTGCTGGTAAAAGACTGTGCATATGCAGATAAAGATGAGATGGTCAGAGACCGCATCATGTTTGGAATACATTCAGCTAAAGTGAGAGAGAAACTTTTGAATGTTGGGTCCGGGCTAACGCTGCACAAAGCTATAGACATAGCTAGATCGCACAAGATAGCCCAAGCACAGTTGAAAACCATAACCGGCGCCACGAGCAGCTCGAGTGAACAGACAGTGCACACAGTTAATAGATACACACCAAAGAACACTGCCCAGAGAGTGTGTTTCAGAACAGAAAGAACAGCGAGAGTTCTAAAAATGGGCGACACAGACATAAAACGCTTCAAAAACTGGATATTGTGGAAACAACTGGCATGGAAAAAAGAAGTACTGCCCTGCCAAAGGAAGGCAATGTACTAAATGTGGTAAACGAAACCACTTTGCTAAAGTTTGCAAGACTGTTTTCGGAATTGCAGTACACACAGTGAGTGACAGCCAAATGCCAGATAGAGAGCCAAATGCAGAGGAACTGTTTATTGATTCGGTGTCACAGAAAAAACAGATTTCAGAGACTGAGCAAGCTTTTGCCGATATTGAGATAGGAAAACAGGGCAAAGAGCTTAAGTTTAAACTAGACACTGGAGCTCAGGTTAATGTAATTCCTCTGAGTGAGTATCACAGCTTGAAGGATGAGTGTGAGCTACAGCCCACCTCATGCAGACTGACCGGCTATGGAGGTGAGCAGCTCATTGTAAAAGGCACATGCGTAATGAAATGCAAGTACAAAGAAAGTGACATGATGCTGGACTTTTACATTATTGACACTCAAGCACCTCCAGTGCTAGGTCTAAAGGCATGTTTAGACATGGACCTCGTCAAGCTAGTGCTATCATTGACAGCACCAGTTGAGAAGCAGACAGTCATGGAGGAGTTTCCTGACATTATCAAAGGAATTGGACTATTCCCAGGTGAATGCACTATTCACCTTGACCCAGCAGCAACCCCTGTGGTTTGCCCACCGAGAAGGATACCCCTTGCTCTACGTAGTCACCTGAAGGAGGAGCTGCAGAGCATGGAGAATACAGAAATCATTGTCTGGGAAACAGAACCGACAGAGTGGGTCAACGCGTTAGTAGTGGTTGAGAAACCACGTACAGGCAAGCTCAGAGTCTGTCTCGACCCCAGAGATTTGAACAAGGCTATCAAGCGCCCTCACTACCCTCTACCAACGCTAGACGACATCACACCCAAGCTAGTGGGAGCACGTTACTTCAGCGTAATGGACGCACGATCAGGATACTGGAATATCAAGCTCACGGAAGAGTCATCTAAGCTAACAACGTTCAACACACCATTTGGACGCAACTGATTTCTACGTTTACCATTTGGTCTTATCTCAGGTCAGGATGAATTCCAGCGGAAGATCGACAAAACCTATGAAGGCCTCGACGGAGTAGTCGCAATCGTAGACGACATCCTCATCTATGGCAGGGATAGAGAGGAACATGACAGGAACCTCTGTGCGATGCTACAAAGATCACAGGAGAAAGGCATCCGGCTCAACCCCGAGAAAAGCATAATTGGATCCACCGAGATCAGTTATTTCAGACATCGCCTCTCAACTGATGGCATTAAGCCAGATCCAGTGAAAATCTCCGCCATCAAGAAGATGGAGCCGCCGAAGAACCGCGCAGAGCTAGAGACAGTACTAGGCATGGTTAACTACTTAGCCAAGTTTGCCCCGAGCCGCTCCGAAATCAACGCACCCATATGTCAGTTGCTCAAACAATCCAATGAGTTCCTGTGGGACAAACAACATGACACAGCATTTCAGAAAATGGAAGACCTAATCACCAGAGAACCAGGACCCAGTTCTTGTCTACTTCGACCCCAACAAAGAGCTCAGACTACAAGTGGACGCATCAAAGTACGGACTAGATGCAGTATTACTGTAAGAAGGAAAGCCCATCGGCTACGCTTCCAGATCTCTCTCAGACAGTGAAATCAACTATGCTCAAATCGAGAAAGAGCTATATGCAATTCTGTTTGGATGTAAGCGTTTCCACCAGTATGTCTATGGCCGATAAGTCATTGTGGAATCCGACCACAAGCCCCTTGAGTTAATCATGAGGAAACCACTAGCCACAGTCCCACCAAGGCTACAGAGAAGGATCCTTCAGCTACAGAAGTACGACTTCACAATCATTCACTGTCCAGGCAAAGACATTCCTGTCGCAGACACGCTCTCCAGAAAGTCTCTTAGCTACCAGGACAGCAGCCTCAGTGAAGGCATGGATGTGCAGGTGCACATGGTGTACAACAGCTTACCTGTGAGTGACTCAAAACTGAAGGAGATCCGAGCAGGAACAGAGAAAGATGCACAACTCACACTGCTGAGCAAAGTCATACATGAAGGATGGCCTGAGGAAAGGAGGAAATGCCCTCAGAGCATATCTGAATTCTGGAACCACAGAGACGAAATGTCACAAATCAACGGAATCGTCTTCAAAGGGGAGAAAATCATTCCTACCAGTCTCAGAGAAGAGATGTTGACAAAAATTCATGCTGGACATATGGGCATGGAAAAATGCAAACAAAGAGCACGTGACATTATGTTTTGGCCCGGAATGTGCAAACACATTGAGGACATTGTCGGAGAATGTTCCATTTGTCTAGAACGCCGCCCATCAAATGTCAAAGAGCCCATGATACCTCACCGTATCCCAGACAGGCCCTGGCAGGTTGTCAGCTGCAAGCAAGTGCATGCAAAACATGTACAGAGACAGCAACACCAAAAGAGATACTATGACAGGTCAGCTAGACTACTGCTGCCGCTGCACAATGGAGAATCCGTCAGAATCCAGGAGCATGACTACTGGAAGCCAGCAGTCCCCATTCAGCCAGCTGACACTGAGCGATCGTATCACGTCCGCACCCCAGAAGGACAGGTGTACCGCTGCAATCGCAGGCACCTCCTGAACACTAAGGAACAACACTGTCATTCCGATGAGAGGTCAAGCCTAAAGTTATCCTTGACTTGTGAACTGCCAATGGGTGTAGGCGGATCGCTGCCCTAAAAAACTGTACATCGTTATTGAAACGTTGAGATGTTTTCAGTGCTAGTTAAATGTTGAGTTTACTTATATGTTGATGCTACTGAGAACATTATGTAGAAGAAAGGTTCAAAAGTAATGCATAACATTTTTCTTTTAAAAGAAAGGGGATGTAACATTTGCATATTGATTTATCATTGGCCCGCAGGCATCTGTAAGGAATACCTATTATATTCACATGTGATCACATGCTGAGTTGTCATTGGCCTGCAGGCATCTGTAAGGACTGCTATTGTTTAGAAGACCCAGGGGTCCTAACTCCATCTTGTCCACATGGGCTGTACTGTTGTGAGTCAGATCACGGACCTGATGCTTCATTAAAAGAGTTTAAACTGTAATACTCCATTGTCCTGCAATTTATTATTTTTGTACAAAGTGTACAAAACAAGACACTGTGGCTATGAAAGTATCAGCTGGAGGAGGGTGGGGTTGAATTTCCTTGCCAGTTTCAATTCATGATCCCTCTTTGCCCCTACATAACCAATCATCATCACTTGCTCGGAGGGTTAACTAAGTTTAAAAAAAAATTATATCATGTAGTGAACGTTTAATGATAGATAATTTTTTGCAAGTCTCATCTTCTAAAGGTTGCTACCAGCAATATAAATAAAATAGGTTTTTGTATAGCAAGATGACTTTCACAGCTAGCTGGATTTTGTGTTACAAATTTGCAAAGTGGCTGAATGATTATGATTCAAAACTGAGGCTGAGCTTTAAGTATATCTGACACTTTGTGACAGTTTCATTTACTTTATAATTTGTTATTCAGAGGTGCAGACCACAGGGATGGCTGAATTAAATGAATATGAATCACTTGGAGAGTATGCAATATCTGAAACGCATTTTTAAAAAACTTCTATAAACACAAACCTACGAAATTGATGGGCAGTTAAAGACCAACTGGTCCATCAAGCCTGTTCCAAAGCACAAGGGAATCCAGCCGCTGCTGCAAATTACAGAGCTCTCTCATTCTGGCTGTTGGCATCCATCACAAAAGTAATGTACTAGTTTGCTGTGGCCAGTTCCTCCTTACACTTTACATCCTCCAACATTGATGTGATGAGCAACTGCAACACTTTGCTCTGCCCATATAATGCACCCGTGCTAAGTGTTCTCTGCACTCTCAGCCATTGATTCAGTCATACATTTACCTTCAGTTTCATCTACTGCACCCATGACAATCCTACATCATCAATTGTTAATGGCCACGGCAATTGTCACTTTAAGCCAAACTGGAACCATCGTACTTTTTATCTACTCGGTAACCTTATCTTGTCTATAAGTTGCAAACTATCTCCAATTGTGCTTCCATCTCATCCTCTTCCTGTGTTTGCCAGTGGGATTTCATGCCATCTTCCTAAACTTTACATTCAGCAAGATGATATTCCAGATGAGTGAAAAAAAAACAGAGTTTATAAATTGTGAAATGCAGTACGGTGCTTGCAAGTGCCTGGCAGTGTCTTGATTGATGAGAATTGTTATCAAGTTCTGATTATACTCCTTAAATAGCAAGGAATTGTACAGTTAACTTGTTATATAAATCTATGGCTGTGTGGAATGCATTTGCCTGTCCAATGTGTATATAACAAGTGCTAGTAGGCAAATTTAAATGTATTGAGAAGATTCAGGAAGATGGAACTAGTTACACAGGTTAAATCACTTTACAATTCTCTCTATATATTTGGTTGTTTGCATACTGATTCATTTATTCCCTATATACACTCATCAAATGTGAAGGATGACAGTGTTGAGAAATATGTTTTTCATTGCATCCAATTACAGCAGTAAGCATGCTCTGGCCATAGAATATGTCAGCTGCATATCTGTTTAACAGAAGCATACATATTTCATTTTTGCTCTGGTAGGCATATTCATTAGCCTATCAACCAGAAATGTGATTTGACATTTTTATTCATTGTTTGTAAGGTATGATTAAAGATCCACTGTCATGCTTTGTTCTGCAACTAATGCAAACAGCGTGTTTAAATCAGCAACATGTTTCTGTATTTGTGAAGTATATCATGTGCATAATAACATTTGTGTGATTGGTGTTTCCTTATACTTTCAGTACAATGCAATGCGGATGCAAACATTCCTCTTCCTAGAAAATGTTATGTAAGTGGGTGTTGTGTCGGTACCTTTCTACCTAGACACAATTTAGGACTCAGAACTCAGAGATTCAAACATGAAGTGCTTTATTGGAAGGAAAGGAAGTTCTGGAAAGTTCCGAACAAAGAGAGCTAAACTTAACAGAGAACACCCAACCATTTATCTCCTGTGACAGCGCCACCACAGGTGGGAGGAGAACACACAATAGAACACACAATACATAACATTTCCTCCCCTCTTAAATGGAAGGTCCACATTATTCCTCAACAGGTAAGTTACTTTCAATGCACTCAACGAACCTAGGGTAGAGGTAGACTGCCTCAAACCCTGACTTTACCCTGGGGTTTATTCTGCCCCAGTCTTGTGGGTAAGTCACTAATCCCACAGATCCAAGCGTCTTGGAGGCCGCGCTCTCTGATAGGATACCAGCGGTCATCGCTGGCTTCCACAGCAGTAGGCATTGACACAGGCCTGGATGGAGAAGGTGCCTGTGTCAGTCGAAAGTCAGGAGTTTGCACAGGTGGAACAGTCTCTTTGACTTCCTGTGTTGGAGATGAGCACTGTGGCAAAGGATGCTGGTTTGCGGTATCATCCGGAAACAGTTCAGGCCAACCAGCCATTGGAGCCTCTGTGGCTGTCTCTGCTCCTAGCAACAGCTGATCTGTGTGTCTTCTCCAGACAACGTCCTCAGCAGTCTCAACCATGTAAGACACAGGGCCCATCTGCGCGATCACCATAGCAGGAACCCATTTCGGTCCAGTATTCTAGTTTCAAGCTAGGACGTGCTCTCCCGGATGAAACCGTCTCTCCTTGGCTCTTTTCTCTCTCTTTTCAACTTGAGCTTGTTGTTGACAATGGACAACCTGTTCTGCCCTTGGAGGTTTGAGTAAGTCAAAACTTGTCCACAACTGCCTCTTCATCATGAGCGAAGCGGGGGAAGTCTTGGTTGTGGCATGCGGCTCTTTCCTGTAGGACAACAGGAAGCTGTTCAGACATTGGTGGATTGAGCCCTGACCTTGCGATGCCTTCAAGGCATGCTTCAAAGTTTGCACAAACCTTTCGGCCTGGCCGTTAGTAGAGGGATGATAGGGCGCAGACCTGATGTGTTGGACACCATTCACATGCAGGAAGGTTGCAAACTCCTGTGATACAAATTGTGGACCGTTGTCACTTACAAGTTGTTCCGGTGAGCCATAACGGCTGAACATCTCACCAAGTTTCTCAATTGTTTTCTCTGCCGTGGTAGACCTCATCACAGCGACCTCCGGCCACTTACTACGAGCGTCCACAACCACCATAAACATCTTCTCTGCGAAAGGACCGGCGAAGTCCACATGTACTCGCTGCCACACTTCTGCAGGCCAATCCCAGGGGTGTAGGGTTGCCAGCTGTGGAATATTCCGGACCCTTTGACATGGAGAACATGTTTTGGCTTTCTCCTCAATATTTCCATTGAGACCTGGCCACCAGAAGTAGCTTCTTGCCATTTCCTTCATCCGAACCATCCCACTGTGGCCTGTATGAAGTTGTTGCAGTATAGGTTCCCTCAGAGGTGGCGGAATGGTGACACGGCGTCCCCAAAGAAGACAACCTGCCTGGACGGAGAGCTCATTTCTTTTTGAAACTTAAGGTTTCAAAACGAGGAGAATCTCCTATAGCTGTCCCTCAAATGACATCGTCCATTACCTCAGACAGGACTGGATCGTTGCAGGTGTACCTTCGCACCTGAACTGCAGTGACAGGTGCTCCCTCCACTTGTCTAAAGTAGAAGATGTCTATCTGACGAGGCTCTGGGGGAGTAACAGGCAAGGATAGCCTCGAGAGACCGTCTGCGTTGCCGTGCAAGTCTGATTTGCGATATTTGATGTCGTATGTGTGTCCTGACAA
The DNA here is from genome assembly GCF_052327205.1 of Somniosus microcephalus. Lineage (NCBI taxonomy): Eukaryota > Metazoa > Chordata > Chondrichthyes > Squaliformes > Somniosidae > Somniosus > Somniosus microcephalus. Next base: position 160,044,292 of record NC_140994.1, read on the forward strand.
CAGTAAAGCCCACCTTTGCATCCTGCTTGCAGCGAGAGATGGAATTCCGGTGTGGGGCCCAAAGATTGAAGTTAATGGATGGTGGTCCGTCAGGAGTGTGAACCTTCTCCCAAACAGATACTGATGAAATTTTCGAATTCCAAAAACGATTCCCAAGGCCTCGCGCTCGATCTGCGCATAGTTACTCTCGGCCTTGTTCAAGGTGCGTGATGCGAAGGCGATAGGTTTCTCTTCACCCGAAGGCATGATGTGCGATATGACTGCTCCCACACCATATGGTGATGCATCACATGCTAGCTACACGGGTAGCTTTGGGTCGAAGTGTGTCAGGACCTCCGATTTCAGAAATGCTTTCTTTGCTTGGGCGAAAGCTTCGTTGCACAGTTCAGTCCATTTCCATGTTTTGCCTTGACATAGCAACTGATGTAACGGCTTCAGCAATGTTGCTAAGTCTGGAATAAACTTCCCATAGTAGTTAAGTAGCCCCAGAAATGAACGTAACTGCCTCACATTCTGGGTGCTGGGGCCTCCACGATCGCCTTGACCTTTGACGGCGCCTTATGCAGGCCAGTAGCGTCAATCACATGCCCCAGGTACTCAACTGAAGACTGAAAGAAGTCACATTTGTCTTTACGAACTCTGAGTCCGTACTCTTTCAGTCGTTGTAGTGTTGCATCCAAGTTCAGAAGATGATCCTCCTCATTTGTCCCAGTGATAATGATGTCGTCCAGGTAGCACTGGACTCCTGGCAGTCCACTCAAAATCTGATCCATTGCCCTTTGGAATAGAGCAGGGGCCGACATAATTCCAAACGGAAGGCGGCAGTACCTGTATAGCCCCTTGTGTGTCACAGTTGTCAGCAGCTCCTTTGATTTGTCATCGACATGCATTTGTAGATAAGCCTGGCATAAGTCTATTTTGCTGAACTTTTGCCCTCCGGCCAGGCCCGTAAAAAGATCATCAATGAGGGGAAGAGGGTTCTGTTCCACAGACAGCACCGGGTTAATAGTCACTTTAAAATCCCCGCAGATTCGAATAGATCCATCCTTTTTCAGGACAGGAACAATGGGTGTGGCCCATTTGCTCATGCTCACAGGCTCCAGGATTCCATTCTCGACTAAGGCCTCCAAGTTAGCCTCAACTTTTGGCCTAATTGCATAGAATACAGGTCGGGCTTTGTGAAACTTTGGCTTGCTATCAGGTTTAATGTCCAGTCTCACGCTGATCTTTTTCATGCTCCCAAGTTCCCCATTGAAGAGTTCTGCATGTTTGTTTAACACTGCAGTCAGACCTGACTCCCCTTTTGACATCATGCGGACTGCAGGCCAGTCCAGCGTGATTTTCTCTAGCCACGCACGTCCCAGTAGCGATGGGTAATTTCCCTTTACCACATATAGTGGCAGTTTTGCAGTCTGTCCATTCAATTTAACTGTCACCTCAATGATGCCTCTCATGGCCACAGGTTCGCCGGTATACGTCTTTAGCACAATGTTTGTTGGCTGAAGGGTAAGATGCTTTAGCATCTTGTTGTAGACAGTGAATGAAACAAGGGACACAGCCGCGCCTGTGTCCACCTCCATCCGCACTTATTGTCCCTCCACCAGTGGTGACACCCAGTAGCCATTTGAATCACCTGCAACCGTCAGTATGTGCACCTCTTCCTCCTCAGAGGTGTCGCTCCCCTCTGTTTTGCTTGTTCCATCATACTGCACTGAATGAACACTCTTTTTCCTCTCTTGTCCAAATACAGACATTTTGCTTCCATGCTTCCCAGCTCTGTCTGTTCTTTTTTTTACCTCTACAGGCGCGTTCAATGTGACCCTTTTTGCCACAATTTTGGCAGTCCAGCTCCGTACACCAGCAGTCATTAGCGTGATGGCCCGTTTTCCCACAACGGTAACATGTGCCGTTCCGCGCACCTTTAGGCTCAGATGACACCTTGTGAACTCTCCCTGTTGAACTCAACTGGTGAGCCTCCTTTTCCGCCATCTCCATGGAGACACTAACTTCAATGGCCTTTTCAAGAGTAAGGTTGTCCTCAGTAAGAAGGCGCTTCTGTGTGGCTGCATTTTGCAGACCACACACAAGTCTGGCTCTAATGGTGTCATTTAGCACCTCCTTGAACTGGCAGTGTTCCAACAACCTTTTTAAAGCAGCAATAAACATTGTCACTGATTCCCCCTCCTCTTGATTCTGTTTGGTTATTGCTGAGAGATTTAGATTTCACAGAGGTTTTGGTGAAAAATGTGCTCCAAGAATTTCCACTAGTTGCTTATATGTTTTAGTTCCTGGCTTATCTGGCTGCATGAGGCTGCGAAGTAAATTGAATGTCTTCGGCCCGATTACACTCAAAAAGGTAGGCACGACCTTTTCATTTGCCACCGCATTCGCCAATACAAAATAGTCAAAACGTTCCGTATATGCGCTCCATTGCTCCACATTTTCATCAAAATCACCGATGTTTCCTAATATAGTAGCCATCTCACATTTCAAATTACATTTTCTGTTTACTCACTGCACCCGTAACGTACGCAGATTCATCCACTCCTTGTTGCCACTTGTTGTGTTGGTACCTTTCTACCTAGACACAATTTAGGACTCAGAACTCAGAGATTCAAATATGAAGTGCTTTATTGGAAGGAAAGGAAGTTCTGGAAAGTTCCGAACAAAGAGAGCTAAACTTAACAGAGAACACCCAACCATTTATCTCCTGTGACTGCACCACCACAGATGGGAGGAGAACACACAATAGAACACACAATACATAACAGTGGGCAGGGTGAATGCTGAACATACATACACTCCTCAGGGGAAAGCACTAAAGCTGGTGGAAAAAGAAAGGGATCTGGGCGTTCTAGTGCATAGATCTCTAAAGGCCAAGACATCATCGGGCCACGATGTTAGAATTTAAAGTAGGCCTGCCTATAGCGGGAGCCTCGGCTGGCTTGAATACAGGGCTTCAACAAGCACATTGGTGCACAAATCTTTTGCTCCCACGTGGTTACTTGACTTGCTAAGGGAGTGCTGAGTAGCAAGTTAATGGCTGGAGTTGGCACAGATGATGCAGCTGCTTCTCGGGGTGGAGCCGCATCCGTCTCCCAGTCTATCTGATCAAATGACTCATAATGTGCACTTTCAGGCAGCTACCACATCATTAGATGTGGCAGTAGAGGCACAGCCATCTTATGGGCCAATACAAGAAAATACTGGACCACCTCCATCCTGAGAGGTATACAGTGATACCCAGTAACCAGCCACCATACTTCCTCCTTTCACTGAGAAGCCAGTTAGATGAAGTACTAATACAAAGGCTAATACTGCAGAAGCTGGAAATTTTAAATATAAACAGAAAATGCTGGAAATACTGAGTTGGTCAGGCAGCATCTGTGGAGAGAGAAACAGAGGTAATGGCTGGAATATTTACCTGCCGACACGCTGGGAGCAGGGCTGGGGGAGTCTGGTAGCGCATGGGAAACCCGAAAGTAGCTGCAGCGCATCTGTCAGTGGCTTTTTAACCCAGCCACTGCACCTGAATCTGACTTACAGGTTTCCCGACCAATTAGCGCGAGCGGGTGTGATGACGACATGCATGGGTCTATTTCAGCCGAGGTAGTTAAAGGAACACTGCAAAGATAACAGTTGAAGGGTTGTGGATGTAGTGTATGTGCTTTAAGTCAGAACTACTTTTTACAGCGCCTGTATACTGTAGTACCGGCAGTGACCACACCGGTATATAAGCTGTGCGCATGCCTCTGTACCCCAGTCTAGAGATCACCCTCCTCCAGTAAAGACCTGTTATTTGTTTATGTACAGCATCCGTGTAATTATTTATCCACTAAACCACGGATCTAACAGTGGCGACGAGTGTTGATGCGAATCTACCTGCAACATAAAAAAATATATAGTCGAGTCCATGAACACGGGCGTCGACCGCGAGCAACTGGCCAGCAGTCAGGCAGAGATCCAACTTCGCTGGGGAGGCTGTGGAGAGCCGGGCTTGGTTCCCCAGCCACAACGAGCAGTAAGAGACCGACGACAGGTCCAGAGCAGACCCTTCCCGAGCAGCGGCGGCTGGAGCCGACTGACGGCAGAGAGAGAGAGCCGGGCAGTGTCGACGGGGTAAGAAAGAGGGTGAAGAGAGCAGGGTGCAGCCGGGGGTTGATCACCGAGCGGCGTTGAGGAAAAATACTGCAAACCGGAGAGAGAGAGGGTAAGAAACAGCCGGGTTCTAGACTGAGCGGCGTCGACAAATATCAAGAGAAGAATGCGCAGAGCACAGCCAGGGATCACGGGCTGATCAGGGTCCATGGGGCGAAGAAAGGGGAGACACCATTGAGCCGCAGAGAAGCAGGGAGAGCGCGGGAGGCGCCATTGAGCCGCGGAGAAGCAGGGAGAGCGCGGGAGGTGCCATTGAGCCGCGGAGAAGAAGGAAGAGCGCGGGAGACGCCATTTTGCGAAGCAGCAGCGGAGAAGGCGGGTGAGCGCGGGAAGGAAGGAAAGCACGGGAGATGCCATTTTGTGCCAGCGGAGAAGAAGGGGAAGCGCGGGAGGCGCCATTGGAGATAGTTAACGCACAACCAAGGATGCCGAAGAGTGGCAGTATCTCTACATTCGACAATGAAGTCGAAGATTGGGCGACATATGTGGAACGTATTGAGGTGTACTGCAGGGCGAATGAAGTGCCAGGTGCTAATAAAGCACTGGTTCTGTTAAATTCGATGGGTGCAAAAAACTTATGGGTTACTGTGAAATCTAATAACCCCAGAGAGGCCGGTAAACAAGAATTTTGAAAGCATAGTAGAAATCCTACAGGACCACTTAAACCCCACACCGCTGCTGATAGCAGAACGATTTAAGTTCCATAAAAGGAACCAACACAAAGACGAAAGCAATGCTGAGTACCTAACGGAACTGCGCAAGCTATCGAAATACTGCCAGTTTGAAGCAGGACTAGCAGACACGTTAAGGAACAAGTTTGTGTGTGGGCTACAAAGTGAAGGAACCCAGAAACGGCTTCTATCAGAAAAGGACCTTACGCTGGACAAAGCTTTCAATATGGCAGTATCACATGAAGCAGCCACAAGGGGCGCTGCAGATACAATGGAGACCGCAAGAATATGGCACCAATGAAATGACCTATGGAACAGGGAAGTGCTATCGCTGCGGCAGAACAACACATGACCAGAAAGATTGTTGGTTCAAGGACCAAGTGTGCAGACAGTGTGGGAAAGCAGGACACATAGCAAGAGTCTGCAGGTCTGGGAAGAAAACCAACAGTAAGAAATCTCCACAGGAGAAGTACAAAAAGGTACACCAGGTGATGGACAGTGGTTCAGACGAACAGAAAAGTGACACAGACTCCGGAAGCAGGAAGCTGGGTTGTCTGAAATTACATAATGTAACCGAAATGGAGGATCACCAGACTATCTGGGTTACACTCAAGATAGACGGAGTCCAAGTGGAAATGGAATTGGACACAGGGTCAGCTCTAACAGTCATAAATCAAAGAGACTACAAGCGGCTATTTTCACACATACCCTTGAAAGCTACAGAGATTGTCTTGAAGACGTATACGGGGCAAAAAGTCTACCCCAAAGGAAAAATAAGGGTGAAAGTGACATATAAAGGTCAGGAAATACCTAAAATGGATATATATGTATTGCCAAATGGAGGACCACCACTGCTAGGACGTGAATGGATCCGGAAGATACATTTAGATTGGCATTCCATACAGGCACTGAAGGTGGAGGCCAAAAAGGATGACGACGTCACACCTGGACGACTGTCAAAAATGCTAACTGACGCAAAAGAAGTGTTCCAGGAGGAATTAGGAACACTAAAACGAATAACAGCAACAATTTAAATAGAGGATAATGCAAGCCCAAATTTTCTGAAGGCCAGACCAGTGCCTTATGCGATCAGACCAGCGGTTGAAGCAGAGCTGGAAGGGTTGGAACGTTCAGGAGCACTGTCCAAAGTGGACTGGAGCGAGTGGGCTACACCCATCGTTCCTGTAATGAAGAAGTCGTTGAGTAATACGCCTGGGGAACCAAAGAAGGTCCGCATCTGTGGAGATTTTAAGGTGACAGTGAACCCAGTCCTTCACACGGTGCAATATCCGCTTCCACGAATTGAGGATATTTTCGCCTCGCTATCTGGTGGTAAACGCTTCACCAAAATTGATCTAGCCCAGGCGTACTTGCAAATGGAGGTAGAAGAAGCTTCGAAACATTACCTTATGATCAACACCCATAAAGGTCTCTATCAATACAACCGGCTGGTGTTTGGAGTAGCCTCGGCTCCGGCTATCTGGCAAAGGGCGATGGATCAGGTCCTGCAAGGGATTCCAGGGATCCAGTGTTATTTGGATGACATCTTGGTCACGGGCGAAAATGACGGTGATCACCTCGCTAACTTGGAGAAGGTGCTCACCAGATTAAAGGAATATGGGCTATGAGCTAATCGCCACAAGTGCGAGTTTTTCCAGAAACAGATCTTGTATTGTGGCCACGTCATCAATGAAGAGGGGTTACATAAGTCCCCTGACAAGATTGAGGCAGTAGTCAAGGCTCCAGCACTGGAAAATGTGTCACAACTGAGGTCATTCCTCGGGCTGGTAAACTATTACCACAAGTTCTTACCAAATTTGTCTACGGTATTACACCCACTGAACACCCTACTGCAAACAGGGGTACCATGGAAGTGGGATGACGAACGTAGATGAGCTTTCCAGAAGTGTAAAGAATTGATCACATCAAAAGAGGTGTTGGCCCATTTCAACCCAGCACTACCAATTCGTTTGGCATGTGATGCATCACCCTACAGCATTGGAGCGGTGCTGTCGCACAAATTCCCAGACGGGTTGGAGAGGCCAGTAGCCTTTGCGTCTCGGTCACTAACCTCAGCCAAGTGCAACTACGCCCAGATTGACAGGGAGGCCCTCAGCCTAGTATGGGGAGTAAAAAAATTCAACCATTATCTGCATGGGCAGAAGTTCACCTTGCTGACTGACCACCAACCACTTGTCTCCATCTTTAATCCTAAGAAGGGCGTGCCAGTAATGACTGCACAGCGGTTACAAAGATGGTCCCTGTTTCTAGAGGCGAATCAATATGAAATAGAATATAAAGGAACGAAACAGCATGGGAACACTGATGGGCTATCGCGCCTGCCACTGCCTGCGGTGGAGGAAGCACCAGCAGTGGACCCTATCGAGATATTTTATTCGTCGATAATTGAACGATTGCCAGTAACAAATGCGGATATAGAGAAGGAGACCCGCAATGATCCGACGCTGTCACGGGTATATGAATTGACGGTGAGGGGATGGCCAACACATGGCGACTCACTGTTGCCAGCATTCTCATCCAGAAGAGAACAGCTGTCAGTATGCCAGGGGACAGTGATGTGTGGATTCAGAGTGGTGATTCCACCCAAGTTAAGGGAGAGAGTGCTAAAGGAGCTATATGAAGATCATCTGGGGGGAGTGAAAATGAAAAGCCTTGCTAGGGCTTATGTGTGGTGGCCGGGAATCGATCAACAAATCGAAGACCTAACTAAGAGCTGCTTAGGATGCCAGAAGGTCCAAAATGCACCACCACATGCCCCTCTACACCCATGGGAGTGGCCCTCCTCTCCATGGCAACGGGTGCACATTGATTTCGCTGGTCCATTCATGGACTCAATGGCCTAGAAATTCAGTTGCATGCGCCAGCCGTTAGCGCCTTAGGAGGAGTAGATCTCGAGCGCTAGGCACTTAGCGGCCGGGCGCAGGGCGATCTGCGCCTACGCCCAACTTCAGTAGACATTTAGCGCCGGCGCAAAGTGTTTGCGCGCGCTCAGCTGCGCGCGCAGATTATGACGTCATTTCCTCGTGCAACGCCCTTTGTGCGCCCCAATCCGGAACTTCAGTTGCGCCCGCCCAATGTGGGCGTGGCGCTCCTAAGAACTGTGAACTGGAACGCAGCAGAGGCCATGCGGGCCTCGGGGAGCGCTAATTAAAGGGCACTTACCCTGAACTATAAAGGCCAGCCATTTTGCAGCAATCACTCTTGTGCAACGGATTTCTGGACAGAGACCAAGGACATCAATGGGGCGGAGGTGGAAAGGGTGGCCAGCTTTAAGTTCCTCGGAGTCCACATCACGGAAGACCTCTCCTGGTCCCTCAACACCTCCTCTCTGGTGAAGAAGGCCCAGCAGCGCCTATATTTCTTGAGGAGGCTGAAGGGATGTAATCTGTCACCCCCGATCCTCTCTAACTTCTACCGCTGCACTATCGAGAGCATCCTGACAAACTGTATCACGGTATGGTACGGCGGCTGTAGCTCCCATGACCGGAAAGCCCTGCAGCGGGTAGTCAAAACTGCCCAACGCATTACCGGCACCCGGCTACCGACCATAGAACATATATATCAGAAACGCTGCCTACGGAGGGCACGGACCATCATCAAAGACCCTACCCACCCCAGCCACAGTCTGTTCGCCCTCCTACCATCTGGAAGACGCTACAGATGCATTCGCACCCGTACGACCAGATTTAGGAACAGCTTCTTTCCCAGGGCTGTCATCCTACTGAACTCCACAAATAAACACTAAAGCCTGCACATTTGCCGATGCACTTTATTCACTTTATTATGGTCATATTTATGCTAATATATATGTACAAATGTATGTTGAAATGTTTAAGTGTCCTAATCCAAATTGTACACTCTCGGGAGCCGCAAGCCTACATTTCCTTGTACTGCACTTGTGCACTAACAATGACAATAAAAGTTGATTTGATTTGATTTGAAGAGAGGTTACTGCTTTGGCCCAACATAGGAGAGGTATTTTTTGCTTCAGGCCAGAGCTTGGCAATTCGCCTTCATTGTGAGGTCATTGTTTGCCAGTATATTATGGGGGCTGCATGGGGTGCTAACCCTCAGTTTCAGCATTATGTGCGAAGGGCTCGCAGACGCTGTGTGAGAGGGGCAGCCCTGGCTAGACGCAGAGGGGGCAACAGGCGTCGGCAACCTAGGCCTTACCCACTCAGGAAATACCGCCAGCAGGTGTCCTATCTCACCATGCCTGCCGCGCAGTGTGTTAGGAGGCTGCGCTTCAGAAGGGAGGTGGTTGCAGAGATCTGCCATCTGCTTCACAGAGATCTGCGTCCACAGCTGAGGTGCAGGACGTCTCTTTCGGTGGAAGTGAAGGTCACGGTGGCTCTGAACTTCTATGCAAGCGGCTCCTTCCAAGCCGCTGTTGGGGACATTGCTAACACATCCCAGTTCGCCGTGCATTGCTGCATCCGCCAGGTGACCAATGCCCTTTTCAGAAGGAGACACCAATTCATCTCCTTCCCCATGACCCTGGAGAAGCAGCAGCAGCGTGCAGTGGGATTTGCGAGAACAGCGGGCTTCCCCATGGTGCAGGGTGCCATTGACTGCACGCATGTGGCTTTGCGGGCACCTATCCACAATGCCGAGGATTACTGCAACCGGAAGGGCTACCATTCCCTCAATGTACAGCTGGTGTGTGACCACAGGCAATGCATCCTAGCTGTCAATGCCCGCTTTCCAGGCAGCAGCCACGATGCATTTATCCTGCGACAGACTACTGTGGCTGACATGTTCCAGGCACAGCCTCCCCCAAGAGGATGGCTTATCGGGGACAAAGGCTATCCTTTGTGTACCTGGCTCATGACCCCGCTCCACGCGCCCAGGACCCCTGCTGAGGAGGCATACAACGAAAGCCATCAAGCCACTAGGAACATCATAGAACAAACGATTGGTGTCCTCAAGCAACGGTTCCGCTGCCTGGATTGTTCCGGAGGATCTCTGCAGTATTCGCCGGAGAGAGTCTCCCAGGTCGTGGTCATCTGCTGCATGCTGCACGACCTGGCTATCCGCAGGACTCAGGCACTGCCACCTCACGCTGGAGCACCACCTCAGGAGGAGGAGCAGGAGGAGCATGAGGAGGAGGAGGAGGAGGAGGAGGAGTACCAGCCCAGGAGGGAGGCACAAGGTCCAAGGGCCGCCCGTCGGCGGCTTATTGAACGTCACTTCTAGGCCCCCTGTCAGGGAATGGCTTGTGGCAATGAAGGGACCTGAATGCAGCCGCTCCGCAAGCCCTCAGCCGGTTAAGGCAACAACCACTTCAAACATCAAACATGGACAAGCTGAATAAATAAAATGCTTTATTGAACAAACTCAGGGCCCTTCCCACATGAAACCCAAAAACAGACAACACCCCCAAAAAACAGTCACACACATGACTCACTCCCACAACCTGGGGAGGAATGACAAAACATTTCCACAAAAATGGCCTTCATCCTCGGCCTTACAAAAACAACCATGCCCATAAACAAAACAACCATCCCCATAAACAAAACAACCATCCCCATATAAAAACACATTTGCCCACACCCTCTACTTTGTGGCCCGCGAGGGTGATTCCTTGACCAGCCTTTTGCGGCCCCTGGCCGCCCTGCTGCTCCTCCTCAAAGTGTGCCCAGTGGCTGCTGCAAGGCTGGGGGAAGGCTCCTGAGGGGCACATGGCGTGACGGGAGATGCCCTTGGGGGTCTGCCTAGACAAGATCTGGCCCTCGAGGGGCCGGCTGGTGACTGCTGCAGCTGTGGCTGGGCAGCAGCAGGCTCTCCAGCAGCTCGTCGCAGCTCCACTGGGGGAGTGGCAGTGGCGGCTGCAGGAATGGGGGCAAGCTGGCTGATGGCAGGTGCTCGCTGCTCGCCTGAGACACTGGCACTCGCCCGGGCCATCACTGCAGCATGCGCAGCAATCTGCTGAAGGACAGACCGCTGTGCTGATGCAGCGCGGCGGGTGCCCTGGCGATGCCTGGCTGACACAGCGAGTGTGGCATCAGTGAGTGCCCGTACTGCCCTGGTCTGTGCCCGCATCAGACCAGCCAGAGACTGCACGGAACCACTGATCACCTGTCGACTCGCGGACTGCTCTGCCCCGAAATCGGACCGACTCGCGGACTGCTCTGCCCCGAATTCTGCCCGACTCGAGGCCTGTGCTGCTTCGAATTGTTCAAAACTCCTGGCCTGTGAGGCGCCGAAATCGGCTACACTATGAGCCAGGGACTCGATGGCCTCAGGCAACCGTGCCACAACCCCCATGAACTCGGTGTGCCGGCGATCCGAGTCCACGGACATTTGATCGAGGAGGCGCACCTCCTTGGCGAGGACCGCCTCCGGACTGGAGGCCGGACTCTCCCTCTGGGGAGAAGGCTGCCGAGCTGGCTGACCCTTCCCGCGTTGCTGGATGCCACTGGGCCCAGCAACTACACTCCCCTGCGACCCTTCCCCCCTCTGGGGAGAAGGCCGCCGAGCTAGCCGACCCTTCCCGCGTTGCTGCACGCCACTGGGCACAGGAGCTACACTCCCCTGCGACACTTCCCCCTGGCTGTTCTCCAGGGAAGACGTGTCCCCTCCATTGGCATCCCCTGGCGCGGCTGAGGGTTCCCCTGATGGGCCGCCTTGCTCTTCCTCTTCCTCCTCCTCCTCCTCCTCTTCTGAGGGGCTGTCACTGGCAAGTTCAGGGACCTCCTCCTGACCATCTGAAAGCAGGAAGGCACAAGAGTAGCTTTAGAGTGAGGAGAGGGCGTCAGTGAGGGAGGCATGAGCAGTGGCATTCAGCGCATTGGTCGGACAGTGGCAAAGGATGTAGATCTGAAGCGCAAGTGGGACGAGAGAGGTCGAAAGGTGATGTCCTTACCATTGGTGCCCAGAACAGGGTCGGCATCTCCAGATGCAACGGGGCCAATCACCCGGGCACCCATGAGGCTACCCACGCGCTCTTCAAGGTCACTGAGCTGCTGGATCTGGGGACCGCCTCCCCCGGTCACATTCCGGCTCTTCTGATTGTGTGCCAGCTTGGCCTGCAAGAGAAAGGATGGCCTCTAAGTACAGTGTGGTGCCGTGATCTTGTGTGCACTGCCTCCCATGGTCGAATAGCTTGGCCAGTGTGGTGCCGTGATCTTGTGTGCACTGCCTCCCATGGTGCAATAGCTTGGCCAGTGTGGTGCCCTGATCTTGTGTGCACTGCCTCCCATGGTCGAATAGCTTGGCCATTGTGGTGCCCTGATCTTATGTGCACTGCCTCCCATGGTCGAATAGCTTGGCCAGTGTGTAAAGTGCAGAATGTGCAATTGATGTTCATGCCAGTCCCATAGCTGCTAGATGAGGGCTGGCCACTAGGGCTTTTAGGTCCCTTTGCCCATAATGTGAGGTGCACATGCAAGGATGAGGAGGACACTGGAAAGGGCACTCACCCTGACAATCCTTTTGAGGTCATTGAATTTTTTCCGGCATTGGACACCAGTCCTGGGGACCTCGCTGTTGGATGTGACCCTGTGGGCGACCTCCCTCCAGGCTTTCCTGTAGACGCTGGTGGTAGGCTTCTTGCCACTGTCCGGGAACAAGAGTTTGCGTCTCCTCTCCAAAGCCTTAACCAGCACCCTCAAATCATGGCCAGTGAAGCGCTGCGCTCGTTCACGGGCCTTCTGCATCTTTCCCGGCGCTATTTCTGTTCAGCAGCAGTGTTTAGGCCTAGCTGGAGGGCTGCAGTGTCCAGGGCGTGGCAGCAGACGAATTGGACCCTTCCCCCTTTAAGAGCTGGCCGACGCCAGGGTGTCTGCTGTCAATCAAGAAATGACCGCACCTGCGCTGCGCCTGGCTTCGGCGGTTTAGCTCAGTACCGCCAGCTTTGCGCCTAAAGATAGTTGTGTAACGCCAGTTTTAGCGCTCGAGCAAACTCTTAGTGCGAAGCTACTGAATATCGGCGAAGTGACCTCGACTTTGCGCTGGGCGCAAACTTTACCGGCCGCCCGACTTTTCCGCCCCAAAACTGGCTATACTGAATTTCTAGGCCTCTGTTCTTAATAGCAGTGGATGCTCATTCAAAGTGGCCTGAGGTGATAAAGATGTCTTGAACCACTACAGAGAAAGCGATTGCAGTCCTACGGACCATATTTGCCAGAAACGGTTTGCCAGAGCAGATCTGCTCTGATAATGGACCACAGTTTGTGTCCGACGAGTTCCAAAAATTCATGAAAAGGAATGGGGTAAGTCATTACACATCCGCCCCGTATCATCCAGCCACCAATGGATTGGCTGAGAGGTTCGTACAAACCTTTAAGAAGGCGATAAAGGCCATGTGCGACGAGGAAATTCCACTACAGCATAAGATGGACAATTTCTTATTAGCCTACCGAAATGCGACACATGCAGTTACCAACCAGACCCCGGCCATGATGTTCTTTAACCGAAGGTTGAGACCTCGTCTGGACTTGCTCAGACCAAATGTGCGAAGAAATGTTGAGGACAAACAATTCCAGCACATCAACGAGAAGCCGACAAGGAGCTTCAATGTAGGGCAACCAGTCTTGGCCCGTGACTATCGAACAGAGAAGTGGCAACCCGGAACGATATGTACAAGGCAGGGGCCATTAATGTACACAGTGGATGTCGGGGAGAACATTGTTAGACGCCACGTCGATCAGATCTTAGCGTCACAGGAAGGCATCAACCCCATGTCTCAAGTACCTGGGGATGAACCCGACATACCGGTAGCATCTACTTCAGACCCAGTAGCAGTGGAATCCGATGAACTACCCGATGAAAAGGGGTCAGAATCGCCTCTGCACCAAGAACAAGGACCTCCGGAAAGGCGCTATCCCGAAAGGGTCAGGAAGCCGCACCAAAGACTGAATCTATAAATGGACTTTTGTTATTGAATGTACATGTAAAAATGTAATTGTTATTTGAATATTAAGGGGGTATTATTAATCTAAAAAGGGAGGAATTGTAGTGTATGTGCTTTAAGTCAGAACTACTTTTTACAGCTCCTGTATACTGTAGTACCGGCAGTGACTACATAAGCTGTGCGCATGCCTCTGTACCCCAGTCTAGAGATCACCCTCCTCCAGTAAAGACCTGTTATTTGTTTATGTACAGCATCCGTGTAATTATTTATCCACTGAACCACGGATCTAACAGTGGAGGTGGGAGAAACAGAGGAAGGAATAAAGAATGCAGTCTCAATGTGCAAAGGCTGCGCCTCGCCTCAATGATGCCTTCCCAAACTTGATGCTACGAGGTGTAAGGGCCCGTAGGGAGATACTATTCCCTGCTGATGGCAGGAAGAAGGCAGCCCCAGAGATCAAGAAGGCCTGGCTGGAGCATGCAGAGGAGATCAACAGCTGGGGTGTGTATTGATTTGTATGTGGGTTCAATGACGACACATTCATGAAAGAGAATGACTTTTTATCTAAAGTATGTTCAACTCAGTTAACAGCATTACAGGAGACACCATCTTAAAGATCCATCTAAAACGAAACCAAAACTAAACTGCTTGTCTCTCACATGCCCTCTGCTGGTCAGGCATAAATAATCAATCAGGCAAATATGCTGGTAAGGCATAAATAATCAAACAGGCAAATACCATCACTATTTGCTGATATCATTACATCTCCCTTTCTTAAAACAAAAGTATTTTACTTTTATCTAACAACATGTTTTCTTTGTATTACTCTGCATTTTAACTGTAACAATTAATGAACTTACATTATCATTATCATTATCAAGGTTTTTTAACCTTGTTTTGTGTGTTCACATGAAATATGTAAATACACTAGAACTTGAAGAAAGAATAAGATAACATTACTTCCTTCTATAACAAGAGTCCTTAAATTTGCTCAATGAGTCTCTCAGGAGGCGTCACGTGTCTTGAGGATTTTCTGATTGATTGTCCTTGAATCTGAGTTGTTGCCTCAGATGATGATTTCTCAGCTGTGTGATCAGGTTGTTCAACAGTATCAGTCTTTTGACCTGCTGTGTGATCAGGTTGTTCAACAGTATCAGTCTTTTGACCTGCTGTGGCTGGTCCCATGAGAAGATCCCGACGATTTCTTCGCAGAACAGCACCCTCATCTGTCTGAATGGTGTATGATCTTGGTTGGACTTCACTCAGGACAGTTCCCTTCTGAGTCCATGTGTTTGTTTTGTCTTTGAGCCTTACTTGGTCACCAGTGTGGAGTTCAGGTAGGTTTTGTGTTCCTCTGTCATAGTAGTACTTTTGCTTTTCTTTCTGTTGTTCTTTGAACTTCCTCACTTTCTCCCCCTCTTTTGTTTTCAGGAGGTTCTCCGGGATGGGTAGGTTTGACCTTAGCCGACGTCCCATAAGGAGTTGGGCTGGTGACATACCACACTCGAGCGGCGTTGTGCGGTATACAAGCATGCTCTGGTAGAAGTCAGTTCCACTGTCTTTTGCCTTGTACATCAGTCTTTTCACTGTCTGGACCGATTTTTCCACTAGTCCATTGGACTGTGGAAAGTGAGGACTTGACGTTGTGTGGGCAAAGTCCCACTCTTTGGCAAAGTGTCGGAAACTTGCATTGTAAAACTGGGGTCCATTGTCTGTGAAGACCTCGCTTGCCACGCCATGTCTGGAGAATATGGCTTTCATACATGTTATCACAGCATCTGCAGTGGTGGTGTACAGTCTACAAACCTCTGGGTACAGGGAGTAATAGTCTGTGACTACAAGATAGTCCTTCCCTTGACATACGAATAGGTCAGCGCCTACCTTCTGGTAAGGTCTGTCTGGCACTGGGTGTGGCTTTAGTGGTTCTACCGGATTGCTTGCTCGATATTTCAGGCATATTGTGCAGTTTGACACCTCATTTGTCACATCTTGGTTGATTCGTGGCCAGTACATCACCTCTCGTGCTCTTTTCTTACACTTTTCGATTCCCAGATGTCCTCCATGGATCCTTTTTAGCATCTCTTTTCTCAGACTCTTTGGGATAACTATTTTACTTCCTTTGTAGATGATGTCTTCGACCACTGATAGTTCCGCCCTGCAGTTCCAGTACTCTGCCATGTCAGGTGAGCAGTCTTGCTTCATGTTGGGCCATCCATCCAAGATGCTTTTCCTCAGTCGTCTCATTGTTTCATCTTTGTTTGTCTCAGTCTTTATGAGCTCCATTTTTGCATCTGCTATGGGCAGTGCACTTGTGATCATGTCCACGTAGGCGTTCACTTTTTCATCCATTTTGGTGTTTGCGGGCTCACTTGGGTCAACAGCTCTGGACAACGTGTCTGCTGTATACATCAGCTTACCCGGTGTGTACGCAACATTCAGTGTATAGCGTTGCAGCCTGATCATCATTCTTTGTATTCTAAGTGGACAGCTATTTAGTGGCTTTTGGAACAATGCAATCAAGGGCTTATGGTCAGTCTCTACACTGATTGCTTGTCCTGACACAAACTGGTGAAATCTTTCACAGGCGTATGTGATGCTGAGCAGCTCCTTTTCTATTTGAGCATATCGCGTCTCCGCGTCTGTCATTGAGCGCGATGCATATGCAATAGGTTGCCAGCAGTCATATTTTTGCAGAAGAACGGCACCGAGCCCACTCTGTGATGCATCTGATGATATCTTGATGGGTCTCGCTGGGTCATAAATCCTCAGAACTGGTTCCTCTGTGAGCAGTTTCTTTAGATCGCTCCATGACTTCTCATGCTCATGATTCCATTCCTATTCTATGTTCTTTTCAGTTAGTCTTCTCAGTGGCGCCATCTTTTCTGAGAGGTTGGATATGAATTTACCCATGTAGTTGATCATTCCATTAAACCTCTGCACGTCCTTTTTGCATTGTGGCTTTGGCATATTCTCAATGGCGGACACCTTTCTGGGATCTGGTCTGATGCCCTCACTGCTAAGGATATCTCCCACGAATGTCAGTTCTGTCACCCCGAGCTGGCATTTCTCTCTATTCAGCTTCAGGTTTGTTTTCCTTGTTGCTTCTAGCACTTTTTGCAGTCTCTCGTCATGCTCAGTTCTCGTGGTTCCCCATATTTTGGTGTCATCCATTGATGTATCAACTCCCTCCAGGTGCTCATAGATCATATGGATAGTTTTGTGATACACTTCAGGAGCTGAGGCAATGCCAAATGGTAACCTTAGGAATCTGTATCTGCCAAATGGACTGTTGAACGTGCACAGTCTTGAACTTGCCTCGTCCAGTTTCATCTGCCAAAATCCTGATGATGCATCTAACTTGCTGAAATACTTTGCATTTGCAAACTGTGACATGATTTCCTCACGTGTAGGAAGCTTGAAGTGCTCTCTCTTTATTGCTCTGTTTAGATCTCTTTGATCCAGGCAAATTCTGAGCTTTCCATTCTTTTTGTCCACAACGACGAGGGAACTCACCCACTCAGTTGGCTCATCTATCTTCTGAATCACGTTCAGGCTTTCCATCCTGTCCAACTCTGCCTTCAGTTGCTTTTGAAGAGCAAACGGAACTTTTCTGCATGGATGTATGACCGTTGGCATACTTTTATCTACTCTGATCGTGTGTTCTCCTGGAAGGCAGCCTAGACCCTGAAATAGGTCTTTGTACTCTTTCATGAGTTCATCATAGACTGTCTATCCTGCGCTTTCCACAACGAGGACTCTCTTTACCAGGTTCAGTCTCTCACAGGCTATTAAACCTAGTATGGCCTGCACATCCTTTGGCACCACGATTAATGCTAGCGTGTGCTCTCTGTCCTTGTGTGTCACTTTGACAATGCATCTTCCTTTCACTGGTATATCAATACCTGAGTATCCTTTCACTTTCACTTTTATTCCATGTATCTTTGGTCTGGGTCTAATTTTCTTAAAATCAGTCTCTGATATCACATTAACTTGTGCTCCAGTATCCAATTTAATTGGAATGTGTATGTCATTCACTTTTAGTGTCAACATCCAGTCTCTTTTTTCTTCTTTGTTTTCAGACACGACATCTACATAGAACTCCTCTATCTCGCTTTCATCCACTGCATGGACCTTGCTTTGTTGCGCTTGGTTCTTGCAACAACGGGCATAATGGTTGTTTTTGTTGCAACTATTGCATTTTTTACCATATGCTGGACATTTTTTTGGTGGATGCTGTGTACCGCATCGACTACATGACTTTCGATTGCCCCTTTCATTTTTCTTCGCTGGCCACGCCTCTTTTTTCACATTGGCGCTCTTTTTGTTAAACGGTTTGTGTCCGTTCTTTCTCACTGCATCCACGTTGCAGCTACTGTCACTGAACAGTTCCTTTGCCTGCGACTTCACAGTCTCTGTAGCCCTACACAGTGCTATGGCTTTTCCCAGGTCTAGATCTTGCTCTCTTAGCAGTCTTTCCCTTAGACCATTATCTGGAATACCACACACCAGTCTGTCTTTTATCAGCAAGTCTGTCAGTCCCCCAAATTCACACGATTTGCTTTTGTTTCTCAGTTCAGTCACATACTGATCAATAGTCTCTCCCGTTTTCTGTACACATGTGAAAAATCTGTGCCTCTCAAACGTCACATTACGTTTAGGTATGCAGTAGGCCTCAAACTGTTCCATTATTTTATCTAGCTTCATTTTGTCTCCATCAGCAGCGAATGTGAAGTTATTATACACCTCCAGCGCTTCATCACCCACGACATGTAAGAACACTGACGCTTTCATTTTATCACTTTTCTCGTCAGCTCCGATTGCCGCTAAATACAACTCCAAACGTTGTTTGAATCTCCTCCAATTTTCAGCCACATTACCTGTCAACTGAAGCTTCGCCGGTGGGTGTAAACCTTCCATTTTTCACTTCGTTAGCTATTCTCCAATGGTAAGTAACGATGTTCTCTTTTGGCTTGCTAATATGTGGAGAGCTGATTTAACTTCAGATTTTTCCTCTTCATCTCTTTCAATCACTTCTGACACCATGTATCGCTTTGTATGTGGGTTCAATGACGACACATTCATGAAAGAGAATGACTTTTTATCTAAAGTATGTTCAACTCAGTTAACAGCATTACAGGAGACACCATCTTAGAGATCCATCTAAAACGAAACCAAAACTAAACTGCTTGTCTCTCACATGCCCTCTGCTGGTCAGGCATAAATAATCAATCAGGCAAATATGCTGGTAAGGCATAAATAATCAAACAGGCAAATACCATCACTATTTGCTGATATCAGAATCACAGAAATCACAGAAACACAGAAACCCCACAGTGCAGATAGAGGCCATTTCGGCCCATCGAGCCTGCACCGACACATATCCCACCCGATCCCCGTAACCCCTACACCAACACATATCCCACCCTATCCCTGTAACCCCACGTATTTAATCCCCCTAACACTAAGGGTCAATTTATCATGGCCAATCAACCTAACCCGCACATCTTTGGGTGTGGTGCCACGCTCCTGGATACAGCGCCGGAAGCACTTTAATGACCTAAGCAGGGCAGGAAAGGTGAGAGCAGTGGCACATTCAACCACGTCTTGATGTGTGTGTCACCCCAACCCCCTCACTCTGCCTTCCCAAGCCGACTCCTGCACATCACTCCACACAACAATGTACCTTGCAGGTGCACCCATTCCTCTCTGTCTTTGCACTTCCTCACTTCCCCATCTGACCATCCACCACTGACACTCACCTTCATCTTAATGCAATGTCACCCTCAACAGATGTTGTCCCTCCATCCGTTCCACTCATTCCATGACTCTCACTCAAAAGTCTCTTGTTTCCCTCCTTGCAGGAGAAGAGAGCACAGAACACCAGCGAGAGGCACAGAGTCGGAGGTGGCCCTCCAGTCATCGCCATACTGACAGCTGCAGAAGAGGATGCTCAGGAGATAAGCCGAGTTTCGACATGCCTGGCGACCAGAGATGGAGAGATGGGGGCCTCCCAGCCACCTGGTGACAGAATTAAATATCACACAGCCACATGGCATACAACACTCACTCAGGTTGACTTGATGTCAATAGCCAGTGAAATATGATCATGTGCATAATGTTCACTTAAAACATGACAGTTCTAATTCACATCTTTAATCTTCCACAGGCCCATCAAGTGTCCTGCAGGAGGTCCTGCCACAGGAGGACGACAATTCCTCAGAGGAGGTCACTCACTCTGAGGGTGCATCGTCACAGGACTCAGGCACACCAAGCACCAGCGCAGATACACACATGTTGGTGGGGCCAGTAAGACTGATAGTTGTGTTGTGTCACCTAGTGTCTCACAGATCACATGTGAGCAAGAGCAGATGGTGAAGACAGGGACAGCAGTGGAGAGTCCTCATCAGAGGGTGCAGGTCACTCCAAGCTCTGCTCAGCTGGAGGTAGATGCTGAACCTTGGGGGCCGTTGACAGAGAGGACTATTCTGGAACAGTGGCAAAAAATGTGTGAGGTTCTGGCAGGATTTCCAGCCACCGTGCACGCTTGCAGAGAGAATGAAGGAGTCCATCTCAAGCATGAGTGGCATGATGTCGCAAGCCTTAGTTATGAAGTGTTCGTCCATGCAACTGTAGCATGTGAGAGTTTGTGGAGAGCATTGCAATCCCGGACGACCACGTCTACAGTAAGTGCCTGCATCTAGAGGAACTTCAGCTCAGAGTTGTTGTACTGGAGTCCGAGGTGCAGACATAGTGGGATATCAAAGAGGGGGAGAGTTACCCGGACACTTTGATCCAGGAGGCAGTCACACCCTTTAAGTTAGGTAGAGGTACAGGTCTGATTAGTGGTCAGGAGCAGGCGGGTGTGACTGCAACTCAGGCAGGTAAGGGGACCACAGGTGCAGTGCTGGAGGAGCCTCAGCCTTTGCCCTTGTCCAACAGGTACGAAATTCTTGCTGCCTGTGCGGTTGAGGGCAAAGACTGCAGCGTGGATGAGCAAACTGACCAGGGCACCATGGTACAGGAGGCCATTCAAGTGGGGGGGGTGAAAAAGAATATCGTACTGGTAGGGAACAGTATAGTCAGGGGGATAGATACTGTTCTCTGTCGCTGCGATCCAGAGTTCCGAAGGCTGTGCTGTCTGTCCAGTGCCAGGGTTAAGGTTATCTCCCCGCAGCTTGAGAAGAATGTGGAGTGGGAGGGGGAGGATCCGGTTGTCGTGGTCCACATAGGAACCAACGACATAGATAGAACTTGATATGTGGGGCTGCTGAGAGAGTTTGAGGAGCTATGGTCCAAATAAAAATGCAGAATCTCAAAGGTAATAATCTCTGGATAAATGCGTGGCTAAAAGGGTGGTGTGAGAGGAAGGGGTTTCAATTCATGGGGCACTGGCACCAGTACTGGGGAAAGAGGGAGCTGTTCCGTTGGGATGGGCTCCATTTAAACCAGCTGGGACCAGTGTCCTGGTTGGGAACTAAATATTCCAGGATACTTGACTTTTAGAAGAGATAGGCAGAATGGAAAAGGAGGTTGAGTAGCCCTGATAATAAAGGATGGGAGAAAGATAGTAGAGAGAAAGGATCTTAGCTCAGAAAAACAAGATGTAGAATCACTTTGGGTGGAGCTAAGAAACAACAAGAGGCAGAAAACATTGGTGGGAGTAGTTTATATGCCACCTAACTGTAGTTGTAGTGTTGGGCACAGTATAAATCAGGAAATTAGAGGTGCAAGTAACAAGGGTAATGCAATAATTATGGGGGACTTTAATTTTCATATAGACTGGGCAAACCAAATTTGCAGTAATAGTGCAGAGGACGGGTTCATAGAATGCATTCAAGATAGTTTTCTAGATCAGTATGTCAAGGAACCAACCAGGGAACAGGCAATTTTAGATCTAGTATTGTGCAATGAGACAGGGTTAATTAATAACCTTGCAGTAAAGAAGCCTCTGGGGTGCAGTGATCATAATATGATAGAATCTGATATTGAGTTTGAGAGTGATTTAGTTAAGTAAAATACTAAGGTTTTAAATCTGAACAAAGCAAACTACGTAGGTATGAGGGGCGAGTTGGCTCAGCAAGGGCAAACATTTAAAGAAATAATTCATAATTCACAATGAATATACATTCCTATAAGGAATAAAAATCACATGGAAAAAATGGCCCAACAAGAGAAGTTAAAGATAGTTTTGATCTTTCAGAGTTCCCCAGAATCTAGACTGCCCCCCACAGACTGGAAGGTAACAAATGTAAACCCCCTGTTCAAGAAAGGAGAGAGAGAGAAAACAGGGAACTATAGACCAGCTAGCTTAACATCAGTAGTAGGGAAAGTGCTAGAATCTATTATTAAGAACGTGGTAACAGGGCACTTAGAAAATCATAATATAATTGGGCAGAGTCAACACGGATTTATGAAAGGGAAATCGTGTTTGACAAATCTATTAAGAGTTTTTTGAGGTTGTAACTAGCAGGATAGATAAGGGGGAACCAGTGGATGTTGTGTATTTGGATTTTCAGAAAGCATTCAATAAGGTGCCACATAAAAGGTTATTACACAAAATTAAGGGCTCATGGAATTGGGGGTAATATATTAACTTGGATTAAAGATTGTTAATGGACAGAAAACAAAGAGTAGGAATAAACAGGTCATTTTCGGGTTGGCAGGCTATAACTATTGGGGTACCACAGGAATCAATGCTTGGGCCTCAGCTATTTACAATCTACATCAATGACTTAGATGAGGGGACTGAGTGTAATATATCAAGTTTGCTGATGATAAAAGCTAGGTGGGAATGTAAGTTGTGTGGAGGATGCAAAGAGGCTGCAAAGGATTATAGACAGGTTAAGTGAGTGGGCAAGAACATGGCAGAAGGAATGTAACATGGAGAAATGTGAGGTTATCCACTTTGGTAGGAAAATGACAAAAGCAGAATATTTTTTAAATGGTGAGAGATTGGGAAATGTTGGTATTCAGAGGGGCTTGAATGTTCTTGAACAGGAATCACTGAAAGTTAACATGTTAGCCTTTATTACAAAGGGATTGGAGTACAAATGTAAAGAAGTCTTACTGCAATTATATAGTGCCTTGTTAAGACCACACCTGGAGTACTGTGCACAGTCTTTGGGCTAAAAGTTTGGGGGCATTATGCCACTCGTTACTGGCAAAACATTGCGAAAAGAGGCCGGCCATCACTCTTTTGCCAGCTGGTGGCGGGTCCCGCAGCATCCTCCATTTTCCCAAGCCTGGCCGCGCTGCCGGTAAGATCCATTGCCCTGCAAATTAAAATGAAGGAGAAGTGCATGCTGACTTAACGTCACCACGGCAAAATTGGACCTTTGTGCTGAGTTCAGCGCTGGATCCTAAGCTAGCTATGTAAACCTACCATGTAGCAGACTGACAGAAGCGCTGTCAGCATCTCTTAAAGGGACACGCATATCTTTCAGATAAGTTTGCATTTAAGTTTTTGGATTATTCTTTTGATTTATTGAAGAAGTGCCTTGCTGTAATAGATGTTAAAAGTTTTTTAAGTGTGTATGGAGTGCTGCTGGATGCTTGCAAGGCCTCGGATGGTAAAGGAAGGCCTCTGAGAAGACAGAAAATGCTGGAAATACTCAGCAGATCAGGCAACATCTGTGGAGAGAGAAACAAAGTTCACGTCTCAGGTCGAGATGCTGCCTGACCTGCTGATTATTTTCAGCATTTGATACTGCTTTTGAAGATGCATTCACTGACCTTGACCAGTGGTCTGAGGTCATGAAACTTCTTTGGGCACTGGAGCTAGGTGGTGTGGGCAACACTGCTGGCAGTGATGGCCTCGGTGATGTGGTCCCACATCCTTCTTTCTGGAGGCCCCCTGTGGGTAGAGGACCTCTTTTGCGGTGTTGTCCCCCTGCACAAAGCTGGAGTGCTTCGGGCGAGACCCTGGGTGCCCCTTCCTTGGCTTGACAAGCCATTTCTGTTAGGGCTGAAGCACTTTTCCCATTTTTTGAGGTTTGGAAGGGAATTCAGCTTTAAGAGCTGAAGCTTGCCATTTAGGACTTCCTTTTAATGTTAATTTTTTTTAAAGGCAGTAAGTGCTGAAAACTTCATTTTTTCACTTCATTTTTATTTTTTATTAGTTCAGAAGGCATTGCCCTTTTAATGCATTGCCCTTTTAATTTCCCACAATGTCTAACGAACTCTTTTGCCTCATTTCCAGAGGCTGAAGGAAGCTGGAGCGCTGCTCCTGGACGGGAGCTTTGACTTCCATGCCTGCACTAACACCACCATTAGGACGTTAGGCAGTAAGTTAGTGCTGGGCTAAAAATCTTTAGCCCCCAGCATGAATTTTTCTCTGGTAGCGCTTTGTCCATTTTCAGCGGCCATTAATCCGATGCTGCGGTAACACCAGCAACTCTCGTGACGGCCACGAATTATTAGGCCTTTGTCTCCTTACCTAAGTAAGGATATACTTGCTTTAGAGGAAGTGCAACCAAGGTTTACCAGACTGATTCCTGGGATGGGGGATTGTCCTATGAGGAGAGATTGAGGAGACTAGGTTTATGTGCCCTAGAATTTAGAAGAATGAGAGGTAATCTCACTGGAACATATAAAATTCTTACAAGGCTTGACAGGATTGATGCAGGGAGGATGTTTCCCCTGGCTGGGGAGTCTAGAACCAGGGGTCACAGTCTCAGAATAATAGGACTGAGATGAGGAGAAATTTTTTCATTCAAAGGGTTGTGTATCTTTGGAATTCTCTACCCCAGAAGGCTGTGGAGGCTCAGTTATTTTGTATATTCAAGACAGAGATCGATAAATTTTTGGATATTAAGCGAATCAAGGGATATGGGGATAGTGCAGGAAAGTGGGGTTGAGGTAGAAGATCAGCCATGATCTTACTGAATGGTGGAGCAGGCTTGAAGGGTCAAATGGCCTACTCCTGCTCCTATTTCTTATGTTCTTATGTATAAATGCTGCAATTAATAGAGTGCATGCTGGCCTTCACCAATGGCTTGCACACTCTGAATGCTACCTTAACTAGCATTGATCAAAACGTAGCCTTGTCCATTCAGCACCCCACTGATGTGCAGCAAAGTGCTCTCCAGCTCATGGCTAGCAGGAAAATGTGGGTGGGCCTGAGAGAGAAGATGGAGAAAGGGAACATAATAATGGGAACTCTGCTCAAAGCGCTTCCACCTCTAACTCATTGTTCCCCACCCCCCCAGTCAGTGTTCCATATGCTGCCTTGTGTCCCGATGGCCAAGTCTGCCCCTGCACAGATATAGGTGGAGCAGTCTTTTGCGGCGCTCTCAAAGAGGATGTCGGCCAAGAGCATCACAGCAGTCAGAGCAGGGATGTGAGCTGCCTGCCTCTACCTCTGCTGAAGCCACAGGGGTTGCATGACGTAGGAGTAGTAGGAAAAGGAAGATGAAAGATTAATAGTTGCACAAGGGTATGCACATGGGTATATCACACAATGTTACTCTGTTAAGTTTATGTATAAATTTTGAGCCACATAAAAATGATTTCTTTGGACCACTCTCCCATCTTGTCCATTTTTGCCTGCAGCCAGGCAATTGGCCTTTTCAGTTCTGATGAATGGTAAGACAAGACTTAAATCTGAGCAATGGATGACTGTGAATGGGGTGCTTTGTTGATTGCAGGATTGCTTTGTGCTGGGGGAGGGACGGGGTGGGGGGCGGGGTGTAAGATTTGCAAAATTTCTGCATTTCCCCGAAGGCTGTTATTAATAAACGGGACCCTGCGTGGACTGTTTAAAATCAAAAAGGGTACCCAAAATGGCATTCGTGCCTCATGGCAGCAAGCCTGTGAGATTTTAAAATGGACTCTACAACGCAGACAGCTTGGAGAAATCGAAACCAAGCTGCAGGCTTTTGTGAAGAGAGACTTTGGCCTAGAAATTGAGTTTTGGCTTAGCCAGGGCTTTAGCGCCGGAAGTTAGTGCCGGCGCTAAGTCCCCCTGCGCGCGCCAAAAATTCAGCAGGGCCGCGCCCAAACGGCTGCCGGCGCTACTGAAGGGTCTTTGCGGCGGTAAATCAGCGCTAACTGCCGTTTCGCGCCGCAATTCCGGCGCTGCGGCACCCGATGCGGTGCGGCAGGCTCGGGAAGTGCAGGCCTCCTCCTTCCCCTAAGGAGGAGCTGCCTGCACCCGATCGCGGCCCGCGAAAATCTTTTAAAAAATGAGCCCGGCACCTCGGACAAGTGCCGGGCTTGCTTCTGTTCCGGGGGGGGGGGGGGGGGGAAGTCCGGGGAGGGAGCTGCGGCCAGGCGGCCGGCGGGAAAGCGGCCGGCCGCCGCGGGGCCTTTAATGCGCCGGCGCAAAGACTCGTAAGACTCTGTTGCCAGAGTCTTAGTTGCGGCTGTCACGGGCGAGGCGGCCGCAACTGAATTTCGGCGCTGGGGCCCGTCGGCATGGCAACCGGGACGCTGCGCACACCGATGACGTCATCGGTGCCGGCGCAGCGCTACCGGTCTACCGCGGCGTAAGGGCCCCAGGCAATTTCGGCGCCGGCACCAAATGCAGCGCTAGGCCCTCTAGCGCCGCAAAATCGGCGCTAAGGGCACTCAATTTCTAGGCCTTTGTATTTTGGAACCAGACAGGACTCTGAATTATGCATTAGACCGAATTGGAGGCAATCTAAATTCAGTTTAGGCCTATAGTTATGGCCATCTAGCAGTCTGCATATATTATCGGAAACAGATTGACCGAGCCATCGAAGCCGGACAAGGCCCATCAAGGAACTTTCAGGACAATACAAGTCAATTATCGGGCCGGTAGATGCGATTACCGGCCATCTAAAACCAGTTAGTATGGATTGCTACCATTATTTAAAATAGCCGCCAAGATTAAAACAAAGAACTAACCTGATTTGGCGCGCAGATAAGGGTTTTCGATGAAGGTATAATTGAAGGCCCCCTCGGGTAGCAAGGAGTTCAAGCTTTCGGTCGGGTGCTCGTGTTGGTTGGCGTGCTGGTGCTGCTCTTCGGCCCCTCGCCCTCGTGGCTGCCGCTCTTCCTCCGTCCCGCACTTACCCCCGGCTTTTGCCCGTGCCTTTTTCCCACACCATCTGGAACTAGCCCCGGCACCGGGTCGGGCAGACGCGGACAATTCAGGCCAGGCGAGGCGGGACGCGACGAGGGGAGGAGGGAAGACCACCAGAGAAAGACCAACTGAGGAGAGGCATCGAATTATCGGTCGACCTTCGAATAACTGCACACCAACTCGATCTGGCGGCTGTCGACGAAGAATCATCCCTGCAAGGAAAGGTACCCAAACAGAGACTTTAACTTTGGGGTACTCGAACCTGGACAACGCCCTTGCAGCGCCTGGAGAACACGTGACGATGACAAGCTCCAGAGAGCACCAAGAGCGACCCCCGAACCCAACCGCTGTTTTGAGTCTAACAAACCTTTTGATTGGTGAGCATGAAGTTCTGACCCCTCATAGCTTAATCTGGTTAGGTATAAGGGGTGGAATAAGGATAAGGGGTTTGTTAAGATAGTTGTTTTCCCTTGATATGCCATGTGTTCCCCATTCCCTGTATAAGTATAGTTATTCTTCTTCTGCATTTGTATTTTCGCCTGTAGAAGTGTACACTAGTAATTTTTCCCATGAGATTGTATCAAGTTTTTCCTCTTCAGTAAAATCTTGGTTTTGTTTACATCCAACCACCTGTCTACTCGAGTCTTCTCTGTACCGCCGCCTTGTACCTAAGTCTGGTGTCTAGAACCCAGGGGTATGGGAGCGATTCGAACCGCTCACAAAACAGTCAGGGGCATAACTGAATGGGCATATGTGCCAAACACCACCACACGCCACCCCCTACAGAAGCCACCAAGTGGGTTCAACATGTGGCTGTCAGATGGGTGCAGTGTTACAAGTTAACTAAATCTTGCTATGATGAGTCCATCCCAGGCATCAATGTGCGTCGCTGCTGGTGACATAACCACATGATGTCCCTCCTCCTCCTCATCTGCCTCATCCTCATCCTCCTCTTCAGTTTCCTCCTCTGAAGAGGCTCTGTGCCTTGCTCCTCCTGCTGCTTCAATCCTCGCTGCTGTGCTGTGTGTGTAGAACACAGCACAAAATGATCATTCTGGAGACCTTGGCTGATGCGTATTGAAGGGCGACTCCAGATCTGTTGAGGCAGCTGAAGCGCATCTTCAGCACCCTGATTGCTTGCTCAATGACACATCTCATCGTCATATGGCTTTGATTGTAGCGGCCTCTTGGCTTGGGCTCCTCACGGGTGTCACCAGCCACGTTATAAGTGGATAGCATTTGTCTTCAAGCAGCCAGCCGGTAAGTCTGGTCAGAAGTGCGAAGAGCTCAGGGAGGGTGGACTGGCAGGACAAATGTATCATGGCAGCTCCGTGGGAATCTTGTACACACCTGCATAATGATCTTTTCGTGGTTGCAGACGAGTAGCACATTGATGGAGTGGAAGCACTTACGGTTCAAGAACACTCCTGGGTGATCTGGGGGTGCCTTGATTGCCACATGTGTCCAGTCAATGACACCCTGCACCTGTGGAAAGCCCAGCCAGAGCCGCAAACCCGAGTGACCACTCATTCTGACTGGCTTCATCATTGGCAAAGTGTACATAATTGCCTGCCCTGGCAAACATGGCATCGGTCACCTGTGTGACGCATTTGCGGGTGGCCGACTGCAAAATCCTGCAAATATCTCCTGCAGGTCCCTGAAAGGAGCCTGTGGTGAGGAGGTTGATTGTGGTGGTCACTTTGACAGCCACTGGTAAAGCATGGCCACCAGGTCCAAATGGCAGCAGGTCTTGTTCCAGCAGGCAGCAAATGTCCGTCATGACCTGATGTGATACCCTGAGCCTCCTGAGGCACTGGTGTTCAGACATGTCCTAGAAGCTGATCCTCTGCCTATATACCCTGTGTTAGGGTATCGCCTCCTGTGAGCTGCACCTATGTGCTCATCCCCTCTCCTGTGGAACAGCAAGTCAGTGAGGAGAAGGCTGCTGCTGCTGCTGGTGCTGTTGGTGTTGCTGCCGCTGTTCATCTTGATCCTCATCTGAAGTCCAAGGCGAAACAGTATAAGTGGCACCCATGCTAATCTGATATATGACAGATGGAAAGTGGAGATCAGACACACAAACCTCAAATGTAGTGAAAGTCACCTCCAAATAGTGAGAGTGAAAGTTGCATACAAAATAGTAGAAACTACCTCCAAAGTTGTAGAAATCACTTGCAAGGTACTGAAAGCAAACTCTCAGAACATGTGCTGTGAGCAAAAGCCCTTCACTTAGGCAAGGAAGCAGGTGTGAGGTCTCAGCAATAATGCAATTTTTTGCCTGTCATTTGTTCAGCCCCTTCAATTGCCGTTGTGCTCTCAGCAAGCTTTCACTGGCGAGGTCCAGGAAGCCCGAGACACCCGTGCACCCACAGTTGGAAGCCCCTGTGAAAAAAACTTTTAATGACCTCTTAACAGCTTTAAATTGGCAACCAGCATCTCCTGAGGGGGCTTCTCACACGCAGCCGAACACGCTACAGTTAAATGTGGAAGTCGGCAGATTGGAGCCGGCTTCCCGACGTGCTGTCAATTTCAGCACTTTTAACCACCACCCGCTCCCAAACCCACCCGCTCCCAAACCCACTCAATCTTTGCTGTTAAAATCCCACCCCGCCCAACATTGCAGGTCATTGACCTTTTATCAGAACTGGAAAATGTTACAGATGTAACAGGTTTTAAGAAAGTACAGAGACAGGGAAAGGGGGGAGGGGAGGAAAGAGCAAAAGGGAAGGTCTGTGATAGGGTGGAAGGCAGGAGAGATTAAATGACAAAAGGGATGATGGTGCAAGGCAAAAGAGGATGGTAATGGGGCAAGTAAAGAAACAGAAGATGGGTCTAGAGGAGGTGTAAATGGGAATATCAGAATCATTACCAGAAGCTGCTGTCCGAAAAAATGGAGCAGTAGTTATGGTCTGAAATTGTTGCACTCAATGTTGAGACCTGGAGGCGGTAAAGTGCCTAATCGAAAGATGAGGTGCCTTTCCTTGAGCTTACGTTGAGCTTCATTAGAACAGTGTAGGAGGCCAAGGACAGTGAGGTCAGAGTGGGGGTGGGATGGAGAATTAAAATGGCAAGTGACCGGAATCTCAGGGTCATACTTACGGACTGAACGGTGGTGTTCAGCAAAGGTAAAGTATTAGGTTAGCTAGTAGAAGTCACTTTCATAAAAGGGATACACTGGGATAAGTCACACTAAGTACATATGTCCTTCCTTCCTTCCTTCCTTCCTTCCTTCCCTTTCTTCCCTTTCTTCCCTTCCTTCCTTCCCTTCCCTTCCCTTCCCTTCCTCCCTCCCACCCACCCTCTCACTTAGAGGAAACCTGCAGTACCATGTTGTGGTGCTGGCAACTGAGGAAAATGGTGGAAGGGTTAATCCTGGAAAACAAAACATCTGTTGCTGCTTTTTACATCAGTGCACTGTTGGTTAGGAAATTTGGAATACATATGCAGATATTGCTTGAAAGGATCCAGTAGCATAATGTTGAAGGTTATGGCCACCTTGGCAGCCTCTGGCAGAGCCATCTATGCCATGGGACTTGCCTGAAGGGCAGGCTCAAGAAGACAGTACATTTCAATGACTGCCTTCCTAGCGAAGTATGGGTGGAAAGATTAGATCACCTTAGAGCTGTCTAGGTAGGTGCACATTGATCTGTAGATATGGGTAGTTGGGTAATGATGGGTCTGGTAAGACCAACTCTGGTATAAGTACATCACCCTCTACTACTTCCTCAGATCTTCCTCTTCCTCCTCCAAGATCATCAACTAGAGAGGTATACCCAAAAGGATTCCCAGCTTCACAATTTTGATTGTGGCAACCAAAATTGTAACAATAACAAAAGAGATAGAAAGAGAATCAGGGCTAGGAATTCATTATAGCCCAGGAATGAGCGGTAAAATTAGAAAAATTGGAGAATTAGCGCTAGGCGCTAATGCTTTAGACTGCATGCAAAATTCATGCTGAATGCTCAAAGATTTGATTGAAATGTTAATTTAAGTCATAAAGCCCAAGCTCATTGGCGTTACACTCAAAGGGTGGACAAATATTGTGTGCAGTCTAATCGCAACTCATCATTGCCACAGGCTTTTTTCAGTACTTAAAGGGGAGGTTCATTGATGCTGCAGAACCTCATTCTCAGCATTGCTGGCTGTGCAGCTGTCTCAGCAAGCAGCAGCAGGTCAAGGAGAAGGAGCCGGAGGACTGAAGCAGCTGTACTCATGGCAGATCCATGCCCCAGGGAGAGAGCCCACAGATTCAGCAATCAAGCATTGAAGGCATTGGTGTTCGCTGCGGATAGACGGAGGGTGGTGCTCTACCCGGCAAGTGGCAGGAGGCCCTCACTGCAAGTCTTTTGCACCATGTGGAGGGTGGTAGCACAGCATGTCTCGGACAGCACTGTGGTCCCCAGGACCCACACACAGTGCAGGAAGAAATTTAACAACCTCACTTAGGTGGTCAGGGTGAGTGGCTGCTTCAACAAATGCTACATACCACCATCTGAGCCACAGTCTTCACACACTGCCCAAAGCACCACACCCCCAGCACTTACCCACCAACAATCTCCACCTACCAACACTCACACCCACATCTCACACCTTGCACACAATGACAGGTATTCAACTATGGCAGCCACATCACCCAAACACATTGCTCCACTCTCACTCACACACTTTCCTTTCTCTTGCAGGCCATGGTGGCTCACAACAGGAGGGAGCAGGCGTGCACAGGCAGGGGACAAGCTGACACCCAACCAACCACTGTCTGCGCTGGAGAATAGAGTGCTGGAGATTATTGGGCACCAGGTGGTGGGTGACGTGGACCCCCTTGGGGACAACAATGGTATATTCATTCCTACTCCTTCTTCTCACATCCCACTTCCCCCTCAACCCACAAGCGTTTCGCACTTTCCAGCTAATCATGCTGCATGCATGCATTTCTCCCATCCTGCCCCCCTCCCCTCACCTTAACCCGACTCTTATCAATCTGAGACTGCATGAGACCAGTCTGAGATTGGATGCCAGCAACCACTGACTCCATTACAGCACTAAACCATTGCATTGCTTTGGCCTGTGCTGCATTAGCTGCTGCCACCTCACCCATGACATGCGGCATGAGGTCTGGGTCCCCACAGTCTCGCTGCTCTTTGAGTATGCCATCCTTTGCAAACTGCCAAGGATGGGCTCGATGTTGTGAGCAGCGTTGAGTGCAATGCTGGAGGCAGACTCCTCCATGCTCCTTGCTAGTGCATCCATGCTCTCGGGCACCTTTGCCATTGCACCCATGAGCTCAGTGTGCATGTCCATCGCCCGTCTGGTCAACGCCTGCACATTGGCACCCTCATCTGAGTCCTATGCAGCAGAGCTCGCACGCGAGCTCACCTTCTGGGGAGATGGCCCCCGAGCTTCCCTTTCCCCGTTGTGTCGCTGCAGCCCACTGGGTCCCGGAGGTTCATCCACATCAGAACCATCTACTATTCTCCCCTCCAGCGACCGTGTTGCCCCATTATCGGACCTAGCACCTTTGGAGAGACAGGCAGTGAGGCTTTGGCTGGTCCTTCCTCCTCCTCTCCTGCGTCGCTGCCACTGGGAAGCTGAGGGACAGGCTGGACAGCTGGTGGCTGATTATCTGAAAGCATAAAGGCACAAGAGTGGGGTTAAGGTCAGGGGAAGTGGGGCAGGAAGGGAGCAAGGAATGAAGACAGTATACTTAGATGGAAAGTGCGAAAGGCTTGTGGTGTGAAGGAGAAGAGGTATGAAAGAAGAGGGAGATGTGTTGAACATACCGTTGTTGTTCCCGAGGGGGTTGACGTCTCCGTGGGCTGCAGCGCCCATGACCTGGGCCCCAATGATGCAGACCACTCGCTCCTCCAGGTCAGTAAGGGGAGTGCAGGTCCGCCTCACCTCCTCCCGTTTGTACCTGCTCCCTCCTGTTGTGAGCAAGCTTGGCCTCCAAGAAAAAGGAAAACATGTGAGTGAGTGTGCAGCTATGTGTTTGGCAGATGTATGCAAGGCGTGAGATGTGGATGTGACCTTTAGTAGGTGGGTATAGTTGGTGGGTGAGTGTTGGGGATGTGGCGGTTTATACAGTGTGTGCACAGGCTGAGGTTGAGATGGTGGCATGTAGAGGTTTTTGAAGCATCTATTCACCCTGACCATCCAAGGTAGGTCATTGAATTTCTTCCGGCACTGGGTGAGAGTTCTGGGGACGACACATCTGGCCGACACGTCCTGGGCCACCTCGCTCCATATTCTCCAGAGCACTGCCCATCAGTGTGCCACGGCCGCGACCAGAGCATGGTTGCTGAACCGGCTCTCTCTCTCTCTGGGCCTCTGATCAGCCAGGACTTCTTTGAGTGAAGGCTTGCAGCTTTTTGCAGGCCCAGTTCACAAGCAGCAATGATCAAAGTGAGGCTGTGCAGCATGATTAAACCTCCCCTTTAAGAACTGGAAGACGCCAGTCTATCTAACAATTTTCTAATTGACAGCACCAGAACTTGATTAGCGCTCTGAAGGTAGTAACCCACTCTCCGACATTAGCGCCCTAAGAGGAGTGTGTAGCGCTTGATTTAGTGCTCCACTTTCCTCTTGGGGCGCTAAAACTCAATTTTGCGGTCGCCTGCGCTAATTAGCGGCAGGTGCTAATGTTAGCGCCCAGGTGATGTAAGTGCCCCAAAATGGTAGATACTGAATTTTCCCCCTACATGTTTTTTAGAAGCTAGTGTATTAGCGGGATCTGCACAGGGCAAGACACCGGTGACAAGTGGGCTGCAGCAAGGCCAGGGGAAAGGGTAGCTCGGGAGCCAGCTCCCCAGACAGCGAATTCGCGCGAGTTCTGCTGCACAGGACTCAGATGAGGACCGCGATGGGAAGGACTTTAGAGGAAGGGTGATGGGCATGCACACGGAGATGATAGGTGCAATGGCAAGGGTGCCCGATGTAGTGAATGTACCTTTAAGGGGAGAACTACTTTTTGCAGCTCCTGTATACTGTAGTACCGGCAGTGACCACACCTGTATATAAACCCTGAGTAGGGATCTGTACTGTTAGTTTTTAGAGTAACCCTCATCCAGTAAACACCGTTGATTGTTCCTCTGCAGTCTCTGTCTATTTATTGAAGGACACCATACATCAAGATTCACGGATTTAACACCCGAGAGCCTCTTGGCAATGGTATGGAGCATGGAGGAGTCCACCTCCAACATTGCACAAGGCTCTGTGCACACCATGGAGCCCATCATTTCTAGTCTGCAAAGGATGGTAGATTCCCAGAGTGACCGTGGCGACCCAAACCTGATGCCGCATGTGATGGGCGATCTGGCAGCTTCCATTGCAGCACAGGCAGAAGCGACACAACATCTTAGTGCTGTAATGCAGTCAATGCTTGGTGGCATTGAATCTCAGACTGCTCTCATGCAGTCTCAGCTTGATGCCAAGCAAGCTCTGACTGCTGCCATCATGGTCAGGTCGACCACCATTCATCGGGGATTTCACGGTGTCACAGCAGGCCAGTAATCTGTGTTCCAACAGATTGCTAGGGATGCTGAGGTGCTGCCCCAGGGGAGTGGCAGTGGGTCAGTCGAGCAGGAACCTGCTCTCCTCTCTCAGGATGACAGCATTCCTGCTCCCACCACTGCCACTCCATCATTGTTCTTGTCGCTGCCTGACAGTTCTGATGAAAGGACATTGACTTGAGAGCAGCGGCGGCAGGTGGGCGGACCTGCAAGGGATGAGGCGGCTGAGCGGCGGCAGATAAAAGCGGCTCCGAGACTAGTTAGGCCTCAGAGCAGCAGCGGCAGGCAGGCGGACCTGCGAGGGACGAGGCGGCTGAGCGGCGATGGATAAAAGTGGCTCCAAGACCAGGTAGGCCTCAGAGCAGCGGCAGCAGGTGGGCGGACCTGCGAAGGATGAGGCGGCTGAGCGGCGGCGGATAAAAGCGGCTCCGAGACCAGGTAGGCCTCAGAGCAGCGGCAGCAGGCGGGCGGACCTGCGAGGGAAGAGGTGGCTGAGCGGCGGCAGTTTAAAAGCGGCTCCAAGACCAGGTAGGCCTCACTAATCTGCAGTCTCCGAGCTCAGAGGGAGGGAGAGAAGTAAAAAGTAATCGAAGTGTGACATCACCAGAAAGCAGGTAAGTGATTGGTTGGTGAGTATTTCTCTCTTTTTAAACATTAACTCTGTGGTTTACAGTTTCTAAGGTCTCTCTGGTGTAGCGGGGACTGTTGGTAAGCCATTTAACTGTAGTGTAATTGGTGGGATTGATTTGATTTAATTTTATTTCAATTAATTAAAGGGTAAGTCATGGCAGGACAGCCCAGCCACGTGGTATGCTCCTCCTGCGCTATGTGGGAACTCAGGGACACTTCCTGTGTCCCTGACAACTACATGTGCAGGAAGTGTATCCAGCTGCAGCTACTGACAGACCGCATTGCGGCGCTGGAGCTGTGATTGGATGTATACTGGAGCATTCTCAATGCTGAAGGACATCATGAATAGCACGATTAGCGAGTTGGACACACCACAGATAGAGGTTGGACAGGCAGAAAGGGAACTGGTGACCAACAGGCAGAGTACTAGGCACAGGCAGGTAGTGCAGGTGTCCCCTGTGGACATCCCCCTCTCAAACAGATACACCACTTTGAGTACTGTTGGGGGGGATGGCTTATCAGAGGAAGGCAGCAGCAGCCAACTTCCTGGCACCAGGGGTGGCTCTACTGCACAGAACGGGAGGAAAAAGAGGGGTAGAACTATAGTAATAGGGGATTCTATTGTAAGGGGAATAGATAGGCGTTTCTGCGGCCGCAAACGAGACTCCAGGATGGTGTGTTGCCTCCCTGGTGCAAGGGTCAAGGATGTCTCAGAGCGGCTGCAGAACATTTTGGAAGGGGAGGGTGAACAGCCAGATGTCATGGTGCATATAGGTACCAACGATATAGGTAAAAACCGGGATGAGGCCCTAAAAGCTGAATATAGGGAGTTAGGAGGTAAATTAAAAAATAGGACCTCAAAGGTAGTAATCTCAGGATTGCTACCAGTGCCAAGTGCTAGTCAGAGTAGAAATAGAAGGATATTTCAGCTGAATACGTGGCTAGAGGAATGGTGCCAGGGGGAGGGATTCAAGTTCCTGGGACATTGGAACCAGTTCTGGGGGAGGTGGAACCAGTTCAAACCGGACGGTTTGCACCTGGGCAGGGCTGGAACCGATGTCCTAGGGGGTGTGCTTGCTAGTGCTCTGGGGGAGGGTTTAAACTAAGATGGCAGGGGGTTGGGAACCTGAGCAGAGGGACAGAGGAAAGGGAAACAAGGATAAAAGCAAAAGAAAGGAAGGAGAATAACAAAAGTGGCAGTCAGAGAAATCAACGGTTTAAATCTAACATGGCCAAAGTAAATAATAATTCTAATAGGTCCAAGAGTGTTCAAAAAATAAGCCTGAAGGCTTTGTATCTTAATGCGAGGAGCATTCGTAATAAGGTGGATGAATTGGCTGTGCAAATAGAGGTAAACGAATATGATTTGGTTGGGATTACGGAAACGTGGCTCAAGGATGGCCAAGGCTGGGAACTCAACATCCAGGGGTATTCGATATTCAGGAAAGATAGGCAAAAAGGAAAGGGAGGTAGGGTAGCATTACTGGTTAAAGAAGGGATTAACACAATTGTAAGGAAGGATATTAGCTCTGATGATGTGGAATCTGTATGGGTAGAATTGAGAAATACCAAGGGGCAGAAAACGTTAGTGGGAGTGGTATATAGACCTCCAAACAGTAAGGTGGAGGTTGGGGATGGCATTAAAGGGGAAATTAAAGAAGCGTGCAATAAGGGCACTGGAGTCATCATGGGTGACTTTAATCTACATATAGATTGGGCTAACCAAATTAGTAACAATACTGTGGAGGAGGAATTCCTGGAGTGTTTACGGGATGGTTTCCTGGACCAATATGTCGAGGAACCAACCAGCGATCAGGCCATCTTAGACTGGGTATTATGTAACGAGAAAGGATTAATTAGCAATCTTGTTGTATGAGGCCCCTTGGGTCGGAGCGATCATAATATGATCGAATTCTTCATTAAGATGGAGAATGAAGTAGTTGACTCAGAGGCTAGGGTCTTAAATTTAAATAAAGGAAACTACGATGGTCTGAGGC
The DNA here is from genome assembly GCF_052327205.1 of Somniosus microcephalus. NCBI lineage: Eukaryota > Metazoa > Chordata > Chondrichthyes > Squaliformes > Somniosidae > Somniosus > Somniosus microcephalus. The sequence goes on from NC_140994.1 coordinate 160,081,173, forward strand.
GCAAGTTGGGTAGGATTGATTGGGGAATGTCACTCAAAGGGTTGACGGTGGATAGGCAATGGCAAACATTGAAAGACCACATGGATGAACTACAGAATTTGTTCATCCCAGTTTGGCATAAAAATAAAACAAAAAAGGTGACTCAACCATGGCTAACAAGGGAAATTAGGGATAGCATAAGATCCAAGGATAGGACATATCAATTGGTCAGAAAAAGCAATAATCCTGAGGATTGGGAGCAATTTAGGATTCAACAAAGGAGGACAAAGGGATTAATTAAGAAAGGGAAAATAGAATATGAGAGTAAGCTTGCAGGGAACATAATAACTGACTGTAAAAGCTTTTATAGATATGTGAAGAGAAAAAGATTGGTGAAGTCAAGCGTAGGTCCCTTGCAGTCAGAATCAGGGGAATTTATAATGGGGAACAAAGAAATGGCTGACCAACTAAATACATATTTTGTTTCTGTCTTCACAAAGGAGGACACAAATAAACTCCCAGAGATGCCGGGGAACATAGGGTCTGATGAAAGGGAGGAACTGAAAGAAATCAGTATTTGTAGGGAATTGGTGTTAGGGAAATTGATGGGTTTGAAGGCCGATAAATCCCCAGGGCCTGATAATCTACATACTAGGGTACTTAAGGAAGTGGCCCTAGAAATAGTAGATGCATAGCTGATCATCTTCCAACATTCGATGGAATCTGGAACAGTACCCATGGATTGGAGGGTAGCTAATGTTACCCCACTATTCAAAAAAGGTGGTAGAGAGAAAACGGGGAATTACAGACCGGTAAGCCTGACATCAGTAGTGGGGAAAATGCTAGAGCCCATTATAAAAAATGTAATAGCAGAGCACTTGGAAAACAGTGACAGGATCGGGCAAAGTCAACACGGATTCACAAAAGGTAAATCATGCTTGACTAATCTACTGGAATTTTTTGAGGATGTAACTGGTAAAATAGATAAGGGAGAATCAGTGGATGTGGTGTATCTGGACTTTCAGAAGGCCTTCGATAAAGTCCCGCATAAGAGATTAGCGTGTAAAGTTAATGCACATGGGATTGGGGGCAAGGTATTGACTTGGATAGAGAACTGGTTGGCAGACAGAAAGTAAAGAGTTGGAATAAACGGGTCCTTTTCCGAGTGGCAGGCAGTGACTAGTGGGGTACTGCAGGGATCGGTCCTTGGACCCCAGCTATTCACAATATATATTAATGATCTAGACAAGGGAACTAGATGTAATATCTCCAAATGTGCAGACAACACAAAGCTGGGTGGGCATGTATGCTGTGAGGAAGATATCGAGAAACTCCAGGATGATTTGGACATGTTGGGTGATTGGGCAGAAACATGGCAGATGCAATATAACGTGGATAAATGTGAGGTTGTCCACTTTGGTGGTAAAAACTGGAAGGCAGATTATTATCTAAATGGCAATAGATTGGAAGAAGGGGAAGTGCAACGAGACCTGGGTGTCCTTGTGCACCAGTCGGTGAAGGTAAGCAACAGGCGGTTAAGAAGGCAAATGGTATGTTGGCCTTCGTAGCGAGAGGGTTTGAGTACAGGAACAAGGATGTCTTGCTGCAGTTGTACAGGGCCTTGGTGAGACCACATCTTGAGTATTGTGTGCAGTTTTGGTCGCCTTATCTGAGGAAGGATGTTCTTGCCATGGAAGGAGTTCAGCGAAGATTGACCAGGCTGATACCTGGGATGGCAGGAATGACGTATGAGGAGAGATTGGGTCGATTGCGCTTGTACTCGCTGGAGTTTAGAAGAATGAGAGGTGATCTCATTGAAACTTATAAAATTCTGACAGGACTGGACAGACTAGATGCAGGAAGGTTGTTCCAGATGGTCGGGAAGTCCAGAACCAGGGGACACAGTCTAAGGATAAAGGGTAGGCCATTTAGGACAGAAATGAGGAGGAATTTCTTCACCCATAGAGTGGTGAACCTGTGGAACTCTCTACCACAGAAGGCGGTGGAGGCCAGTTCATTAAATATATTCAAGAAGGAGTTGGATATATTTCTTAAGGCTAAAGGGATCAAGGGGTATGGGGAGGAATTTGGATGATCAGCCATGATCGCATTGAATGGCGGAGCAGGCTCGAGGGGCCGAATGGCCTACTCCTGCCCCTATCTTCTATGTTTCTATGTTTCTGACATCCAGCCAGCCCAGACTGCTGCTGCCCATGCTGAGGTGGTGCAGTCTACAGCCGGGCCTTCCAAGCCCAGAGCTGGTCGAGGGCGTCCTGCAAGGCCATCAGAAGTCTCCCGCACAGACACTCGGCAGCCTTCCACCTGATCTGCTGCAGCAACTGGGCCAGCAATTTGTAGGAGCACTAGAGTAGGCAAAGACACGGTAACGAGAGGCACTAAGGGATTGCAGAAGGGTGAATTGTTAATATTTTTGTTGTAAATATGTGTTCATTGATAATTGATAAACTTATTAATTCAGTTTGGATTCTTTTGTGGTGTGTCTCATTTCAGCTTTGCACTGTGAAATGGCCTGTGACACGAATGGAATGATAGGGATGTGGTGAGCAATGGGGATCTGGGGATTAATTTATTGGAACCACAGTCTGATGAGATGACCATGGACCGCCCTTCCAGAAGGCCGATTGAGTGCCTGCCTCCTCCCTCACTCCTGTTCCTCTTCCTCATCGTCCTCCTCCTCCTCTTCCTCCTCCTCCTCTCCCTCTTCCTCCTCCTGAGGTGGTCCCACAATCCCTGGTGGCAAGGGTTGGGTCCTCATGATGGCCAAGTTGTGGAGCATGCAGCAGACCACCATGAAATGGGACACCCGCTCATTTGCCCACTGGAGGGCTCCTCCTGAGCGGTCAAGGCATCAGAACCGTTGCTTTAGCAGGCCAATGGTCTGTTCAATGATGTTCCTGGTGGCAGCAGGCTCTCATTATATGAGTGCTGGGCAGGAGTGTTGGGATTGCGGAGGGTAGTCATGAGCCAGGTGGAGAGGGGATAGCCCTTGTCTCTGAGCAGCCAGCCGCGAGCTTGACATGGTGGCTGGAAGAGTGCTGGCACACTGGTCTGGCACAGGATGAAGGCATTGTGGCTGCTGCAAGGATAGCGGGCATTCACATTGAGGATTCACTGTCTGTTGTTGCACACCAACTGCACATTAAGTGAATGGTAGCCTTTGCGGTTACGGAAGATCTCAGGATTGTTATGCAGTTCCCGCAAAGCCACGTGGGTGCAGTCAATGGTGCCCTGCACCATAGGGAAGCTCACTATCCTGGCAAAGCCACATGCATGCTCGTCTTACTTCTCTCTGGTAATGGGGAAGGAAATGTAGTCCCTTCTCCTACTGTAGAGAGCCTCAGTGACCTGGGGAATCCTGCTATCCTGGCAAAGCCACATGCACGCTCATTCTGGTTCTCTCTGGTGATGGGGAAGGAAATGTCATCCCTTCTCCTACTGTAGAGACCCTCAGTGACCTGGGAATCCCGCTATCCTGGTAAAGCCACATTCACGCTCGTCCTGGTTCTCTCTGGTGATGGGGAAGGAAATGTAGCCCCTTCTCCTACTGTAGAGAGCCTCAGTGACCTGGGGAATCCTGCTATCCTGGCCTCCCGGATGCAGCGATGGATGACGAACTGCGAAATGTTAGCTATGCCTCCTGTTGCAGACTGGAAAGATCTGCTGGTGAAGAAATTGAGGGTGACGGTGACCTTGACTGCAACTGAGAGAGCCATGGTCGCCCTGATCTGAGGCTGGAGGTCTGGTTTCAGGAGGTGGCAGGATTCTGTGACCACCTCTTTGGTGAAGCAGAGCCTTCTAATACACTGCTCCTCGCTTAATTGGAGGTAGGAGAAGTGTTCTCGGAATACCCTCAGAGGGTAAGGCCTCCTGTTGAAAGCCCTGATGGCCCTCCTCCTCCCTCTAGCCACGTGTTCCACTCTTTCTCGCTGCTCCGCTCCCTCCGCCGTAGATCCCGGAGGGCCAGGTCGATTGCAAGTACAGCCCCCATTAATGCATGCCAAATGCAGCGGTTTGATATTTTAAAGAATAAATGTAGCTTCTTTTTAGTTCCCACAACATTCCTGATACAAAATAACCTTTAAATTACTGAATTAAACTGTTGCACAGTGTCAAACTGACAAGAAATCACTGAAATGCCACTAACCTACAGCTGCGACTCATTACTCATGATCCCTTTAAATAACATCCCTGGAGCCAGCTTCCGGCTGCTTTACACCAACTGTCCCTATCGCTCTTTGGTCGAGGCGCTAAGGTAGGTGGCGACAATCAATTTAGCAGATTGGGCGGTCAGTGTGCGTTGTACGCTCACTGACATCACAATCTGCCTGGCGTTGACGTCCCTGGCGTTACCTCGTACCAGCGGTGCAACAGAGGGCCTGGATTTGCCATGCGGTGCTAGATTTGCCTCGCCCCAGCACTGCTGCATCAGAACCCCGCTACCGCCATCTGCTGGTGCTAATGGGAGGCGTTAAGGTACCGAATTTTTCCCTCTCAGAGTTTGAGAGAGATATGTAAGGGCAGACAAGGCAAGAAAAATAAGGGAGTGGTATCAAAAAAATCCAAGTTTGTAAGTGAAAGATGGACAAGTTAAGGGCTAAGAAATTCCATGATGGCATTCAAGATCATCTGACAGTTTGAGCTGGTGCGCAATGGAAATATGCTTTGATCACATAGGATGTGCAGCTGAGGTGCTGCAGACCTAACCAGAAATGTTTTCAATGTTAATGCTGCTCATTCTCTCTTTAAATTTTGCCATGTTCAGTGCAACTGCTACAGTGATGCCCTGTAGCACCACATAATGTCCCTCCTTGACAGTGAAGGGTTCCCGAGGATCAGTGGTTTCGGGCTGAAAGCCCATCCTGAATACCTGATTAACTACTGCCGAGGAAAATAGGCCGGGGTCGCTGTGGGATCAGAAAGGCAGATGGAAGTTATGCCACAGCTCACTTCCAGCAGGAGAAGAATCCAGGCCAAGTTCTTTATATTGTGTGTAAACTCCACCCAGCTACAGCAATATGCAGTTATAAATGAAAAATGTTCTTTCATTAAGTTCTTTGCAGACCTATTCTAATCAAGTAAGAATAATTTTATTAAAGTATAGTTTTGCAACCCTTACAAACATTATGCATGTCTGGATCACATTGATGACTTAGAGTCTCATCTTTGCAAGTGTTATAATTGAATCATTTATTAAATTTGTTAACTTAATGCTTCATATTTCACAGAACAGGATTCCAGCCAGTGTTTAATGCTCTACATTGTATCCTTCTCTTAAACTATCCAAAACTGTCCTGCCTCACTGCAGTAATAAACAAAGTGATGCATTTCCTTTCTGAATTACTTCATCACAGTCAGCGGGCTCGATTTTCATTGAGCCGTGGAGTCGAGCTTGGAGGCGTGCGGGGGGTTAAAATCGCAAAAACTGGCGGGCGGGACCCCCCGCCTGGTTCCCGACTCCGAGCAATTTTAACTCAGGCGTGTCTGACGGTCCCAACTCCGTCCCGCATCCAACAGGCGGGACTGGTCTTTAGGGCCCTTAATTACTACTAAATGGCCTCTATAATCCTATTTTAACAGGCTCTTGCAACTTTAACCCTTTTCCTGCGTAAAACATGCCTGGTGGGAATCACGAAAGTGAAACCTGGTGGGAGCACTATTGGATTGCTGACTATTAACTGCAGGTCAACCATTAAAGAGGAGATTTGATCAGCCATCATTTGCAGGTGGCAGGACTTAGTGGTCTCAGGTCTGGGGCAAATTTACAAGGCTTAACCACACCTGTGGAAGGTTGGAGCCTCACACCCATCTCCAGTGTGGACTCCTGGGAAACTCCTCTCGCCACCTTCACTCAGCACTTCCTCAACAGAGGCATATACCAGAAGAATGGGAGCTATTTATTTCCTTCCCATCTGGGCATTAGAGGAGCTCGAGCACCAGCCGTGGCAGCAGCAGAACCAGAAACAACAGCAGCACCAGCGACAGCAGCAGCAGCAGGAGCGCCAGGCTGCTGCTCACCCACCTGAGGCTGCACAGGCCAGAAGGGGCCAGCGCCTGGAAGCCCGTCGGCGCAGGAGATACCCCCCAAACAGGGTCTACAGACGCAGGGTCACCTATCTCAACATGTCTGAACAGCAGTGCCAAAGGCGGCTCCGACTTTCGCGAAAGGTAGTGACTGACATCTGCGCAATGCACCAGCAGGACCTGCTGCCCAGAGGACCAGGAGGACAAGCATTACCAGTGGCCGTCAAAGTCACCACTGCACTCAACTTTTTTGCCTCAGGCTCATTCCAGGGATCAGCAGCAGACATCAGCGGCATCTCCCAGGCGGCCACACACACTTGCATCACGCAGGTAACTGATGCCCTCTTTGCCCTCACGCACAATCACATCCATTTCACCAAGGATCGAGTAAGTGTCAAGTCGCGAGCGGTTGGATTAGCTCATCTGGCAGGCTTTCCAAGGGTGCAGGGCGTCGTTGACTGCACACATGTGGCCCTTAGGACACCCCATTGCAATCCAGGTATTTTTGTCAACCGCAAGGGCTTCCACTCCCTCAACGTTCAGCTGGTGTGTGACCACAAGAAGGAGATTTTGCATGTTTGTGAAATGTACCCTGGCAGTTGCCATGACTCCTTCATACTGCACCAGTCTAGTGTGCCTCCGCTATTCAGTCCATCAGACCAACTTAACGGATGGCTACTCGGAGACAAGGGCTACCCCCTGAGGATGTGGCTGATGACGCCGTTGAGGAGGCCAGCCAACGAAGCTGAGGTGTGCTACAGCTCCAGCCACATTTCCACCAGATCCATTATCGAACAAACCATCGGTTTGCTGAAGATGCGCTTCAGATGCCTGGATAGAGCAAGTGGAGCCCTGCAGTACTCAGCAGCCAGGGTCTCCAGAATTGTCGTGGTTTGCTGTGCACTTCACAACATGGCACAGCTTCGTGGCTTGCAGATTCCTCAGGACCAAATGGCTCCTCACATATCCTCCTCAGATGAGGAGGAGGAGGAGGAGAAGGAGGAGGAGGATGAAAACGAACATCTGCAGAGGCCCATCAACCAGCGGCAGCATTACGCGAGAACATTGCTGCCCGAGATGCAAGGAACGCACTCATCCTTGCCAGATTTGCTTAGCCTAGTCAATCAAATACTTTTGCCTCGCAGCTTCTTACCTGAGCATTGACAATGGCCAAGACCCTGCGGATTCCTAGCTAGTTGAACAGCATACTGACAATTGCAAGTAATCCTAAGCCCTCAATGTGAATGTCCCATTTGCGAAATAACACGCGCCACAACTACAGCAGTAGCCATCAGATTTTTATTAACATTATTAATCTGATGGCTTTTTCTAACAATACATCAAATTTCACCCAAGTGACTACCCTTGTGACTACTTGTGCATTATCTTCCTCTTACGCGTGCTCCTACGTAGTGGTTCCCCTGTTGCTTCAGCAGATGTGGAGGCCCCTTGCTCACTTTCCTGCTGCTCCTGTCTCGACACCTTTGGCAGGCATCCTCTGGGGTGGCAAGCTTGTGAGGGCTCGTCAACAGTCTGCTGCTCCTGCGGCTGTGCAGGGGTGGAGACGTCTATCTCACTTGGGTGTGGACTCTGGTGGAGCTCTGACCGAGGGCTCTGCAGTGGCATGGAAGTGTGAGCGCTTGGAGAGGAACCCCCACTTCCTTGAGGTCTGCCACCAACCACCCTCTCATGGGTCAGCTCCCCCTCTGCGCCTACAAGTGGCTGGAGAGCACCTTGCTGCACATCAGGGGGGCCATGGGGACCCGTATCTGCAATGGCAGTCCTACTCAGAAGGACTTCCATGAAGGTCTGGTTTCTCTGTTCAATAGATGCCCATCGCTCCTCAAGAGATGTAATTCTATTCTGAACAATGACCATGTTTTCCATACCCTGGCGACTAAGCTCCTCCATGGCCGTAGCCCTCCTCTCCTCTACCTTAGCCATCCTCTCCTGTACGGTAGCCAGCCTTACCACGGAGGTAACAATCATTTCCACGGAGGTAGCCATCCTTTCTGTGTTGATGCGTTCATGCGCCAATGACTCCACAAAGGCTCTGCTCATGTTCGCTATGGACTCCTCCATTCGCTCCACACTCGCAGCGACCCTAGAGACAAAACGTGCCAGGGACTCCTGCATCTGTGCCTGGAGTTCCATCACCTCTGATCTTATGGATGGATCCAGAGGCATGCTGCTGAGCCGAGCTGGCAGTCTCCTGTGCCCTCCGACTAGGACTCTCCACTGCTGTCTCTGTCTCCACAATCTGCTGATGCTCACTTGTGAGCTGTGATACACCAGGTGACAACACTACTCTATGTCCCGAAGGGCCCACCGAGGTGTGAGTGTCTGCGCTGGTGCTGGGTGCGCTGAATTCTGCTGACGCTGCGCCCTCAGAGGTTGCAGCTTCCTCTGAGGAGTCTGGCTGCTCAGTCTCTTCTTCCTGGCTAGGGGGGATGGATGCCTGTGATGGTCCTGTGGGGGAGTAAAGGAAAGTGTCAGAGATGTGATGCAAAGGATACATGCACATAGCTTTTTGTAGGTGCTCATAAGTGCATCTGTTACAGCTTCACAATCATTATCAGCGACTCATGCAATGTCAAAGAGAGAGATGGGTAACTTTTCTGTCACCAGCTTGCTGTGTTGCACCTGTCTGTCCGTCCCCCATGCACGAATCATCCTCAATGCCCATGATTTCCAGGACGGCCTCCTCCCAGGGGGTCAGGTGGGCTATTGAGGGTGGCCCTCCTCCTGTCCTGGCTCGCTCTCTTTTGTTGTGAGCTCTCTTTTCCTGCAATGAGGGAGACAAGTGGAGGTTGATTGAGAATGAAGGAGTGAGTGTAGAGATTGCATAGCATAGATACTTAGAAGGAGACAAAGATGGAGTGAGGTTGCAAGACCAAGGGCCCTCCCTGTGTGTTGTCAGTTGTGTTCAAAGCATCAGAGTGATAGGGAGTGTGAGGGCTGCATGGTGGAATAGTTATGTGAATGTGAGCATAGAGAGGAAATGGGTAAGGGTGCATGGATCTCAGTGTCAAGTGGGATGTGGAGGATGAGATTGCTGAAGCTGAGTGCAGGTGAGGAAAGGTAATGGGGATCAGATTGAGGGTGATTGGAAATTCATACTCACTTTTCCAGTGCGCTGAAGGTCATGAAATCTGTTCCTGCACTGTATCCAGGTTCTGCGGGTGACTCCCAAAGAGTTGACCTCCTCAGCCACCTGCATCCACACAGCCTTGGTCTGAGTGGGAGGCCTCTTCCTCCCTGATGAAGGGAACAGGAACTCCCTGTGGGCCCTAGCCCCATTCACCAATGCCTGCAGTGCCGCCTCGTCAAAACAAGGAGCTGCTCTTGCCCTCCCGCTTGTCATGTTTCCTGCAGGTCCCTCTGACACCAAATGGAGGAAGCTTGGAAGCCTGCAGAAGAAACAAGGCTTGCTGTGGACCTTAAATGCAGCAGCAATGATGATGTCATCGGAGAGGACTTTCAGTCATGAAAAACCCCTTTGCAAAGGCTTCCCACACGTTGGAAATCAATTGGCCAATTGAGTTAAAATTGCATCAATCTCCCACATCCATTTAGATTCGTGTGGGGAACACAAAATTCGGTAACACGACAACAGCCTGCACCTGAGTTAAAATCGAGCCCAGCAAGTCTCTCAATACATGTAGATGGCAATATACAGCTCCCATGATTTCTGAGCTTCTTTTGGTTTAGTTACATTCTATTTTTTTTAAGAAGCCATCATGCATTGAATGTTAATTTGTTTTTGCATTTTACCTCCTCCTCAGCATCTGATTATTAAACTTCAGCAGCCTTGAAAACTGCAAATGAAACAAACATATTTATATAACACTTTTAAGCCATTTTTCTACCATAACATTTAGCAACATCACTGTAAAACATGGTTTATTTCAAGTAATCAAATTGGAGGAAATTTTAACCCCAAAAAACGAGTGGGTTGGAGTCGGGTGGGAGGTTAAAGAGTTAAAAAACTGAATCCCGACCCCAACCCACCTCCAACCCGCCTAATTCCATTTTTAACAGAGGCGGGATTGGGGGGCGGGCAGCTAACACATTTCCAGGGGGTGAGTCGTCTATTAAAACATTATAATGAGGCTGGTGTGCCTCATGGTAATCCACCATTACAAATTTAACTCTGGCTGGTTGGGTTTCCCAGGCCTCGGGGAACTCACCAGCTAAAGGAAGGCGAGGACTGCTGAAACCAGGAGGTAAGTGCTTTTACACTTAACTGCTTGATCCAGCGTCCCTATCTCACCCACCCCCCAAGATCAGACACCGCACCCAGAGGCCTCCGATCACCCCACAGGAGGCCTCTGATCTCCACACCGACCTACCCTCACCGAGGCCTTTGATCTCCCCCTCCAATTCCCCTACCTCTGGCCTCCGACCTTCCCCCTCTTTCCCTGATCATTCTCCAGCCTCGATTCACTCCCCTGATCATACTCCGGCCCTGATTCACCCCCCTGATCATTCTCCGGCCTCGATTCACCCCACCCCCGATCCTCCTCCGGCCCCAATTCATCCCCGTGCCGATCATCCTCTGGCCTCGACCACACCCCCCAATCATCCTCCGGCCCTGATTCACCCCCCTGATGCCTCCCTCCCTCCCTCCTCTCTGCAGCCTAGTGCCACAGGCCTAGATGGCTGGCTGCGGGTGGGAAACAGAGCTCGGAAATATTAATCAGGCCCTGCCGTTAAATTCTGCTTTGTTCCGATATGATCGTAAATCAGTGATCTTAATGTATTCTGTCACCCTCTACACAGAAGCTGTATTAATGCATTTGCATAAATTCATTTGGCACCAAGTAATGTGCTCCAAGATTATTTACAAGTCAGGCAAATAAATAACCAGCCCATACTTTATAGCACATTCACATTTCTGTGTACTTTTCCTTCAACCATTGCAGCTTTCAAAATGCCCACGTATGTATATTTCCAAAAAATCGAGACTTGCAGTTTCTCATGCTAAGCTATGCTTTTGGTTGCCAAGATATTGATACAAGTTGTAGAATTTTAGAAAAATGGAAGTATGTTTTATAATTGAAAATGCTGCACATTTTTTTTCTGTGTTTTGCTTTACCCTGCCATGCAAATACTAAATACATATACAATAAATTAATACTGGTTTCACAAAGGTAATGCAAGATAATTTCCCTATTTTTCAAACTACTACTAATTGTATTTTCTTTCAAAATTAATTGGGATCTTAAAGATTGATCATTAAAAAATGAAGATTTGAAAGAATATAGCTTAAGAGCCAATTCTGACTGGCAGCCTTTGACATAAGAACATTGAGAAGCTGATGATGAGGTCGAAAACTAAGATTGCAATAACGTTCCTTTTATCTATAAGCGATTTTACAAAAATATATTTTGAGGTCAGATAACTTGCGAAGGAAAATCTCATCATCATGTCATGGTAATCAATAGAGTGAAAACTACCAATGCAAATATTTCTCTTTCATCTTCCTACTTTTAAGGGATAAGAGAAAGCATTACTTTGAATTCATTGGATTCCAGTTATGCAAACTAAGGGAAAGAAATTCAGTATCGCCCAATTTGAGGACGGTAACTTTTGAAAGCTGGGAAACTTAATGCCAGGCGCTAATGATTCCCAGCTTTTTTAAATTGTGTTTTAGCGCTCCAGGAAGGAAGTGGAGCAGGGTGGGCTGTAGTTGTGCAGCGCTGCAGTGTTCTGAGGCTTCTTCCCTCCCTTAAAGGGAAGGGCTATCTGCATTGGGACCAGTTAGCCGAAGTTCGGGTCCGGGGCACGACCGGTGCGATGCGCACAGCAATGACGTCACAATCTCCGGACGAAGGAGATTGTGGCGCAAATTTTTACTGCTGCCGCAAACCTCTCACTGATGTTTGCAGGAGTTGTTCATCTCACCACGCCCAGGCGGTACGTCATTAGCGTCCCGTTATTACCCTCCGGGGGCGTTAATGGGAGGTGCTAGCTCACCAAATTTCTCCCCCAAAGAGCTTATGATGCTATTTTCTGATGAATTTCTTGCTTAACAATGTTTGAAAAGACAAAGGTTTAATATCATCAGTTACACAGTAATGTTGATTAACAAAATGCAAGAGGCTTCTGAAACATATTTGGAACTGAGAATTTGCCGTGCCTCAGCTATATTTAATAACTGTCAGTTCTAACATTTTTCCAGCTCTATTTCATTGTTCAGCACACAAAAACAATCCTCAAATTTATACATCTAGTGTATGTTCAGGTGAACTAAGCTTTTCACGTTTCAAGTCACCCCATATATAACAAATGGAAATTTGCCATGCTGAAAATCCATTCAATGCAAGCATTTGTAAGGGTTGACAGTATCTTGGTTCTAGAATTCAATTAATATCAACAAGTATACATAGAATGGGCTGCAAGATGAAAATATGTAAGAAAACTGATCAAACAATTTTTATGAAAATTAAAAGGTGAGAATAAAATTTTATAATAGTTGACTTAGTGCTGTGATATTGAACAACAACAACTTGCAGTTATATAGCACCTTTAATGTAGTAAAATGTCACAAGAGTGTTATCAATCAAAATTTGACACCAAGCCACAGTAAGAGATATCAGGACAGATGGCCAAAAGCTTGGTCAAAGAGATAGGTTTTAAGGAGCAAGAGGCCAGAATTGGAAAAGCACAGAGATCTTGGAGGCTTGTATGGCTAGAGAAGGTTACATAGATGGGGGGCAGGGGGCAAAGCCATGGAGGGATTTGAAAACAAAGGCAAGAATTTTAAAATTGAGGTGTTGCTGGACCAGGAGTCAATGTAGGTCAGTGAGCACCGGGATAATGGATGAACGGGACTTGGTGCGAGTTAGGATACGGGCAGCAGAGTTTCGGATGATTTTAAGTAGGATGGAAGATGGGAGGTTGGCCAGGAGAGCATTAAATAATGAAAAATGATAGGAGCTTGTATCCAAGGTAATGCAATAATTGTAGGGGACTTTAATTTTCATATAGATTGGGTAAATCAAAGGTAGCCTGGAGGATGAGTTCATTCACAGAAGATTCACAGAAACCCCACAGTGCAGATAGAGGCCATTTCGGCCCATCGAGCCTGCACCGACACATATCCCACCCGATCCCCGTAACCCCTACACCAACACATATCCCACCCTATCCTTGTAACCCCATGTATTTAATCCCCCTAACACTAAGGGTCAATTTATCATAGCCAATCAACCTAACCCGCACATCTTTGGACTGTGGGAGGAAACCGGAGCACCCGGAGAAAACCCACGCAAACACGGGGAGAATGTGCAAACTCCACACAGTCACCCGAGGCCGGATTCGAACCCGGGTCTCTGGCGCTGTGAGGCAACAGTGCTAACCACTATGCCACCGTGCATGGAATACATTTGAGACAGTTTCCTAGAACAATATGTCATGGAACCAACCAGGAAACAGGCTATTTTAGATCTTGTTTCATGTAATGAGACAGGGTTAATTAGTTATCTTATAGTAAAAGATTCTCTCGGGAAGAGTGACCATAATATGATAGAATTTTACATTGAGTTTGAGAGTGACATTCTTAAGTACGAAACTAGAGTCTTAAACTTAAACAAAGCCAATGACATAGGTATGAGAGGTGAGCTGGCTAAGCTAGATTTGGAAATTAGATTAAAAGGTATGACAGTAGATAAGCAATGGCAAACATTTAAAGAAATATTCCAAAATTCTCAACGAATATTCATTCCATTGAGATAAAAAAACTCCAAGGGAAAAGTGATCCTTGGCTAACTAAAGAAATTAAGGAATTGTATTAGATTAAAAGAAGAGGCTTATAATGTTGCAAAAATAGCAGTAAGCCTAAGGATTTAGAAACCAGCAAAGGATGACCAAAAAAACTGATAAAAAGGGAGAAAATAGAATATGAGAGTAAATTAGCAAGAAATATAAAAACAGATTGTAAGGACTTCTACAAGTATGTAAAAAGGAAGAGAGAAGCAAAAGCAAGCGTTGTCCCTTAGAGGCTGAGACAGGAAAAATTATATTGGGGAACAAGGAAATGGCAGAAACTTTAAACAAATATTTTGTATCTGTCTTCACAGTAGAAGTCACAAAAAGTATACCAAAAATAGTGGGGAACCAAGGGGCTATTGAGAGTGAGGAACTTAAAGTAATTAATATCAGTAGAGAAAAAGTACTTGAGAAAATAATGGGACTAAAAGCTGACAAATCCCCTGGATCTGATGGCCCACATCCTAGGGTTCTAAAAGAGGTGGCTACAGAGATAGTGGATGCATTGGTTGTGATCTTCCAAAATTCCCTAGATTCAGGAATGTTCCCAATGGATTGGAAGGTAGCAAAGCAACCCCACTATTCAAGAAAAGAGGGAGAGAGAAAACAGGGAACTACAGGACAGTTAGCCTGGTATCGTTCATTGGGAGAATGCTGGAATCCATAGGAAGTGGTAACCAGGCACTTAGAAAATCATAATATGATTAGGCAGAGTCAACATGGTTTTATGAAAGGTAAATTGTGTTTAACAAATTTGTTAGAGTTTTTTGAAGAAATAACTAGCAGGATAGATAAAGGGGAAACAGTGGATGTAGTATATTTGGATTTCCAAAAGGCATTCAATAAGGTGCCACATAAAAGGTTGTTACGCAAGATAAGGGCACGTGATAGAGGATTGGTTCATGGACATAAAACAGGCAGTAGGCCACAAATTTGCCGGTGCTCAGAGGGCAGGCTTGGAGGTGGGTCAGGAGTAAAATTCAAAATGATTGTCGGCGGGTTGCAAACCTGCCGACACCCCACCTCCACGCAACTTTGCAAAATGTCGGATCTACGATTCCCGATCAGACCTGACAACAAACGGCGGGAGAGGCACTTAAGCCAATTAACAGCTTGTTAACTGCCTAGATAATGCCTTTTTTACTGGCTCTTCCCATTTTATAAAATTTCAGCATGTTGCCCATTGTGCGACAAACATGCCAGCTGATTGTGCTGGGTTCAGCAAGTAGCTGAATTGTTGACAGCTGCTCCTGCAGCGTAAAAGCGGGCCTACAACATGGCTGATTTTCAGATGACAGAAATTTGTGCTTTGAGGTTTTGGAACACATTTTGCAGGTCTATTGAGCTTGTGAGTGTTTAAGCGGAGATCCATATGCGCTTTGACCTCCTTGGAAGACCCTCTGGCCACATTGACTGAGCGCTTATAACATCTCTTCCTCAACTGAGATATATACCAACGGGATGGGAACCATTTATACCCTCTCATCCTAGTCCTCAGAATCGGAGGAAGAGCAGCCGTGGCAGCAGCAGAACCAGGCACCACAGCTGCATCAACAACAGGAGCGCCAACCTTCTCCTCATCCACCTGATACTGCACAGGGCAGGGGCCGTCAGCACAGGGCTGCACCTCGCCACAGGAGATACCCCCAACATAGGGTTTACAGGCCGAGGATGAGCTTCCTCAACATGAGTGAGCAACACTGCCAAAGGAGGCGGAGGCTTTCACGAGAGGTAGTCGCTGACATCTGCATAATGCTGCACCAACACCTGGAGCCCAGAGGAGCGGGTGGACACTCCTTACCAGTGGCTGTCAAAGTCACCACTGCACTCAACTTCTTTGCTTCAGAGTCCTTCCAGGGATCATCAGCAGACATCAGCGGCATCTCCCAGTCAGCCGCACACACTTGCTTCACACAGGTTACCGATGCCCTCTTTGCAAAGGTGCACAATTACATCCACTTCTTCACGGATGAAGCAAGTGTAACTGCATGTGCGGTTGGCTTTGCAAATATAGCAGGCTTCCCAAGGGTGCTGGGCATCGTAGACTGCATATATGTGGTCATTAGGGCACCCCATCACAACCCAGCTGTATTTGTCAACCGCAAGGGCTTCCACTCCCTTAACATCCAGCTAGTGTGTAACCACAGGAAGAACATTATGCATGTTTGCGCAAAGTTCCCTGGCAGTTGCCATGCCTCGTTCATCTTGTGGCAGCCTACTGTGCCTCAGCTCTTCAAACCGCCAGGACAACTTTCCGGATGGCTACTTGGAGACAAGGGCTATCCACTGAAAAAGTAACTAATGACATCGATGAGGAGGCCATCAAACGAAGCTGAGGAGCACTACAGTGTGAGACACATTTCTACCAGAAGCATCATAGAGCAAACCATCAGCTTGATCAAAATGCGATTCAGATGCCTCGACAGATCTGGTGGAGCCCCACAGTACACCCCAGCCAGGGTCTCCATAATCATTGTTGTCTGCTGTGCCCTGCACAACATCACACAGCAGCGTGGCTTAGCGCTGCCTGAGGAACAAGTGGCTCAGAGCAGAGCCTCCTTGGAAGAGGAGGAGGAGGATTAGGAGGAGAAGGCTGCAGATGAGGGACAACTTGTGTGGGTGGAAGTGCCAATTCCACAAGCACGCGATCACATTGCTGGTCGTGAGGCAAGGGATGCACTCATTCATGCCAGATTCGCGTAAGTTTACGCACCAACCACATGTGGCTGGCATCACAAATCTCATCATTGAGAAACTACCTATGAAATAACACTGGATGGCCAGCTGGTGGCGCCGTCCAAGGAGTATAAATACTCGGGCGTTGGCCCCAGCTTGCCAGGGACATTTTGTAAAACAAGGAACTAGTGAAGTACAACTAGACCTCCATGTTCTGAAACAAGTTGATTAAAGCCTTGCTTTATGCTCAAACCAAGTGCGTAGTGAGTTTTATTACGTCAATTTAATCAACTTGATATCGACTCCACGCTTTGGGTGATTTCGGGAACAGCCAGCTACGACTCGAACCGTAGAAGGGAACTCAGACAAGTAATCAATCCATCATGGAGAAACTACTCAGCCCCGCCCATCTTGACCTGGACCCGAATTCACTTACAGCTGCGAAGGTATGGAAACACTGGTATCGTACTTTCAGCAACTTCCTCAGGGTGTGTGGTGAAAATGTCCCTGATAAATTAGAAATACTTGCTAATTATGCATCCCCTCATGTGTTTGATTATATCGAAGACTGTGTAGACTATGACGCCGCTATCCAAATACTACAGCAGCTATACGTCAAGTCCCCAAATGAAATTTTTGCTCGGCATCTACTGGCCACAACTCGACAACAACCCGGGGAATCACTTGACGAATTCCTTCAGAAACTTCGCAGGCTCAGCAAGGATTGTAATCTTAAAGCTGTTACAGCTGAGCAGTACCAGGAGGAGTTAATTCGTGATTCCTTTATTAATGGGATTATGTCTCCCTTCACACGTCAGCGTCTGTTGGAGAATAAAACCCTCAAGTTACAGGCTGCCTACGACCAGGCATGTTCTCTGGACTTAGCAAAGAGGAATGCAAACACCTATCTTTTACCACGTGCACGGGCTGCTGCTATCTCTTTTGGTGAGTCTTTCAATAGGCCTCGGGTGGAAGCCCTCATGGATGATGACTCCAACCCGGCTGATGACTACCCTACCCTAGAAACCTACATTGATGATGACCCCGCCCTAGTGGCATCTTGGCAATCTGGAAGGAAGTGTTTCTTCTGTGGAGGAGCGCTCTGTTATAGGAAATGTTGTCCTGCTCGTAACGTAACCTGCAATCATTGCAGTAAGAAAGGCTACTTTTCTAAGGTATACCGGTCGAGAACTCCTGTTAGTTTTGCAGCTATTATCTATAAAACTGCTCCTCCCCCAAGAGCCACTACTAAGGTTACAGCTGTCAAGGGTAAAACTGCCCCTCCTCCCATCACAGCTGTTTTCCCCCAAAGTTTGTCCCATGCAGCCACGAAGGTTTCGATAAATGGACACATTTTGAGTGCACTAATCGACTCATGCAGCTCTGACAGCTTCATTAGTGAGCGGGCTGTCAGTAAGTTAAAACTGCATATTTACCCCTCGGGCAGGGAAATTACAATGGCTCTGACGACACTGACCACCAACTCTTCCGGCTTTTGTCTTGTCGACCTTATTCTCAATGGCCGCACTTATTTCTCCACCCGGCTTGGGGTGCTCAAGAACCTATGCAGTAATGTGCTCCTGGGACAGGATTTCCAGAAACAACACAAAAGACTTACTTTCGAGTTTGGAGGGTCAAAGCCGGAGCTTACTATTTCCAAAGTATCATTTTGTGTGCTTTCGGCAGCTTCGCTCGACGAGCCCTCCTTGCTTGGCAATCTTTCCCCCCGATGTAGGCCCATAGTCACTAAATCACGACGTTTCAGCCGAGATGATCGCGCCTTTATCGAGACAGAAATCTCTCGCCTTCTAGCTGACGGTATCATTGAGCCATGTTCATCTTCCTGGCGGGCTCAAGTCGGCATTGTTAAAAATCCTCTGAAGCAACACAAGAAACGTCTTTGCATCGATTACTCGCAAACTATTAACCAGTATACCGACCTGGATGCCTACCCACTACCACGCATCGATGACATGGTCAATAACCTTGCCAACTACAAGGTATTTTCAACTTTTGATTTAAAGAGCGCATATCATCAAGTACCATTAAAAGACTCTGACAAAAAGTATACGGCCTTTGAGGACAATGGTCGGCTTTACCAGTTTTGTCGCCTTCCATTTGGGGTCACCAATGGGGTGGCCATCTTTCAACGGGCAATGGATAGCCCAGTCAAACAGGAGAACTTAACGGACACTTTTCCATATCTAGATAATATCACCATTGCTGGTCATAACCAGAAGGAGCATGATGCCAATCTCCAGAAATTTTTTGACGTTCTCCGTCGTCGCAACTTAACCTTAAATGAATCCAAATCTGTGAAATCAGTACCACCAGTCAGCATCCTTGGCTACTGGGTGGGCAACGGTGTCATCAAACCGGATCCGGAGCGACTTCGTCTGCTTCAGGAGCTCCCTCCCCCTACGAAACTCGGCTCTCTTCGTCGGGCACTCGGCATGTGTAGAATTCGCAAAATTGAACATTGTCCTATAAGGGTCTATTGGCAGAAAAGGCCTTAACATTTAAAGACTGTTTTAAAAAGAAGCCCAGGAAAAAGGGGGCATACAAAATGGCCGCCAGACCCCGTGACCAGCTTTTGGGACACTTTAAAATGGTTCCTGCAGTCCCCTGACAGCTTTTGTGGATTCAGCCCACAGTAGGTTCTGGAAGGCAGTTTCAGGGAAAACGAAACCAGACAGAGCCCCATACATATAGATTGGATGCAGATCTGATCAGATCGGCCTGTAGATAAAGGCCATCTATATGTTTACCCAGACAAAGGGAAACAGTTTCATATTCATAGGGGGAACATCGAGAACCGTTTAAGACATCAGAAGGACGTTAAAAACATTACCAGATCATTCCAGACCAGCGATGGCAGTTACCGGCCATCCAGAAGGTAATTCTTACACAAAGACTACCCCGCTGTGATACAAGCCCGCCAAGAATTAAAGAAAGACTCACCGTGATATGGTGGGTGATAAGGGCCTCTTTGAGAAGTATAATTGAGGACCCGGGATATCTGTCGGGAGAGGAGGGTAGCGTAGCGTGGTGCAGCTTGGCTTAGCTAGCTTGCCTTTTCGAGAGCCGTGGAGGAACGTCAATCCGGAGACCAGTCAAGAAGGTGATTTGAGTCTGCGTCCAGCCCCGGGGTAACCATCGGGAGATCATTGACAAACCCCGGGCCGTTGACGAGACAAAGGACAGTAGCCCTCCAAAAGAAACCTACATGAAAATGGTAAAACAGCTGGGCTCTGCGAAGAAACCTACATGACAATGGTCAAACAGTTGGTCTCCGTCCACGTCGATGTCCAGGCCTGCTAGCATCCAGCCTGTCCGTGACCTTCACCTCGAGGGAGAAGAGAGAGTGTCGCAGCCCGTAGTGTTGACCACGTGGAGACAGGACGCCTGAGAGGATCAAAACGCAGACCTTTCAAAATCTTATACTTTCTAATTGGATTGGTGAGCATGTTTCTGGCCCCTCATAATCTAATCTAGCTAGGCTTAGGGGGTGGGCATTTTGGGTATAATTTAACAATGAGTTGTTGTCCCTCGATGTTCCGTGTGTTTCCCCATTTCGAGATGACTTTTGTAAAGTATAACATGTCTGTATATATGTTGGTTAGTACTGTATTATGATTTGTTTTTCCCTCCCATGTACCTTATTGGCTTACATTCAATGTTGTTCCTTTATGCAATAAAATTTCATTTTGTTTTCATTAAACCTGGTCTATAGTGTATTCTCTATATTGTAGTTCCTGCCTCAAAGTCCAGTTTATAGAACCTAAGGGGCGAGTGGGTCGAACCACTCAAGGTTTTACTGTACAAGAGAGAGAGGCCTCTAGAGAGAGAAACCTCTGCGATCTAAAACCCCTTACACATGTTCGCCTATTATGCGAAATGGATACCCCACTTCTCCGACAAGATTCAGCCCCTGCTTCACGCAAAGTAATTTCCATTGGAGGCAATGGCTATTTCAGCTTTCAACCTCCTCAAGCGACAACTGGAAAAAGCCACGCTTCGTTCCATTGATGAAAATCTTCCTTTCGTGGTCGAGTGCGATGCATCGGATGTGGCGATCTCTGCTACCTTGAATCAAGGTGGTCGACCCGTTGCATTTCTGTCCAGAACTTTGCAGGGTAGCAAGCTCCATTATCCTCCTGTCGAGAAGGAGGCTACGGCCATCATCGAAGCGGTACGTAAATGGAGTCATTTTCTCGCTCATCGCCATTTCACACTTATAACTGATCAGCGCTCTGTGGCCTTTATGCTGGATAACCGGAAACGCACTAAGATCAAGAATAACAAAATACAACTCTGGAGGATGGAATTGGCTGCCTTTGGATACACCATACATTATCGACCCAGCAAAGAGAATGTGGCCCCGGATACCCTCACGCGGGCATTCTGCTCTTCTATGTCAACTTCAACTCTGGCAGATCTTCATACTGACTTATGCCATCCTGGCATTACCCGTATGTTGCACTTTGTGTGATCTAAAAATCTCCCATTTTCTACGGAAAATGTGAAAAGAACGTGCTCCTCCTGTAAAATTTGTGCGGAGTTAAAACCGCAATTCTTCCGTCCATCGGATGGCTCGCTCATACACGCTATGCAGCCTATGCGGCGACTCAGCATTGACTTTAAAGGGCCATTGCCTTCCTCAAAGCGGAACACCTACTTACTGACTATGGTAGACGAATATTCACGCTTTCCCTTTGCTTTCCCCTGTCCCAATATGCTTACTTCCACAGTGATCAAATGCCTTGATCAAGTCTTTTCCCTTTGCAGTACGGCCAATTTCATCCACTCTGATCGGGGTCCCTCCTTCATGTCAAGCGAACTCAAAAGTTATCTCTCCCAATGGGGAATCGCCACAAGTAAAATGACACCGTACTTTCCCATCGGTAATGGACAGGTTGAGAGATACAACGCTATCATTTGGAATGCTGTTCGTCTTGCGGTGAGGTCACGCAATCTACCAGACCAGCAGTGGGAAACTATGTTCCCTGACGCATTCCATCAGGTCTCTCCTTTCTACTTCTACCAATGTCACACCTCACGAGCGATTCTTCAGCTTCCAGCATCGCTCCACCCATGGGACGTCTCTGCCATCATGGTTGGCAGCTCCTGGCCCCGTGCTGCTCCGAAGATTCATCCGATCATCAAAAACCGATCCTCTAGTTGACCAGGTAGAACTTACAGATGTCAACCCCACGTATGCCCACGTGCGGTACCCGGATGGTCGGGAGTCTACCGTTTCGCTCCGGGACCTGGCTCCCTGTCCGGCCAGTTCCGTGGACCCGACTGATGGAGGGACCCGCGGGGATGAGGCTGACACTCTGCGCTCCCCCGAGGATGATGCCCTACCTGGGACATCGAGGGATCTGCTGGCTGCCCCGCCGGATCCGCTCGGGGAGCCAAGCGCCCATGGGTTGGCCACCCCGGGCCAGGACGCCGGTCAATTTCCGGCTAACTAACGGGACGAAGCCAGTTCTGCGCCTGTGGGGACCCGCACCCGGAGTCATGATCTCCCCAGCCTCCTTCGGGTTGATCAGAGCAACACGGGCCCTGTCGATCCACCGACACGGATCAAGCGGCCCAGGGACCAAGACACGATCCGGGGAGAGGTGCCTTCTGGCCATAAACAAAAATCTAAAAGACTGCAGCTATTCGTGGTCTGCCTAATCCATTAAGAGGAAGTCGTCGGACTTCCAAATCTTTTAGGCAGGAAGAATATCATAAATCTCATCATCAAGAAACTACCTATGAAATAACACTGGATGGCCAGCTGGTGGCGCTGTCCAAGGAGTATAAATACTCGGGCGTTGGCCCCAGCTTGCCAGGGACATTTTGTAAAGACAAGGAGCTAGTGGATACAACTAGACCTCCATGTTCTGAAACAAGTTGATTAAAGCCTTGCTTTATGCTCAAACCAAGTGCGTAGTGAGTTTTATTACGTCAGCTGGCACATGGAAATGAATGTCTGGACGACCTTCTTAACACACCATACATCATCTGTACAAGAAACTGTAAAACACTCTCCACCATCATTACACATGAAAGGCGCCCTGACCCCTCACTGTGCAACTTGCATTTTTGAGCACACATAGGCTAAATCTTTTATTCTTTTCCATCACTTTGGTTTAATAAAGTTACAATCAGGATGACAAACTTTACTTTGTAAGATAAGAAAACACCCTTGTGACTACCCTTGTGACTATTTGTGTGTTGACTTTCTCTTACGCGTGCTTCTGCGTGGTGCTTCCCCTGTGGCTTCAGCAAATGTAGAGGCACCTTGCTCACTTCTATGCTGCGCCTGCTTAGATGCCTTTGGCGGGCATCCTCTGGGTTTGGGAGCCTGGGAGGGCTCCGCAACAGTCTGCTCTTCCTGTGGCTGTGCAGGGGCTGAGACAGCCATCTTAGTTGGTGTGCGGAATCTGGGGCTCTGACCGAGGGCTTCGCAGTGGCATGGGAGTGTGAGCGCTTGGAGAGGAGCCCACACTTCCTTGTTGTCGACCACCAATATCCCTCTCATGGGTCACCCGCTCTTCACAACTAGCAAGTGGCTGGAGAGCACCTTGCTGCACATCAGTGGGGCCATAAGGACCCGTCTCTGTATTGACAGCCCTCATAACCAGAACGTCCATGTACCTCTGGTGCCTCTCCTCAATAGATGCCCATCTATCCTCCATAGCAGATCATCTATTTTAAAGAGTCACCATGCTCAGTTGAGTCTGGCGATTTATGTCCTCCATGGAGGTTGCCATCCTTTCCATGGCGGCACATTCATTTGCCATTGCATCCACCATGGCAGTGCTCATGTTTGACATGGACTCCTCCATTCTCTGCACATTCACAGTTATCATGGATGTAAAACCTGTCAGTGACTCCTGCACTTGTTCCTGAAGTTCCAGCACCGCTCTCTTTCTGGATGGCCCCAGGGGCACAGGGTCCACATGCAGCTGAGCAGAGCTAGGAGCATACTGCGACCTCCGATGAGGAGTCTCCACTGCTGTTGCTGGCTCCACCATCTGTTCTTGCTCACTTGTGAGCTGTGATACACCAGGTGACAACACTACTCTATGTCGCGAAGGACACGCCGAGGTGTGTGTCTCTGCGCTGGAGCTGGCTGCGCTGATTTGTGGTGACGCTGCTCCCTCAGAGGCTGCAGCTTCCTCTGAGGAGTCATCCGGCTCTTCCTCCTGGACAGTGGGGAGGGAGGATCTCGATGGTCCTGCGGGGGAGTAAAGGCATGAGTTAGACATGTGATATTTAGGTACCAGAAACATCCTACTGTGCAGATGATCTGAATTCAATCTGTATGAACATCAGGGGGGAGAAATTCAGTATCGTCCCATTTGGAACGCCATTATCGGCCGTGCGCAAAGTTTAGCACCTGGCGCTAATTATCGCCTCTGACGGCAAACTTGGCTTTTATCACCCCTGGAGGTGATTGGAGCGCTAAATCAGGCGCTACACACCTGTCTTAAGGTGCAAAGGCCGAGGAGCAAGGCGCTACCTCAGAGCACGGGCGCAGCGCAGGTGCTGTCAGTTAGCGATTGAACACAGACACACTGGCATCAGCCAGTTCTTAAAGGGGAGGGTCAATCTTGCTCTCCAGCCACACCCTGCTCATTGGAGCCACTGGACAAACCTGTGGCTAAATCTTGCAGGCAAGGACTATGGAGAGGGCCTGGGTGCGAGCACAGTGCTTCAGCGAGCGGGCCTTGGAGGCACTGGTTGGCGCGGTGGAACACAGAAGATCTATACTGTACCCAGAGAGTGGCAGGAGGC
This sequence comes from Somniosus microcephalus, assembly GCF_052327205.1. NCBI lineage: Eukaryota > Metazoa > Chordata > Chondrichthyes > Squaliformes > Somniosidae > Somniosus > Somniosus microcephalus. The sequence goes on from NC_140994.1 coordinate 160,105,437, forward strand.
CTTTGCCACGTGAGTACAGAAGAGTGTGGAGGGAGGTGGCTCAGAGAGTCTCCTCAAGCAGCATGATGCCTAGGACCCATCTCCAATGTAGAGAAAAGTTCAACGACCTCACTCGGGTCGTCAGGGTGAGTGTCTTTTTTTCAATACCTCTCCATCCCTCCATCTCAACCTCATCCAATGGCCAGAGGGTCTTAAAACCCCAATGCCCAACACTCATCCAACACCTATGGCCCTTTCATCAAACACACATGCACATTCCACAATTTGCATACAGTAAGGGCTATTCAACTATGGGAGGCACATCAGGCAAGACCATGGCTGCATACAGTAAGGGCTATTCAACTATGGGAGGCACATCAGGCAAGACCATGGCTGCATACAGTAAGGGCTTTTCAACTATGGGGGGCACATCAAGCAAGACCATGGCTGTATATTTACTCAGATGCCGTCCTTTTTCTTGCAGGCCAAGCTATCTCATAATAGGAGACAGCAGCAATGGATGGGTGGAGGGCGGTCTCAGCTGCAACCCCTCAGTGAGCTTGAGGTGCACGTCCACAGGATTGTGGCAAGCCGGGTGATCGGTCCCGTCACGACTGGAGATGCCAACCCCGTTCTGGACAGCAATGGTAAGGTCATCACCTTTTTGTCCTCTCTCCTTCCACTTGTCCCTCACAACACCAGCCTTTGAGACTTTCAATCCAACTTACTAAATCGCTGCACTCATGCCTCCCTTGCTGCCACCCTGTCCTCATGCTAAAGCCACTTTTGTACCTCCCTGCTTTCAGATAGTGATTCACCAGGTGAGGAGACGGGCCCTTAAGCTGCCAGTGGGAGTGAAGCTGCAGGCGAGGAGGAAGAGGAAGCTGGAGCATCAGCGCCACCCTCTCCCGAGGAAGCCCATGCCCACACTGGGAACACGCCTTCCCTGGAGGGGAGCAGGGGGGAAGGGTCTGATGAGGGTGAAGCTCCAGGACCCAGCGGGCTGCAGCAACACGATGTGGCTAGGGAAGCTCGAGGGCCTTCTCCCCGGAGGGAGAGTAGGCCAGCGAGTCCTGCTGCACTGGACGCAGAGGAGGAGCGGCTCATTGCTGAAATGAACGCCCAGGCGGTGGACATGCACACTGAGCTCATGGGTGCAGTGGGAATGGTGCCCAAATCCATTGAATCACTGGCAAGGAGTGTGGAGCATTTCGCTGTAGCTACGCAAATGTTTAGTGCTGCAATTCAGTCACTGGCTGCCATGACCCCATCTCAGACTGCTCTCATGCAGACTCAGATTGAGGCCACGCGAGCACTGACTGCTGCCATCCTCGCTGGTTCGGACACATTTCCCTGGGGCTCTCACCGCACTGCAGCAGGCCAGCAATCTGTGCTCCAGCAGATTGCTCCGGATGCTGAAGTGCTACCCCGTGGGAGTGCCAGTGTGTCGGTCGAGCAGGGAGTTGCTGTCCTCTCTCAAGATGACAGCATTCCTGCTGCCACCACTGTCACTTCTCCACTGCACTTGCCACTGCCTGTAGGACAGACTGCTGCCGCCCATGCAGATTTGGTGCAGTCTGCAGCCGGGCCCTCCAGGCCCAGAGCTGGTCGAGGCCGTCCTTCAAGGGCATCTGTAGTCTCAGGTTCTGACAATTAGCAGCCTTCCACCAGCCTTGCTGCAGCCACTGGGGTCCCATTACGGAGGAGCAGTAGGGTGGGAAGGGGGGAAGTGCGCAAGGGAAGGAGATCACCCTCGAAGGGCAAAAAGTAGGAGGTGTGACAAAATGTTTTTCATTTTTTTAATAAAGGCCGAGGTTCGTGGTCAATTTTTAAAAATGTTTTGGACATTATCTCCAGGTTGTGAGATCCTGTTATGTTAATGACTGTTTTTTTTGTGTTTCTTTCTATTAGTTTGTCATGCGGATATGACACACACAGAGTTTGTAAAATAAATACGTTTTTGTATTCAAAATGTACATGTTTGGTCTTTGCAATCATTGTTGCCTTGGCCGGCTTAGGGGTTGTGGGTTGGTTTCATTCATGTTGTTCTCAATGGCAGAAGCCATTTCCTCAGCAGGGGCCTAGAAGCGACTTGCTATGAGCTGTTGACAGACGGCCCTTCCAGTTTCTACACTGTGTGCCTCCCTCCTGCCTTGGTGCTGCTGATGATCATCCTCCTCCTCTTCCTCCTCCTCTTCCTCCTCCTCCTCTGGTGGTGCTCCAAGGCCTGGTGGCATTGGCTGGGTCCTGAGGATTGCAAGGTTATGCAGCATGCAGCACACAACAACGAAGTGGGAGACTCACTCAGGCGAGTACTGCAAGGCTCCTCCAGAATCGTCCAGACAGCGGAACCGTTGCTTGAGCATGCCGATCATGTGCTCAACGATGTTCCTGGTAGCTTGATAGCTCTCGTTGTACCGCAGCTCAGCAGGGGTGTTGGGCATACAGAGCGGTGTCATCAGCCAGGTGCACAGTGTGTATCCCTTGTCCCCGAGAAGCCAACCACCTGGGTGATGCGGTGCCTGGAAAAGTTCTGCCACAGTAGTCTGGCGCAGGATGTATGCATCGTGGCTGCTGCCAGGATAGCAGGCATTGACAGCGAGTATCAGCTGTCTGTGGTCACAGACGAACTGCACGTTTAAGGAATGAAACCCCTTTCGGTTGTGGAAATCCTCTGCATTCTCATGCGGAGCACGCAAAGCCACATGCGTGCAGTCAATGGCGCCCTGCACCATGGGGAAGGCCGCTCTCCTTGCAAAGCCGATAGCGCGTTCATGCTGGGTGTCTGGGGTCATGGGGAAAGAGATGTACTCTCATCTCCTTTTACAGAGGGCATTTGAGACCTGACAGATGCAGCAATGGACCGCGAACTGAGAGATATTGGCGATGTCCCCAGTAGCTGATTGAAATGAGCCGGTGGCATAAAAGTTGAGAGCCACTGTTATCTTCACTGCCACCGACAGAGACGTCCTGCTCCTCAGTTGAGGCTGTAGATCTGCCTGCAGCAGGTGGCAGAGCTCAGTGACCACCTCCTTGCTGAAGTGCAGCATTCACAAACACTGCTTCTCAGATATATTAATGTAGGAGAATTGTTGACGAAATACCCTGGGAGGGTAAGGTCTCCTGCACAGAGGCCTGTTGGCCCTCCTCCATCTGGCCATGATTCCCACTCTCTCTCTGTGTCTCTGTGCCCTCTGAATTTTCTGGCGTAGGACGACACCCCTAATCAGTGTAGCCCCCATAGTATCTTGGCAATCAAAGTAATGAAGGTCAAAAACCAAAGTACCTGCAAAGTTATGGTCAGAAGCCAAAACTACTTCACACAGCTTTGACTCAATGCAGAAGTCTATCTCTCTCTCTCAAAATATCTCTCTCTCTCAGAACGAGTGGTGCAAAAATGTCTAGCACACAAAAAGCCAGGAAGAGGCCCCCTTAAAATAGCGCCCCCCCTCCCCGCCCCACAGCGACTGGGAAGCGTTCCAGTCTACCTGTCGTTGGTTGCGCCAAGCGGAAGGGAGGGGGGCGCCACTCAATTTCCATTCCAGGGCGCCACAAGGGCGTTGCATGCTCGAATGGCGTCAAGCTATGCATGCGCAGGAGATCAGGCGGTATTGTTTAGTGCCGCCGCAAAATGTCCGGTCAATTCCGCGAGAGGCGCAGATATCACCTCGCCCGGGCGCTAGTTGCTTTGCGCTCCATTAGCGCCCTCTTAAGGCGCTAACGGGAGGCGTAAACCAACTGAATTTTTCCCCCCAGATGCCATATCAGTCACTCATGAAATCTAAATGAGAGGGTTGCAAATCTATTCTGTCACCAGCTTGCTCTACTGCGCCTGTCTCTCCGTCCCCCACTTCCAGCTCCTCTGCACCTCCCACGATGCCATGAGCAGCCTCCTCAGCGCTTGGTAAAGTGGCCAGGGATGGTGTGCCTCCTCCTGTCCTCCCTCTCTCCCTCTTATTGTGGGCTATCTTTTACTGCAAGGAGGGACACAAGTGGAGTTTCAATGAGATTGATGGAGTGAGTGTGAAGAATCCATAATACAGGAGCTTAGAGGGAGACAAAGATGGAGTGAGGTGCCAATACCAAGGAGCATCCCTGTGTGTTGTTAGATTTTGTCATTGCATAACAGTGAGAGCGAGTGTGAGGGGTGCATAGTAGGATGGTGAAGTGATTCTGTACATAGAGAGGGATAGGTAAGGGTGCAAGGGGAGTAAGGGTAAGGTGGAGGGGTAGGTTGACAATGCAGAGTGCTGGTGATGAGAACAGATTGAAGATAAGTGTGATGTTATACTCACTTTTGCTGAGCGTAGCAGATCGTTGAACCGTTTTCGGCACTGCACCCAGGTGCGTGAGCAGAAGGACCTAGTGCTTACCTCCTCAGCAATCTCCAGCCAGGCTGCCTTTGTCTGCTGAGGAGGCATCCTCCAGCCATCAGGAGGGAACAGAACCTCCCTGCGCCCTCTTGCTCTTTCCTCAAGAGCATGGAGGGAGTCATCATCAAAACGAGGAGCAGCCTTACATCTTGGAGCAGTCATGTTGCAGTGGGCCATTTTCAGGAGCAGCACAAAGGAAATGAAAAGCAAAGGCTAGATGGACCAAATGAATCGATGACATCAGCAGAGGCGAGCAGCAGACCCGCACCCACTGATTGGGCCGGGTAGCGCACATGGCGGGCTTAATGAGCCCAGTTAAATCAAAATTATTATTTGGGAGCGGCTGAAACTGGCAGCAGAATTGGAACTCGCCCACCAGCCAACCCGACTCCAACCCGCCTCCTGTGGCAAAATCGCGGCCTAGGGATAAATGGGTCATTTTCCGCTTCCACTTAACCATTGCTCTGTCCCACTAGACTTCCCAATTTCAGTCCTCTTTCTTGCTGCTTGTCAGACACTTTAATACAAGATTTAGCTTTGAAAGTTGCATAATAATGCTATTTGCATAAAACACGATAAATGGTTAAGCTACTCATTACATGTGTGCAATATTATCAAAATAATATTGTAAGAAATTTGGGACATTTAAATCTGTAGGATATAAGTGGGGGTTCATTCCAACAGTTTACTTGTTAAGTAATGTTCACTGTATTTTTGTTTTGCTTCGACAATTTATATTCAGTAGCTGCTGAAACTCTCATACATACTTTTGTCACCACCAGACTCGATCACTCCAACGCTCTCTTTGCTGGCCTCCCATCCGGCATCCTCCATAAAATACAACTCATCCAAAACTCTGCTACCTATACCATGTGCCACACCTAGTCCTGCTCATCTATCACCCCTGTCCTTCCTGACCTAAATTGCCCCCCTGTCCCACAATGTCTTAAATTTAAAATTATCATCTTCATGTTTAAATCCCTTATTGGCCTCTCCCCTCCTTATCTCTGCATGTAACCTCCTCCATTCTCTACAACCACCACCCCGCCACACCCTGCTATCTCCCCCCACCACCCCCCCCCTCCCACCCTACTGATTTTCTGTTCCCCTGACTCTGGCCTCATGTGCATCCCCCACCTGCTTCACACATTGGTGGTTGTGCCTTCAACTGCTTTGGTCCCATTCTCTGGAATACCCTCTCTCCATCGCTCCAAACATCTCTCCATTTCCTTCTCTGGCGGAACAGGCTCAAGTTGCTGAATGGACTACTGTTCCTATGTTTTTATGTTCCTACCATCACCTATACATGTCATGGCTTATTTATTTTCTCCACTTTCTTCTCTTTCTTTAAGAACCTCCCTCAAACCCCCCATCTAATCTCTCCTTCTTTGGCTCGGTGTTGTTTTTGACCAAACTTCTGTTTGGAACCTTGGGATATTTTCTACATTAAAGCCATTATATTTGCACATTTTTGCTGTTGTTTAGTAGGTTGTCACACTTTTATAATTGTGTTGGTTCTTTAACATATATTCCCATAAAATTATTTTTTGTCATAGATAATGACATGGTTAGAATTTCTCAAAATATCTATTAAAGTTTTTATAAGATTTAATTTCCTTAACTTAGGCTTCTGTCTACACAGTAGCCTTCTCAGTGGTTACAGTAATGCATCCAATGGATTTCCTCATGGACATGTCAATGCTGCATCTATGGCCAATCCAACAGGCTGATGGTTGAGTAGTGGTGGAAAGAAACATTCAGAGAAGTTTTCCTCCTGAGAATGATGTTAATGGTTCTGTGGATTTATGTACAGGAAATACTTAAATTGTACATGATAAATTAGCTGTCTAGTTTTTGTTGCGGTACCTAATGTACAAATGTGCTGAACGAATTAAATACTGCATGAGTTTTTCTGCAACCTATTATTATACATTTGTCAGAGAAAGTGCTCTAGAATTAAAACACAGGAATTTGATTTCCCTTGGCTAGACTGGTAACATTATGTGAGCTGCATTGTAAAGTTTGAAAGTTGATAAAATGCACTTTGGCTTTGTATAGAAATGTAAGGGTTGACTGATTGCCTACGAGGGAAATATAGAAGTTTGGGATTGGAACATGTTCGGTTGTTCTCTCTGCAGTGACTTCTTAAACGTTCTGTTTTTCAATGTGCAGAAATTGAGGCCCTGAATTTCCCCTATTCACCAACAACAGGATGATCTGGGGTTGGAGCTGGGAGAGGGAATGCCTACATTGGGAGTTGCTGTTTGATGGCTCAGTGTAGGACTGCAGGCCGATATGCCAAGAGAGACGAGGCATAATGGGCTCTTGATCAGTAAAAGTGGCTCAATCAGGGGGGTGCAGGTGAAGAACGTGGACTTCTACCCCTGAAGAATGGCAATGTATTTTTTAAAAACATTCACTCCCCTTACCCAGTAGGCCAAGAGACACTCCCCTCCCCCATGCTTTTCCGGCTGTGTATTGCAGGCGGGCACAAGAGATATGTTCATAGTGACATGGACACCTGGCAGCAACCATTTAAATTAAGTGCCCTTCCATAGACCCTACAAACTCCACCCAGGGTTCGTGCTGGAGGGCATGTAATGAGTGCAATCCCAGAGTAACCATTGGGATCACACCCCACTGATTTCAGGATTTGAAGGTTTGATATTAGCAGAAGTGTGATTTCTGGAACTAGTGCACCATAACTAGAAACCCTCTGAGCATTTAGGCATTAATTCTATTTTTTTGATTTAGGATAGGATTGAAATTGATGAAAACTGCAATTCTAGTGGGTGTCACTGATAACTACTAGAACCCCCTTTCTCACTCTTTCAAAGGACATAAAGTGGGTTTCCTGTTGCTAGCCACAAACAGAATTTCTAGTGTATATACATAGTTTTGTATGGATAATATTTATATTAATAGTTGTAGTTATTCTTTCTACAAATTCCTTAGTTGATTCAATAACAAACTGCTGTGGAGGATAAAATGTCTGTTATTATGAGGCGAAAAAAGTGTTTTGTAGGTATCGGCTGTCCAGGAAGACTTGTGAATTGTTCCGTTTTATACACCGCCAATCCCTATGGTCAATCTTTGCAGAATTATGAAGAATTTTGTCTTATGAATCCACATCCATAAGGAATGGGTGGAGACTGGGCAAACATATTTTATATAGAGCCCATACAGAAAGCAGACAGAAATGTTATCCCAATCATCTAGAACAGTATTGATTTCAGTTATATACATTCAGTTTTATTAAAGGAAACTACTATTTTGGGGTACTCAGGAGTTTCCAAGATATGCTGAGAAACACTTTTTAATAGACCTGTGTAGAAAACCCTAGCAACCTGTTCATGATTTGTCTGGGTTAGGGGAGCTGGAGAATCTTAACCCTCCTGAGAATTGTGGGCACCCAGTTCTACACCATGATATAAGGGAGCTATGTAACTGGCCACAGGCAGGAAGGTTTGCATTCCACTGAATGTTTTTATGGTTGTTATAGTACTTTAGGAAAGCTTTGGAATACGTACTTTTAGAGAATTCAAGAAAAGTTCAATGACCTTTCATCAGAACTGATCAGAATTAATACAATAGAATGGAATAGCCATATTTGCAAAGACAAAAGGTGCTGAAGTAACATAAAGTTTATGTAGAAAGTCACAGAGAATGCTCTGTTGCCTGAACTTGGTGAACAACCCTTCACTCTATTTAATCTTTTCCTTGGCATCTTCTCCTGAACATATTGGAATTTGTACTCTTACAAATATCATTGTGTACATAATTGAGCCTATAATTCTTTCATTGGCATCAATTCCTGAACAGACTGGAACTTGTGCCCCTATAAATAGGTTTATGTCACTGAATAAAAAACTTGCAATATAAATTATTAATATAACATGATAAGGAGCAGATGTTCTATTTAACAGTTTAAAAGGAAAACTAAATTTTGGGCAAGGCCATGCTGTTATATTTTTCAACATATGTTGAGATGAACGACATTTGCTTGGAGTGAAATTTTCCAAACTGTAGGAATACATATCAGTGCTAAAAGATCTTTTTATTTAAAAAAAGCAATAATGTGCTTATCTATGTAAATACAATCTGCGCTTAGTTTTCAGCCTGGAATTTTGCTTATTTATGTATGAACCCTAATCTAAAGGATGCACAACAAAGATGGGATCAAATTCATCCATAATGTGGATCCCTTTGTAAGTTGCAGCAAAACCCTGCTCACTGATCTAATAAGTTATTCACTCATAATACCATTTGTAACAAACTGTATAATCAGAAGTCAGCCATTTATCTGTCTGGGTAAATTCTCCACTGTGCCTGCATAGGATATGCTGATAAATTCAGAAGTATTTCACGTAAACTGCAAACTGAAATGATATGCACAGACACTCAGCAGGGGCTAATGCACACATCTTGGTTCTGAATGCTTGTGTGCAACTGAAGTAGAGAAAACCAAATCTGTTTATTCAAACTTGGAGATAGCTCTGCTATGGAGACCTGACATGTATTGAATCAGAGCAGGATTCTGTTTGGACTGTAATCATGCAACCCATGATGCATTGCGTGAGTTAAAGAAACAAAAAGGTTGCTCTGGTGAGTGACACAGAGGCAGTGCTATAAATATAAATTACAATAAACAATGTAGAATCACCTAAAATAGGAAAACAACAATTTTAAACCTGTTACATGGCATTTTTGTCTCATGCCGTATGTGCTTGTATATAATATACCATTTATATGATAATTGCCCACAAAATTCTTGTGCAGAAACCCATACAAGATGAGTCAAGTTGAGATATAATGGTAAATCTATGTAAAATCTTAGTAAGACCACAATTAGATTAGAGGAGAATACTGCCAAATATGGGGTCCACCATTATATAGAGAAACTGAATACAACCACCGGAACAAAATATTCTAACATTTACAAAAGTGGCACGGCGGAGTTACCAGATTCATTACAATATAAATACTGACACATGCCATTGTAGTTCACACACAAGATCTGTGGGGGCGGGGTGGGTGTTGTGCAGGTGCTGCCCCGGGGCCCCATAATGTTCTTGGTGCCCAGGGCATCCCTCCTTTCCTTCGCCTTTGGTGGGCATGCCTTTAGTCACCTGTTCACATGTTCTGAAATTCCCTCCCTAAATCCCTCCACCTTTCACTTCCTTCTCCTCCTTTAAGACCCTCCTTAGAAACCAGTTCCATGACCAATCCCTCCTATTATTTCCTTCTTTAGCTTGGTATCCATTCTTTTGATTACCTCTCCTTGAAATGCTTTGGGATGTTTTCCACATTAAAGGTGCTATATGAATGCAAGTTGTTGTTGATGAAGTGAGCAAGAGCCAAATTACAATGAATAGAAAGCAAACTTGCAGCATCACTGGGATCTTTACTAATTGATGATTTTTGATAACAACGTTGGTTCAGGTTCTATGTTTGTTTATAAGATGGTCTCCCTATTTTGAACCCACCCAAACAGTGACATAGATTTCTTGTCTAACCATTTGGTCATCTGCTTCCAGAATTACTATAATCGTAATCAAGGAGTGATGAAAAAGCTTTTATTTTATTCTTTCAGTAGAGGATTTATTGCATATTAAATTATTCTCTGGTAAAATTAGGTAGGCAATCAAGCATTGTAGCTTTATGTAATTGGAGAATCTCCGCTGATTGTTTGAACTATGGGTATCGTATAAAGTTATTAAAGTAGCACTCATAATCACTTTGGCGATTCGTTTATTTTCTTGCTTGATTGGATTTTAATTAAGTGCAGCCCTATTGTCCTGTCAATTTTTTTTGGCTTGTCCATAGAATGTGTTAACAAACTCTCCATAGAGGCTTATGAAAATATATTTGTTTTGAGCAGCATGAAATATTAGCGCTTGTGTGAAGTGGTATTAACATACAACGTAAGTCTATGTAGCCACTGTTCATTTCATAACAGCGGAGGTACTTAATCACCCAGCAGACAGGGCAATCTTATGTAATATTTAAACTACGCTTTTTTAGTCTGATGAATAAATGAATGAAAATAATGTGCATTCTTTGCTTTGTGAGAGCATTACAGTATATATTATTTTAATGCAATATTGATTCTCAAGCAGGCCCATTAGTAAATATGTAACTTCAGTAATATGCAAGGTACTTTTAAATGGAACTGAAATGAGAGAATTATTGCAGAAATGTTATTTCAAAGTATGTTCCTTTATTTTGTATTATGTTCTAAGCATAAAGGACTCAACAAAAATATGCTCAGTTCAATTATATGCTTCATGGAGAAAACTTCCAATGCATCAAAGCGGTTTTCTTAAGACTCCAAATATATCCCACTCCACTCGAGGGAGAATATAATGCAATTGATATCAATGAGGATGATAATAGAAATATGCCTGCATATCAGTCCTCACACCAACCTACCTTGCAAGTGCACCCAACCCTCTCTGTCTATGCACTTACTCACACCCCCATCTGACTATCCGCCACTACCATTCACTCTCATCTTATTGCAATGTCACACCTCTCCCTCATAGTCACCCTTTACAGGTGTTGCCCATCCATCCCTTCCACTCATTCCATGACTCTCAGTCAAAGGTCTCTTGTTTCCCTCCTTGCAGGAGAAGCGATCACAGAACAATTGGGAGAGGCAGAGAACCAGAGGTGGCCCTCCAATCATAACAACACTGACTGCAGCAGGGGAGGAGATGCTGGAAATCAGCTGAGTAGCAGAGTTGATGACATTAGGAGATTGAGAGACGAAGAACTCCCAGCTACCTGGTGACAGAATGAAATATCACGCAGCCACAAAGCATACAACAGTCACTCATGTTGACTTGATGTCAGCAGCCAGTGAAATATAATCATGTGCATAATGTTCACTTAAAACATTCTTATCATAATAGTTCTAATTCATGTCTTTACTCTCCCACAGGCCCGTCAAGTGTTCCACAACCAGCCCAGGCAGAGGAGGAAGACAACTCCTCAGAGGAGGTTGTGGATGCATGCACACCAAGCACCAGCGCAGACACACACACGTCGGTGGGACCAGTAAGTCAGATAGTAGTGTTGTCACCTGGTGCCTCACACATCACATGTGAGCAAGAGCAGATGGTGCAGACAGGAACAACAGTGGAGAGTCCTCGTTAATGGGCACAGGATGCTTCAAGCTCTGCTCAGCTGGACGAAGATGCTGAACCTCGGGGTCCATCGACAAAGAGGATGATTCTGGAGGAGCAAGAAAAAATGTGTGAGGCTCTGGCAGGATTTCCAGCCATGATATGTTCGCGTGCAAGGAGAATGGAGTCCATCTCCAACATGCCTGGCATGATGTTGCAGGCCATGGCTATGATGTGTTTGTCCATGGAAAGGGTGGCCACCTGCATGGAGTTTGTCCATGGAAAGGGTGGCCACCTGCATGGAGCATCAAATGCAGCATTCAAACAAGTTCATGGTTGCTCTCACCAACAGCTTTCACACTCTGAAGGTCACCTTAACTTGGATGGATAGAAACCTAGACTTGGCCGTTCATCCCCCCACTGATGTGCAGCAAAGTGCTCTCCAGCTCCTTGCTAGCAGGGAAGTGTGGGTGGGCCATGAGAGGATGATGGTGAAAGGGGACATGGAAGTGGAGGCTCTGCTCAAAGCACTTCCAGTTCTCCCCCATTGACCCCCTCGCTCAGTCAAAGCCCCACATGTGCCTCGTGTCCCGATGGCTGAGTCTGCCCCTGCACAGGTGCAGGAGGAGCAGTCTTTGGTGGGGCCCTCATGGGCATGGAAACCCAAAGGACATCGGCCAAAAGCATCTCAGCAGTCAGAGCATGGAAGTGAGCAGCCTGCCTCTACCTCTGCTGATGCCACAGGATTTGCACAACATAGAGGTGGTAGGAAGAGGAAGATGAAAGAATTCTAGATGCACAAGGGTATGCACATGGCTGCATTAGGAAATGTTTTACTGTTAAGGTTATGTTATTTGGAGGCACATAAAATTATTTCTTTGCACCACTTTCCCGCTTTGCCCATTTTTGCCTGCTTCCTGGCAGGTGGCCTTGTCAGTTGTAATGACTTAACTGCGAGCGATGGGCGTGTGTATGACAGGAGCGATTTGGTTATTTTAGGACTGCTTTGTGGTTGGGGTGGGGGGAAAGTGGTTCAGCATCTGGGTGCCAGATGAGTGCACTGGTGCAACCAAACTAATTTGTGCCATTACAAGGCCATCCCGGGCATCAATGTGCGCCGCAGCCGGTGCCATGTCCACATCAAGTTCCTCCTCCTCCTTCTGTTGCTCCTCCTATTTCTGTTCCTCCTCCTCCGAAGAGGCTCTGCGCCTTGCTTCTCCAGCAGTTCCAATCCTCGCTGCTGCACTGTGTTGTGCAGAGTGCAGCATACCACAATCATTTGGGAGACCCCAGTTGGTGCATATTGAAGGGCTCCTCCAGGTCACCACATTGATTCCTGGGATGAAAGGGTTGGACTATGAGGAGAGATTGAGTAGATTGGGCCTATACTCTCTGGAGTTTAGAAGAATGAGAGGTGATCGCATTGAATCTGAGGATTCTGAGGGGGATTGACAGAGTAGATGCTGAGAGGTTGTTTCCCCTGGCTGGAGTGTCTAGAATTAGGGCGCATAGTCTCAGGATAAGGGGTCGGCCATTTAAGACTGAGATGAGGAGAAATTTCTTCACTCAGAGGGTTGTGAGTCTTTGGAATTCTCTACGCCAAAGGGCTGTGGATGCTGAATTGTTGAGTATATTCAAGGCTGAGATAGATAGATTTTTGGACTCTAGGGGAATCAAAGGATATGGAGATTAGGCAGGAAAGTGAAGTTGAGATTGAAGATCAGCTATGATCTTATTGAATGGTGGAGCAGGCTCAAGGGGCCGTATGGCCTACTCCTGCTCCTAATTCTTATGTTCTTATGATTTTCCAGGTATCTGAGGCGCATCTTCAGTATCCCGATTGCTTGCTTTATTACAAATCTCGTCCTCATTTGGCTTTGATTGTAACGCTCTTCAACCTCATTCTTAGCCTCCTCAAGGTGTCATCAGCCACATCTTTAATGGATACCCCTTGGCTCCGAGCAGCCAGCCTGTAAGTCTGGTCAGAAATGCGAAGAGCTGAGGGAGGGTGGACTGGTGAAGATGAATGAGTCATGACAGCTCCCTGGGAATCTGGCACACACATGCATGATGATCTTTTTGAGGTTGCAGACGAGCTGCACATTGAGGGAGTGGAAGCCCTTCCAGCTCACGAACACTCCTGGATGATCTGGGGGTGCCTTGATGGCCACATGTGAGCAGTCAATGATGCCCTGCGTCTGTGGGAAGCCAGCCAGAGCTGCAAAGCCAAGATCCGCTCATTCTGACTGGCTTCATCGGTGGCAAGGTGTACATAACTGCCTTCCCTGGCAAACATGGCATTGGTCACCTGGGTGATGCGTTTGTGGGCGGCCAACTGCGAGATCCTGCAAATACCTCCTGCAGATCCCTGGAAGGAGCCTGAGGTGAAGAAGTTGAGGATGGTGGTTACTTTGACAGCCACTGGTAACGTGTGTCCACCAGGTCCACTTGACAGCAGGTCTTCTTCCAGTAGGCCACAAATGTCTGCCACAAACTGACGCAATACCCTGAGCCTCCTGAGGCACTGGTGTTCAGCCATGTCCAGGAAGCTGATCCTCTGCCTATATACCCGGTGTTGGGGGTATAACCTCCAGTGAGGTGCACCCCTGTGCTCATCTCCTCTCTCCTGTGGCGCGCAGGATGGTGAGGGGAAGGCTGCTGCTGCTCCTGCTGGTGCTACTGGTGTTATTGCTGCTGGTGCTCATCTTGGTCCTCATCTGAAGTCCAAGGTGAAATAGCATAAGTGGCACCCATGCTGATCTGATATATGACAAATGTAAAGTGGAGCTCAGAGGCATAATCTTCCAGTGTAATGAGAGTGACCTCCAAATTTGTAGAAATCACCTGCAAACTCCTGAAAGCAAACTCTCAGAGCAAGTGGTGTGAGCAAAAGCCTTCCCTTAAGCAAGGAAGCAGGTGTGAGGTTTCAGTATTTATGGGATTTTTTGACTATCATTTGTTCAGCTCCCTTAATTGCTGCACTGCTCTCACCTTACTTTTACTGGCAAGGTTCAGCAAACCCAGGAATCCCGTGGACACCCAGTAAAAGTTCAAACCACAGGTAAAAAAGACTCTTACTAGCCTCTTAACTAGCTGTTAATTGCTTTAAATAGGTAACCCACCTCTCCCGAGGGGGGTTCTTGCTCGTTGCCGAATACGTTTGAGTTAAATGCGGAAGCCAGCGGGTTGAAGCCAGCTTCCCGACGCACTGTCAATTTCAGTGTTTTTAACTATCCACCCGCTCCCAAACCCACTCACTCTTTGATGTTAAAATTCAGGTCTTCGTTTTTCTACGGTATTGATTTAGCAATACTCCCAAGAATCCCATTTCCTTTCTCTATAACTACCTGACATTACTTGTGAATCTTTAGTCAATATCTATCGACAAATCCCGTTGCTGTCCTGTTATTTTTTATTGGAATTCCTGCAGCAAGTAGACATGCCTAGAGTTGCTTGGTCCCATGGGAATAATACAACATTGCTCCACATTAAACAAAATCATTTTGATCTTATTCAGTTAGCACATCAAAATCAGCTTTCAATCTACTGACCTCACCCTTATTGCAAACCTTTGCAAATATTTTTATATCACCCCATATTTAACAATTCCACAATTGGTGTCCTCCTCAAGATTATTAATACAAATAATGAGCAATAAGGGACCCAGCACAGACTCCTAGAGAACTCCACTCATCACCAGGCCCCAATCTGAAACCTTCCTGTTTATAACCACTCATTACACAATTACATTCAGGGGTAGGATTTTCCCATTTCACACCCGCCCAGAGCGGGGGTGGGGGTGGGGGTGGGGTGCGGGGGGGACCGGTAGAGCACGAGAAACCCAGAAGTTTCCCTGCACGTTGTGAAGTTTTAACTCCACAGCGTGCATGTAACAGGCGGGCTTCCATTCGGGCGGGGATCACTGGATGATGAGGGCGCTGCAGCAACAGTTAAGTTGCATGCAGGTGCAGCAGGTGGTTAAGAAGGCAAATGGTATGTTGGCCTTCGTAGCAAGAGGGTTCGAGTACAAGAACAAGGATGTCTTGCTGCAGTTGTACAGGGCCTTGGTGAGACCACACCTTGAGTATTGTGTGCAGTTTTGGTCGCCTTACCTGAGGAAGGACGTTCTTGCCATGGAAGGAGTGCAGCGAAGATTCACCAGGCTGATACCTGGGATGGCAGGAATGACGTATGAGGAGAGATTGTGTCGATTGGGCTTATACTCACTGGAGTTTAGAAGATTGAGAGGGGATCTCATCGAAACCTATAAAATTCTGTCAGGCCTGGACAGACTAGATGCAGGAAGGATGTTTCTGATGGCCAGGGAGTCCAGAACCAGGGGTCATAGTCTAAGGATAAGGGGTAAGCCATTTAGGACTGAAATGAGGAGGAATTTCTTCACCCAGAGAGTGGTGAACCTGTGGAATTCTCTGCCACAGAGGGCGGTGGAGGCCAGTTCATTAAGTATATTCAAGAAAGAGTTGGATATATTTCTTAAGGCTAAAGGGATCAAGGGATATGGGGAGAAGGCAGGGACCGGGTACTGAATTTGGATGATCAGCCATGATCTCATTGAATGGCGGAGCAGGCTCGAAGGGCCGAATGGCCTACTCCTGCTCCTATCTTCTATGTATCTATGTATCTATGTAAGTGCTGGGTCCAAGGGAGGAGTTCCAAGGGCCGGGGTGGGGGGTGTTCCAAGCCTAGGGGGTTCTGGTTCCCGACCCCAGGGGGAGTCGCGATCCGAGAGATCCGATCCCCGACCCCGGTGTGGGGAGTCACGATCCCCAGGGGGATCCGATCCCCGACCCTGGGGATGGGCGGGCTGCTGGTGGGTGAGCTTTGGGGGGCCGGCCCACAAGGATTGCTCCCCAAGGCTATTTGCACCACGCTGCAACTACTGGGAATCCCAAGCTCCGGGATCCCAGCTGGCTGCAGTTAAACCTGCACAACAGGTTGAAGCAGAGGCTTCAGGCCTTATTATCATATTTAAAATGCCAACCCGCCTCCTGGCAGCAGGTTGGCTGCCCAACCCCCATCCCGCCCAAGTAAAAGGTGAAAGTGGGCGGGTGGGCGTCAGGTTTTAGATTTTTAAAACTTTCACTTCCCCCTGCCTCCAACCCACCTGCTTTTTCATATGAAAATTCCCCCCGCAGCTTCTACTTCATTCTGCTCTTTCTCCAATAATACTACAGCGTCTAATTTGTTCCATTAATTGCCTAGACAGAAATTTATCAAAAACGTTCTGGGAAACTTTTGGTTACAGAATGAGGCCATTTAGCCTATTGTGTGATTGTCTTCCTTAACTTACACCAACTGTTTCCCAACCCATATCATGAAAGCACTCTATTCTCTACCTCTGCAATACTATTAGTAAAGACACATGATTGGTTCTTCTTTTTAGGCAGTCCCTCGGAGCCGAGGATGACTTGCTTCCACATTAAAAATGAGTTCTCAGGTTACTGATGCGTCCAATGTGGGACCTACAGTCTCTGTCACAGGTGGGGCAGACGGTGGTTGAAGGGACGGGTGGGTGAGGTGCTTGGGTTGACATGCGCTCTTTGCGCTGCTTGCACTTGGCTTCTGCTTGCTCCTGGCGAAGAGACTTGAGGGGCTCGGTGCCTTCCCGGATGTTTCTCCTCCACTTTGTGTGGTCTAGGGTCAGATATTCCCAGGTGTCGGTGGTGAAGTGGAGTATTTGAAATAAACACTCAACACCAGGTCTGTGTTTGAAGATTCATGGTGTGGAGATGCCGGTGTTGGACTGGGGTAAACAAATGTAAGAAGCCACACAACACCAGGTTATAGTCCAACAGCTTTATCTGAAATCACAAGCTTTCGGAGCGCTGCTCCTTCATCAGGTGAAGTGGAGAGATGCATAAAGACACAGCTTATATAGTCAGAGAATAATGTCAGATGTTTACAGGTAATCTTTCTAACTGCCATTTATCACACCTCAGCAGAGAGATAATCACAGCAAAGGTGTGAATGGTGTCCAAACAGGTCAGTCAGGAAAACATTACATCAAAGAACAATGAGGTGGGGTCACAAGGGGTCAAATGTTGCAGATGCTGGGGTCTGTATGAAAAACAAAAAAAAACAGACAAAAAACATTTTTTTTGCTGGAAATCACAACAGGTCCAGCCGCATCTGTGTAGAGAGAACAAGCCAACGACGGCTTGAGCCTGGATGACCCTACGTCAGGTGGGGTTACATGTAGCGTGACATGAACCCAAGATCCCGGTTGAGGCCGTCCTCATGGGTGCGGAACTTGGCTATCAGTTTCTGCTCGACGATTTTGCGTTGTCGTGTGTCTCGAAGGCCGCCTTGGAGAATGCTTACCCGAAGATCAGAGGCTGAATGTCCTTGACTGCTGAAGTGTTCCCCAACTGGGAGGGAACACTCCTGCCTGGCGATTGTTGTGCAGTGTCCATTCATCCGTTGTCACAGTGTCAAGAACATAACATAAGAACATAAGAAGTAGGAGCAGGAGTAGGCCATACGGCCCCTCGGGCCTGCTCCGCCATTCAATAGGATCATGGCTGATCCGAATCTAGACTCACATCCACTTCCCTGCCCTCTCCCCGTAACCCCTAATTCCCTTATCTGCTAGGAAACTGTCTATCTCCATTTTAAATTTATTTAATGTTGCAGCTTCCGCAGCTCTCTGGGGTAGCAAATTCCATAGATTTACTACCCTCTGAGTGAAGAAGTTTCTCCGCATCTCAGTTTTGAAAGGGCAGCCCCTTATTCTTAGATTATGCCCCCTAGTTCTAGTCTCACCCATCAGTGGAAACATCCTCACCGCATCCACCCGATCAAGCCCCCTCGCAATCTTATATGTTTCGATAAGATCGCCTCTCATTCTTCAGAACTCCAATGAGTAGAGTCCCAACCTACTCAACCTTTCCTCATACGTCAACCCCCTCATCTCCGGAATCAACCGAGTGAACCTTCTCTGAACCGCCTCGAGAGCAAGTATATCTTTTCTTAAATATGGAAACCAAAACTGTACGCAGTATTCCAGGTATGGCCTCACCAATACCCTGTATAACTGCAGCAAGACTTCCCTGTTTTTATACTCCATCCCCCTCGCAATAATAGCCAAGATTCCATTGGCCTTCCTGATCACCTGCTGCACCTGCATACTAACTTTTTGTGTTTCATGCACCAGGACCTCCAGATCCCTTTGTACTGTAGCACTTTGCAGTTTCTCTCCATTTAGGTAATAACTTGCTCTTTGATTTTTTCTGCCAAAGTGCATAACCTCACACTTTCCAACATTATATTGCATCTGCCAAATCTCTGCCCATTCACTTAGCCTGTCTATGTCCTTTTGCAGGTTTTTTATGTCCTCCTCACTCACTGCTTTCCCTCCCATCTTTGTATCATCGGCAAACTTGGATATGTTGCACTCGGTCCATTCCTCCAAATCGTTAATATAGATTGTAAAGAGTTGGTGTCCCAGCACTGACCCCTGCGGAACACCACTAGTTACTGATTGCCAGCCCGAGAATGAACCATTTATCCCAACTCTTTGTTTTCTGTTAGATAGCCAATCTTCCACCCATGATAGTATATTACCCCCAATCCCGTGATTTCTTATCTTGATCAGTAATCTTTTGTGTGGAACCTTGTCAAATGCCTTTTGGACGTCCAAATACACTACATCCACTGGCTCCCCTTTATCCACCCTGTATGTTACATCCTCAAAGAATTCGAGCAAATTTGTCAAACATGACTTCCCCTTCATAAAACCATGCTGACTCTGTCCTAATAAGTTATGTTTATCCAAATGCTCTGTTACTATTTCCTTAATAATGGACTCCAACATTTTGCCAACCACAGATGTTAGGCTAACTGGTCTATAGTTTCCAGCTTTTTGCCTACTTCCCTTCTTAAATAAGGGTGTTACATTAGCAGTTTTCCAATCTGCCGGGACCTTTCCTGAGTCCAGGGAGTTCTGGAAAATAATCACCAATGCATCCACAATCCCTACCGCCACTTCTCTCAAGACCCTAGGATGTAGGCCATCAGGTCCGAGGGATTTATCCGCCTTAAGCACCATTATTTTACTGAGTACCATCTCCTTAGTGATTTTAATCGTGTTTAGCTCCTCCCCCCCATTTCCCCCTGTTTGTCCAGTGTTGGGATATTTTTAGTGTCCTCTACTGTAAAGACTGATACAAAATATTTGTTCAGCATCTTTGCCATCTCCATGTTCCCCACCACTAGTTTCCCAGTCCCATCCTCTAAGGGACCAACGTTCACTTTAGCCACCCTTTTTCTTTTTATATAGCTGTAGAAACTCTTGCTATCTGTTTTTATATTTTTTGCTAGTTTACTTTCATAATCTATCTTCCCTTTCTTAATTAATCTTTTAGTTATTGTTTGCTGGCTTTTAAATGCTTCCCAATCTTCTATCCACCCACTAGATTTGACTACTTTACATGCCCTTGTTTTCAGTCGGATACTATCCTTTATTACTTTACTAAGCCACGGATGGCTGTCTTTTATTTTATTCCCCTTTTTCCTCAGTGGAATATATTTATCTTGAAAGATGTGAAATATCTCCTTGAATGTAGACCACTGCTCTTGTACCGTCTTACACTTTCATCTGTTTTCCCAGTCCACTTTAGTCAATTCAACTCTCATACCTTCATAGTCTCCTTTATTTAAGCTCAGTACGCTGGTTTGAGATCCAACTCTCTCATCCTCAAACTGAATTTGGAATTCAACCATATTATGGTCACTCATTCCAAGGGGATCCTTTACTAGGACATTTTTTATTAATCCTGTCTCATTACACAGGACCAGATCTAAGATTGCCTGCCCCCTGGTTGGTTCAGTAACATACTGCTCAAGGAACCCATCCCTAATACACTCTATGAACTCTTCTTCAAGGCTGCCATGCCCAATTTGATTAGTCCAGTCAATATGAAAGTTAAAATCCCCCATGATTGTAGCTGTTCCCTTATTACAAGCCCCAACTATTTCCTGATTTATACTCCGACCAACAGAGTTGCAACTGTTAGGAGGCCTATAGACTACGCCCACTGGTGACTTTTTCCCCTTATTATTTCTTATCCCCACCCAAACTATTTCACTATCCTGATCCTTTGACCCAATATCATTTCTGACTATTGCAGTGATTCCATCCTTGATTAACATAGCAACCCCACCTCCCTTCCCTTCCTGTCTGTCCTTCCTAATTGTCAAATACCCTTGTATGTTTAGTTCCCAGTCATGATTATCTTGCAGCCATGTTTCCGTAATGGCCACCAGATCATACCCATGTGTAGTTATTTGTACTGTCAACTCGTCAATGTTGTTATGAATGCTGCGTGCATTCAGATAAAGAACTTTCAAATATGTTTTCTGACAATTTATTCCTGCTTTTACCCCTTTTACTACTTTACCTTTATCATTATACATTCTGTCCCTTCCTGACACACTCTGGTTTTTAATTCCCCCACTGCTACCTTGCTCTATTGCCTTCTCCACTGTCATTTTTATTTTTCGCTCTCTTAAAACTTCCCCCCCACTAATTAGTTTAAAGCCCTCTCTACAGCCCTAGTTATTCGATTCGGCAGGACTCCAGTCCCAGCACTGGCCAAGTGAAGTCCGTCCCAATGGAACAGCTCTCTCCTGTCCCAGTACTGATG
This sequence comes from Somniosus microcephalus, assembly GCF_052327205.1. Taxonomy (NCBI): domain Eukaryota; kingdom Metazoa; phylum Chordata; class Chondrichthyes; order Squaliformes; family Somniosidae; genus Somniosus; species Somniosus microcephalus. Next base: position 160,126,581 of record NC_140994.1, read on the forward strand.
CCAGTGTCCCAGGAAGCAAAACCCATTTCTCCCACACCAGTCTTTGAGCCACGCATTTAACTCTCTAATTTTATTTACCCTAGCCAAATTTGCACATAACTCAGGTAGTAATCCAGAGATTATTACCCTTGTGGTTCTGCTTTTTAATTTGGCCCCTAGCTGCTCAAACTCCCTCAGCAGAACCTCCTTCCTTGTCCTCTCTATGTCGTTGGTACCAACATGGACCACGACAACTGGATCCTCCCCCTCCCACTCCAAGTTTCTCTCCAGCCCAGAGGAGATGTCCTTAACCCTGGCACTGGGCAGGCAACAGAGCCTTCGGGACTCTCGCTCTCGGCTGCAAAGAACTCTATCTATCCCCCTAACGATACTATCCCCTACCACTACAACATTTCTTTTGTCTCCCCCCACTTGAATGGCCCCCCGCTCCACGGTGCTGTGGCCGGGTTGCTCATGCTCCCCACAGTCCCCGTTCCCATCCTCACAGGGTGTAAGAGCCTCAAACCTGTTGCACAAGAGCATGGTCTCGCTGATGTACCATGCTCCGGGGCATCCTTTCCTGTAACGTATGAGGTAGACAACGTTGGCCGAGTCACATGAGTATGTACCATGTACCTGGTGGGTGGTGTCCTCACGTGTGATGATGGTATCTGTGTTGATGATCTGGCATGTCTTGCAGAGGTTGCTGTGGCAGGGTTGTGTGGTGTCGTGGTCGCTGTTCTCCTGAAACCATGCAGACACTGCGACAACGGATGAAGGGACACCGCGCAACAATCGCCAGGCAGGAGTGTTCCCTCCCAGTCGGGGAACACTTCAGCAGTCAAGGACATTCAGCCTCTGATCTTCGGGTAAGCATTCTCCAAGGCGGCCTTCGAGACACACGACAACGCAAAATCGTCGAGCAGAAACTGATAGCCAAGTTCCGCACCCATGAGGATGGCCTCAACCGGGATCTTGGGTTCATGTCACGCTACATGTAACCCCACCTGACGTAGGGTCATCCAGACTCGAGTCGTCGTTGGCTTGTTCTCTCTACACAGATGCGGCTGGACCTGCTGTGATTTCCAGCAAAAAAAATGTTTTTTGTCTGTTTTTTTTTGTTTTTCATACAGACCCCAGCATCTGCAACATTTGACCCCTTGTGACCCCACCTCATTGTTCTTTGATGTAATGTTTTCCTGACTGACCTGTTTGGACACCATTCACACCTTTGTTTGCTGTGATTATCTCTCTGCCGAGGTGTGATAAATGGCAGTTAGAAAGATTACCTGTAATCATCTGGCATTATTCTCTGACTATATAAGTTGTGTCTTTATGCATCTCTCCACTTCACCTGATGAAGGAGCAGCGCTCCGAAAGCTTGTGATTTCAAATAAAGCTGTTGGACTATAACCTGGTGTTGTGTGACTTCTTACATTTGAAGATTCAAGCAGTCTTTATTCGCACCAATGGGGGGATAACCTGCTATTGGTCTAGCCAGGCTTCTCTCCGCTGATACAAAGTTTTAAGCAATCTTTTATACAAAATATAGGTACATGGTTAGCCTTGTGCATGACCCATCTTAACAATTTGATTGGGTTTCGCCCCGTGAGCACATTTACTGATTGGTTGCCTATGCCACGTTACATTAAGGTACCGCCTTTATTACCAGAAAAGCATATGTCCGTTATCACCGCAAGCTGTTGTTGCAACTATGACCTTTGTTTATTGTAGATGGGGTTTCACCAACATTGTACTCCTGACTCATTGTTTTGCTTTACCTGCCCCACTAGGCCTATTTACATCTGACTCATTGTTCTGCTATTTGCAATTATCTCCAAGTTACACAGCTTGCATCCGTTAATCATTCTAACACGACTGTAAAATCAACATATTATTCTTCGCGTTATCTCAACTGCCAGTTAAGCAACTTAGAAAAAGCTGACTACTGCAAAAGGCCTGTTAGCTCATTCGATTCCCGAGACCCCTTCTTAACCCTTTAATTATAGTAGAGCTCGAAAGCCCCACTTCAGTGAGGATGTTGCACTTTTTCAAGGAGGCTTTGAGGATGTCCTTGAAACATTTCCTCTGCCCACCTGGGGTTCTGTTGCCGTGTCGGAGCTTCGAGAAAACGCTTGTTTTGGGAGTCTTGTATCGGGCATGCGGACGATATGACCTGCCCATCAGAGCTGATCGAGTGTGGTCAAAGCTTTGATGCTGGGGATGTTGGCCTGAGCGAGAACACTGATGTTGGTGCGCCTATCCTGCCAATGGATTTGCAGGATTTTGCGGAGGTGCTTTGAGGTGCCTGCTGTACATGATCCACGTCTCTGAGGCATACAGGAGGGCGGGTATCACTACTGCTCTGTAGACCATGAGCTTTGTGCCGAGTTTAAGGTCCTGATCTTCAAACACTCTCTTCCTCAGACGACCGAAGGCTGCACTGGTACACTGAAGGCGGTGTTGGACTTCGTCATCGACGTCTACCCTTGTTGACAGTAGGCTCCCGAGGTATGGAAAGTGGTCCACGTTGTCCAAGGCCTTGTCGTGGATTTTGATAATCGGGGGGCAGCACTGTGTGATGGGGGCAAGTTGGTAGAGGACCCTTGTCTTACGGGTGTTTAGTGTAAGGCCCATGCTCTCGTACGCTTACATTGACTGGTTACATTGACAGTCATTTTAGTAAAATATCTCCTTGCTTTAAGTGGTACAGTTATAATTTTTTTAAATTGCTGTTGGATTAGGATCTCACTTTGAATCACAGCTAGAATGAGAATGAGAGGAGTACGATCTGGTTTCTTGATGTGACTATAAAGATTACTGACTAACAAATCTGGAAAGGAAATCTTTGTACATTTTTAAGCAATAATCACAGTTTAGCTAGAACCTTAAGTTGAATTCCTAACCAAATAGCATATTTTTAAAATGTTGATATCTTTATTCATATTGATTGTTTCAAAATTCCTGAATCTATGCCTGAAATTGTATTGCTGGAATTAGATAATTTTCTTCTCGTCAAATCAATTATTTCACTGAAAAGACCCATATAAAATCGGCAGAAAATGTCAAAATCTGTAGGACATTGTGCCTAGGCTCTGCTGAATGAAGACTTCTATAAACATCTGTTTCAAATTTTAAAAAGCATAAGGAGACAATAATACAGATATTTGGGATATTCACTTTTGGGAGGGATTGAATTGAATTCATTTTTATGGACTTACTTTTGGCTGTACGATGATTCAAAATTTCATCGTCACTCCAAGCTCAGCGATATATTTGTCTAAACTTTTTTTCACAGGGACAGACAGTGAGTCGGGGGCCTCGTATCACTGTAGAAATTGATATTGGGAGATATTCTAGAATTTAACTCTCATTTTCGATTTGCAACCAGGCCAGGTGACCATTTCAAATGATGTACCAACCATTTTATTGAATTTATTTGGGTGAGTAAGATAAATGATGACTTTCAATGTGGCAGCAATGATTTTAAATGCACTTTTGGCAATTTGAGACGGAATGCTTTTTTTTGACTTAGAATTATATTATTTTAGAAATTGGTATTAGGGGAGCTCCGACATAAACAATCAACTTGTCCAGGATCTGAAACCGCCTGCCCTTTCCTGTTGATGGAGCCCAAAGCTGATCAGATAACGTGACATGTGAGGCTGTGCTTCAACTTATGATCTCACTATAATGGACCAGCAATGGAATTTTCCATTACACTTACTGTGATTTTCTTTTCTAATTGAATTTTTAAGACTAAACTGTTTATGTAGGATATCCATTAAATAACAAAGCTTAAAGTTTTAACTTGTTTTGCCTGGCTTTAATGGGACAGTAATGGCCTCAAAAAACGAGTCGGTAGTCTTACTGCCCCGTTAACCCTGACAATGCAGCAAGTGACATTGTGAAATGGGACTGTTGCCGGTCTGGCTGCTTCAAGCAGTAGGCCCCTGTTCATATGCAAATAGGGGTCCTAGGATTCCTATTCCTATTTTAGATTGGAACCGGTCGTGGCGTGCGTTGTCCATTCTCTGATCAGTTCCACAGGCGGTAGAGCTGAAGAGGCCCAGCAAAGGTGAATTTGAATGTATTTTTGTGGTGCCAAAAGGAGCAGGACTGCTCCTCTGGTCCGCAAAAAATAAATCTGGGACACTGCCATCCCGGGACACGCCCTCCACCGCTCCTGATTCCGACTCCCTCTCCCCCGCACCCATCGCATTTACCTTGCTGGCGGCCAGGGCAGCCCAATATTGACCAGCCTTCCTCCACGCCACTCGCCAGCCCAATGTAAATAAGGTCTGGGCCTTAAAATCATGGCCCCCTTTTTACCAAATCGACACCAAAAAGTATTGTGTCAGCTTGGGGATTCAGTATAAATTGTGAACTAACCACATCAGGAAAACTGAATCTCCGAACAAGATCACTTAACCCTTGGAATACCAGCTTTCAAAATATATTTTCCTTTCAAATTTTTTGGCATATAGTTATGCATATTCGAGAATAGAAATAGGTCCACCAATAACAGCATTGAGAATTTCTTCATTCTCAATAACCACAGAATAAACCTGAAATAATTAAATTCTAATCTGGTTACTATTCTTTGGGGGACATTAAGATTATTTCTTCATGTTCAAAAAAAAAATTCAAGGACCAACTGAGAGGAGCGCAGTTAAATATCAGTTATTTATTACTTTATTTGATAATTTTCTTTCAAAACCAAGAAAAGGCACACAAGGCTGGTCTCCCTAAGGAAGAGTTTACAAGTTCAACACATAAGTGAACAAACAGCAAGAGTGCTATAGAATACATCAGGCTTGTGGCCTGGGTTTTCCCTGTGGTCTACTCATCGGGTGTTAGGAAGGATATATTCCTATACTTTCAAGCAACATCAAACAAGCGTCATGCCTGCAAACCCTCCAGCGTTTTACTCGATTCTATTGTATTCGAATCCTTACTCTGGCTCACCAGCAAGAGGCAAAACCCTTAGCAGTTTTTCCAATGTCTACAAGTAAACAGAAAATGTTAGATTTATTCAATACTGTTTGATCTTTTATTCTGGCAAGCTTTTCTCCACATTAATGCATAAACTGTGAATGAGCGGTGGGATTGTCATGTTAAAATCATCCTTTACCTTGATGTTTTTAACGCTGAAATTTGGAACCTTTAGTTCCCATTACAAAAGTCCAAGCATATAATCATAGGGGGAGAAATTCAGTATCGCCCCGTTTGGGGCGCAATTATCAGCCGGGCGCAAAGTTTAGCACCTGGTGCTAATTATCGCCTCTGACTGCAAACTTGGCTTCTATCGCACCTGGAGGTGATTGGAGCGCTAAATCAGGTGCTACACACCTCTCTAAAGGCGCTAACGCCAAAGAGCGAGGCGCTACCTCAGAGTGCTGGCGAAGCTCATGTGATGTCAGTAAGCAATGGAACACAGACACACTGGCGCTGAACAGTTCATAAAGGGGAGGGTCGATCTTGCTCTCCATCCACACCATGCTCATTGCAGCCTTGAATCTCAGCCTGGAGAGACCTGTACATCAAATCTGCTGGAAAGAACAATGGAGAGACCCAGGGAAAGAGCTTAGAGTGCAGCCCCACAGTCTCTTCTAAATCGATGCAAGGAAGGTCAAATTAAAATGAATCTGCAAAGTGCTGCTCAGTACCCAAAACTCCTTCACAAAGCGTTGAATCTCTCCAGAAGTCTCTCTCTCTCTCAGAATGCGTAGTGCAAAAATGTCGCTGACAATAAAAGGCAGGAAGCGGTCGCCTTTAAATAGCACTCCCCCAGTCCCTTCCCGACTGCAAAACGCTCCCCTCAACCTGTCGTTGCTAGTGGCAGGCGGTAAGGCAGGGGATGCCACTCAATATCCGGTCCAGGGCGCTACCGGGACGTTGCATGCTCGACTGACGTCACGATCTGCGAGTGCAGGAGATCGTGGCGGTAGTGTTTAGTGCCACCGCAAAATGTCTTAGGGCACTAACGGGATGCACAACGCAACTGAATATTTCCCCCTGAGTGTCTCCGCTTCCACCATGTCTGTCGGCAGCAATATGCGTAAAAAAGTTTTTCCTCACATCCCCCTTGTATATCAAGCCCAAAACCTTAAATCTGTGTCCCCTAGTCCTTGTACCATCAACTGGTAGGAACAGCCGTTCCCCGTCTAGCCTAGCTAAACTCGTCATAATCTTGTACACCTCTATCAAATCACCACTCAACCTCCTTTGCGCTAATGAAAACAAATCCAGCTTCTCCAACCTGCATCACCTCACACTTCTTTCTACAGTATCTGGTAGCCCAGCAGGTGAACATTTCTCACTGGTGTTTAAAATCTGCTGACTGCATAAATATTTGATTTTCACTTGTATGTGCAAAGCACCTAGGGGGAAAAATTGGTGATCGCCAGCAAAGCAGTCGGTGTAACCGCCAACTGCCATTAACGGCCACACGAAATGGCCGCAGCGCTAACCAAGCTAAATTGGTGTGGGGGACATGGAGGTAGGTAGCGCAGTGCTAACCTTAGGTACAACACCATCCTGGTGGCGTTGCATGAGGGATCCAGGATCAATTTGTAGTCCTGGTGCAGCGTTGCTGCTTTCCCGAGCATCTGTGTGCGAGGCTGTAGAGCTTGCAATGCATTGTGGGTAACGAGGAGCTCTGAAATTTAAAGGGGCCATGCAGATTGAAGCAAGACAAAATAAAATGCACTGATTCAATACATGTTTCAGCCCTTTCTGTCTTTTTACAAATATTCAATATTTAAAAGAAGTTCCAAATGTGATTATTCAGCTCTTAAACCTTCTTGAACTGAACAAATGGGAAAACTGCCTCAGCACTAACACAAATGGCTCAGCCAGCCAGGAAGGGGCACCCAGGGTCTCACATGCAGCACTCCAGCTTTTTGCAAGGGGTCAACACTGCAAGAGAGGTCCTCTACCCACAGGGGCCAAGAGGCCCTCCAGAAATAACGATGTGGGAGTACATTACCAAGGCCGTCACTGCCAGCAGTGTCACCCCCACCATCTGGCTCCAGTACCCAAAGAAGATTCATGATCTCAGACCACTGGTCAAGGTCTGAATGCATCTTCAAAAGCCGTCACCTATCAATTGCACCACTAGCCTCACACACTGCTCAAAGTAGGATCCCCAATCACTCACTTACCAACAATCTGAACCAATGACGAGGCACATTTACCATTCCTAGCATCACCTCACCCCTTTGGAGGAGACAGTGCAGGCCATTCTTGGCAGGGGCATGGCTGAGCCCTTGGCCAGTGGCGGAGCTGAAAGGATACAAGATGCGGGTATTCTTGTACATTATCCCCCTTCTGGCATGCACCTCTCGGTTTCCCAAAATCCCGTCAGCACAACTCCACCCTTGTGTCTTCCTCATTTCACAAACCCAAGAAATGCAGCCTGCCCTGCCAGTGGGTCAACAAGAAGAGGCAGCCTGCCCAGCCAGTGGAACCGCAGGCAGATGATTCCATCCCAGATATCCTGGCCACAAAGGGGCTGTTTGGGATGCATTCTTCTGTCTGATTCCTCCTCTTCGGCTTCCTTCTCTTCTGCGTCTTGCTCTTCTGCATCTTCCTCTTCCCTCTGCAAGCAGATGCTGTAAATGTGAAATAACAGCATAAGATGATGCAAATACTCAGTTGGTCAGGCAGGATGTCGACCTGAGTCGTGGAGCTCGATTTTGCCAGGCCCAAGGAGGCGGGATTGGAGGCATGTGGGTTGTTAAAATCGCCAAAAATGGCGGGCGGGCCCGATCCCGCATCCATCCCACCTCCAAGCAATTTTCCCAAATGTGTGTTTTCTGACCCACTTTCCATCCCGCCTCCAAGAGGTGGGGTAGGCCCTTAAGGCCCTTAACAACTACTTAAATGCCTCTATAATCCCATTTTGAGAGGCCTTTCTGATTTTAACACATTTCCCCCATCCTACACACCTCCTCTGGAACACGCCAGGTAATGCTGGCGACCTCACAAGTTGATTGCTTAATAACAGCTGCAGCTCCACCATTACAAAGGAGTTTTCACCAATGATCGTTTGCAGGTGGCAGAACTTTGTTGTTTCAGATCTGGGGGAACTTTCAGCAGGCATACTCAGTGTTGTGGAAGTTTGGAGCCTGACACCCATCTCCAGTGTGACCTCCTGGGAAACCCCTCTCCCCACCTTGACTAAGCGCTTCCTCAACTGAGGCATATACCAGAAGCATGGCGACCATTTAATTCCTTTTCTCCTGGACATCAGATTCGGATGCAGACCAGCTATGGCAGCAGCAGAACCATGAGCAACAGCAGCACCAACATCAGGAGCATCAACAGGAGTGCCAAGCTGTTAGTCACCCACCTGAACATGCACAGGCCAGAAGGCGCCAGCGCACGACAACATTGCTGCCCAGGATGCAAGGGACGGACTCATCCTGGCCGTATTTGCTAAGCCTGCACAATCAAACACTTTAGTCTCGCTCCTTCTTAGCAGAGCATCGACAATGGACAAGAACCTGTGGAATCCTATCACTCTGACCACCATTCTGACAATCGCAAGGTGCCCTAAGCCCTCAATGTGAAAGTCCCATTTGCGAAATGACACAGGCCACAACTTCAACAGTTTGCCATCCAAACACTTTATAATACCATCACAATGCTGGCCGGTCCAATAACAAAACAACACAGCACCCAAGTGACTACCCTTGCGACTACTTGTGCTTTATCTTCCTCTTACATGTGCTCCTACGTGGTGCTTCCCCTGTGGCTTCAGCAGATGTGGAGGTCCCTTGCTCACTTTCTTGTTGCTCCTGTCTCAACACCTTTGGCGGGCGTCCTTTGGGGTTGTGAGCCTGTGCGGGCTCGGCAACAGTCTACTGCTCCTGTGGCTGTGCAGGGGCTGAGACGCCCATCTCAATTGGGTGAGGACTCTGGTAGGGCTCTGGCCGAGGGCTTTGTAGTGGCATGGTCATGTGAGCGCTTGGAGAGGAGCCCCCACTACATATTTGTCTGCCACCAACATCCCTCTCATGGGTCAGCCCCACTTCAGAGCTAGCACGTGGCTTGACAGCACCTTGCTGCACTTCAGGGGGGCCATGAAGACCCATTTCTGCACTGGAAGTCCTACTCCAGAGGACTTGCATGAAGGTCTGGTTTCTATGCTCAGTAGCTGACCATCGCTCCTCAAGAGATGTCAGTCTATTCTGAACAATGACCATGTTTTTAACACTGGCGACTTAGCTCCTCCATGGCCGTAGCCATCCTCTCCTCTACTGTAGACATCCTCTCCTCTATGGTAGCCAGCCTTACCATGGATATAGCCATCCTTTCCGCAGAGGTTGCCATCCTTTCCGTGGTAATGCGTTCATGCGCCAATGCCTCAACAAAGGCTCTGCTCATGTTCGCGATGGACTCCTCCATTTGCTCCACACTTGCAACGATCTTGGAGACAAAAGCTGCCAGAAACTTCTGCACCCGTTCCTGGAGTTCCAGCACCGCTCTCCTTCTGGATGGACCTGGAGTCACAGGGTCGCCATGCAGCTGAGCTGAGATGGCAGAGTCCTGCGCCCTCCGACGAGGACTCTCCACTGCTGTCCCTGTCTCCACCATCTGCTGATGCTCACTTGTGAGCTGTGATACAGCAGGTGACAACACTACTCTATCTCGCGAAGTTCCCCTGAGGTGTGAGTGTCTGCGCTGGTGCTGGGTGCGCTGAGTTCTGCTGACGCTGCGCCCTCAGAGGTTGCAGCTTCCTCTGAGGAGTCTGGAAACTCAGGCTGTTCCTCCTGAACAGTGGGGATGGGGGCTGTCGATGGGCCTGTGGGGGAGTAAAGTAAAGAGTTAGAGATGTGAGGTAAAGGGTGCATGCACATTGAGTTGTGCAGATGATCATAAGTCAATCTGTTAGAGCATCAGAATCATTATCAGTCACTCATGCAATGTCAGTGAGAGAGATGCCAAACTATTCTGTCACCAGCTTGCTGTGATGCACCCATCTGTCCGTCCCCCACTTGTGAATTTTCATCAACACCGGCGATTTCCAGGGCCGCCTCCTCCGTGGTAATGAGCTGGGCTACTGAGGGTGGCCCTCCTCCTGTCCTCACTCTTTCCCTCTTATTGTGGGCTCTCTTTTCCTGCAATGGGGGACACAAGTGGAGTTTGAGTGCGAATGAAGGAGTGAGTGTAGAGAATCCATAGCATAGATGCTTAGAAGGAGACAAAGGGCCCTCCCTGTGTGTTGTAAGTTGTTGTCATTGCATCACAGTGATAGGGAGGAGTGTGAGGGCTGCATGGTCGAATAGTTAAGTGAATGTGACCATAGAGAGAGAGGGAATGGTTAAGGGTGCAGGGATTTAAGTGTCAAGTGGGATGTGGAGGAAGAGATTGGCAAAGCAGAGTGCTGGTGTGAAGAGGCGATGAGGATCAGATTGAGGGTGATGGGAAAGTCATACTCACTTTTCCTGTGCAGAGAAGATCATGAAACCTCTTCCTGCACTGCAGCCAGGCTCTACAGCACATAGAGATTGAGTAGACCTCCTGGGCCACTTGCATCCACACAGCTTTATTCTGCTGGGGAGGATTTTTCCTCCCTGAGGAAGGGAAGAGGACCTCCTTATTTGATCTTGCTCCAGAGCTTGGAGGGAGGCCTCATCGAACCTTGGAGCACACTTTGGCCTACTGCTGGACATAGTTGCTGAATGAAGCGATCACAGCAATGGGCATAATGTTTAAAGTCTCCAGAAGAAGCAAGGCTGCTTGCAGGCCTTAAATCCAGCAGCATTGATGACATCATCGGAGGCGACTTTCTGTATGAAAAGACTCATTGGGCCAGGGGTTCCCACACGTTGGAAATCAGGTGCCCAATTAGGGCAAAATCGCACTTTTTTCCCACTTCACATCAGAGTCGGAGTCCTAACATGACGACCATCTGACACACCCCAGCTCGCCCCCAATGGCAAAATTGAGCCCTCGATGTTCGCCCATATTGGCTGGGCAGTTGGCGGAGCGATCGCACTGCCTGCCCAATACCAGTAGCATGAGGACCTAACCATCTTCAAGTTTGGGCCTCAGTTTCATTAGATTGGCGAGCCACCAGGCGCTCAATGAGCCAGCTCACCAATCTGGAGGGGCAGGAACTCTGATGGCTCCATAGCAGAGCAGAGTCGGAAGAAAACTGTGCACTCCACAGGGCCACTGTGCAGCCTGCAGTGGGTCAAAGTGTGTCTGCGGGGCCTGGAGGAGCATTCCTGTAAAGTCACAAAACTGTAATTTATCTCAAAAGGCTATAGCAATATGTTTGAAGGCAGTAGCACATCAAAAGGGTGAGATGTTGTAAACCATGAGAGTGAAGCGAGTGCAGTTTATTACTGTCATTTCAACCCTGAGATATATTACAACCCTGGAACATGCTCCAAACTGTTATCCTTTCTAGTCCATATCCTACTAATGATTTTCTACTCCTGAGCTGTGCTTCGGATTGATATTCTCTGCTAGTCCAGACTAAAAGGTAAATCTGGCACTGAACTTTAATCTTGTGCAACAATCACCTCCCCGGTTGTAGCTGAATTGTCTTTTTTTTTTAATTCGTTCACGGGATGTGGGCATCGCTGGCAAGACTGGCATTTATTGCCCATCCCTAGTTGCCCTTGAGAAGGTGGTGGTGAGCCGCCTTCTTGAACCACTGCAGTCCTTGTGGTGAAGTCACTCCCACAGCGCTGACTTTGTCGTAGCGGCTTGGTATAACTGAATGGCTTGCTCGGCTATTTCAGAGGGCAGTTAAGAGTCAACCACATTGCAGTGGGACTGGAGTCACATATAGGCTAGACCGGGTAAGGACGGCAGATTTCCTTCCCTAAAGGACATTAGTGAGCCAGTTGGGTTTTTCCGATAATCCAGTAGTTTAATTCCAAATTTATTTCATTAACTGAATATAAATTCCCCCAGCTGCCATGATGGGATTTGAACTCATGTCTCTGGATTATTAGCCCAGTAAAATAACCACTATGCTACTGTACCCCACAGGAAGTGATGCAAGTGAATTTTCAGCTCATCATCCAGGCATTCAGTTACAAACAAGATGAATTAACCCTTTCATCTCCCTTACAATGATGAGCAAAGTTGGTGCTCTTTGATTTTTTAAGAATTGCAGTTATATTTCTGCTCCAAAATAAAGGTATTGGCTTATTCAAAGAATACCAGGAAAGATGCAATGCTATGCAGTTTTACAAATCTGTTTTATAACAAGCATAAGCATAGAAAAAATATTTTTTCTAGATGTTTTCTCACAGAATCCATGAATATTATGGAAATTGTAGTCAGAAATGTAGATAGGTTTTGTATCACTTTGCCTGAAAAGGTTCAGTTATAGAAATCCTGTCCATATTTCTGAGACAGTTTTTTTCATGAATCAATAATTAATAATCAAGATGAATGTGTTGCACCTGTCACTGAGTCTCACTTACTCTATATTAATCATAATAACCACTTTCAGCAAATAATTGTCTTGAAAAATTATTTATTTGTAGGTATTGCAAAATAGCATGTGATTTGTATTTGGGTGGAATGCATAGTCTTCAAGTCCATGTAATATAGTACTATAGTACAGTGAGATTAACAGCAACTGTTACTATGAAGTGACAATATTGCATGAGAGCTAATTCCTGCTCAGTGCCTGTCCTCCCTCTAATGAAGCAATGTTGGGCATTTTCCTTCTTTAAAGGTGCTTTATAAGTACAAATTGCTGTTGCTGTTACTACGGTGACCCAAGGCCTGTAGATTGGAGGAACAGGAGGCCTTACTCACCTAGGGTCTTTTGACAGCACTTCTGGTTAGCTCCAGCTGCCGAAGATCCTGGAGTGCGAGGTCGACTGCCTGTATTCCCCCCATGACTGTGAGCAAGTGTTGTGAGCAGAAGCCTTTAAAAAGTAATGAAGGCCTTCTGCACTTGCAACAACACTCCCTGTTACCTTAGACCCTTGAAAGAAGTTAATAAAGCTGGTGGAGTTGCAGAAAGTGGCACAGAGCCAGTCAAACTGCATATCCATGTCAGGTGCAACTGATTGCTGATGATCCCTTTAAATATCGTCGCTGGAGCCTCCTTCCTGCTGTTGAACACTTGCTCTCCCTGTCGTTGTTTAGGCATTCTGATAAGTTGAACGGCTGCAGATCGGGCATCAAGTGAGCGTTGCACACTCACTGACACCATGATCTGGTTCATTTCAATTCCTCCAGCGATCACGCTTACCGGCCCTCGCAAAATGGCAGCCACCGCAGGACCCGCCACCCATGGTAACGGGTGGCGTTAAACACCCGAATTTTTAGCTCAGTGTCTCCATGAGAAATGAGGACAACATTCAACAAAAAAACAAGCATATGATCATTACAGGGCCTGCAGAGATAGATATGAATCCAGCTTGAATTTGTGGTATATTTTAAAATATTTCAAAACATAAAATGGAGCAGAAAAATCTGCAAGCTGTAATACAAAATATTCACTTACAGGTAATGAAAACAACGTGGAACCTTCAGCCCTGTATTCAGTGCAGCTGATTGTAAATCATTTGCCTGACAGGTTGTATCTAATTCCTTGTGACTCATTGAAAGGAAAAGCCTTTTAGCAATCACAGTCGGAATACTTACTGGAGCCATTCACCTGCTCATGTGATGCCACCATTTTCATCTAAGTGTCTCCCACACACTATCTTGGTACTTACTCAGTGTCATTCCTCTGCAAAGGTATGTGATTAGAATATATTTCCAATACAAAATCAATTTGTATCATGTGTAATCCATTTACGATACAGTTTGGTACCTCGGCATTGTCTTCTGATGCTGTATAAAAGCTATTTTAATAGAAGAGTAAAAAGACTATTTTAATTATTCATATGCATAATTTTATAGGGTCCCTTTTATGAAATTTTGTTTGTTCTCCATATCAACTTATTTTTGAAATACCTTTGCTCTCTAATATTTTGCTCAATGTAATTATATCCTAGGAAGTGAGCTTGGGCTCAGTGGTAATGGGACAAGTAAAGAAACAGAAGATGGGTCTAGAGGAGCTGTAAATGGCAACAGCAGAATCACACCAGCGCCTGCTGTCTGATCTGAAATTGTTGAAGTCATTGTTGAGTCTGGAAGGCTGTAAAGTACCTAATCGAAAGATAAGATGCTGTTGCTCGAGCTTTCGTTATGCTTCAGTTGAACAGTGGACTCTTGTTACTTTACTTGTCCCATTACCACCCCTTTAGCCATGCACAATCAACCCTTTTCTCATTTTAATCACTCCTGCCTTCCAACCTATCACAGACCTTCCCTTTTGTTCTTTCCGTCCCTCCCCCCTTAACCTGCCTCTGTATTTGCTTAAAACCTGTCACATCTGTAACATTTTCCAGTTGTGGTGAAAGGTCACAGACCTGAAACGTTCGGCATAATTTTACCCCCAAAAAACTGGTGGGATGCTAATTTTTAAAAAATAACTCAAACCCGCCTCCAAACCGCCAGCTTCCAGTTTTAATGGAGGTGGGACTGGGGGTGGGGGTGGGGGAGGGGGGCGGATAGCCAATCGAGTCCCAGGAGGCAGGTTGTCTATTTAAATATTATAATGACGCTGCGTGCCTCAGAGTTATTCTGTTTCCCGGGCTTCAGGAAACTCGGCAGCTAAAGGGAGGCGAGGACTAGTTCATGGAAAAGTAAGTGCCTTTACAGTGCTGCTTGGGGGCCAAGAGGAGCAGGAGTGCTTCCTCCCACCCTCCCACTCCCCCCTGCCCCACCCCCCTCCAAGCTTAGCTTCTTCCCTGCCTGCCATCGGACAGCCCCCTCTCCAATCTTGGATACCCCTCCCCGGGATCGGCGACCAACCCATCCCCCAGGATCGGACCTCCACCTCAAGGATCGGCGGCTACCCTGCACCACCCCCCCACTCCCCCAAGTTCCAGACCACCGACTTCCCCACGCTCCCACCTCCCCAGCTACAGGCTCCCTATCTCCCCAGCTGCAGACTCCTGGACTGTGCCTCCTCTGGAGTGTTCCCTGTCTGACAGGGAGCCAAGCCTGTCAATCCGGCTGGCATCTGGACAGGGAACCTGCTTGAAAAATTCCACAGCGTGCGGGATCCCAACCAAAACTCCTCCCCTCACTCGCAAGACCCATCCGAGTAAATATCGGGGTCATTAACTCTGTTTATCTCTCCACAGGTGCTGCCTGACTTGCTGAGTATTTCCAGCAATTTCTGTTACGGATCATAGCATGCCTGGGATAATGAGCAGAAAGTCCTCTTTATGATTACTTCGGCTGCTGGTGCTTTCTATCTATGGCTTGCAACTGCACTGCTGACCTGTATATTATTAATTTTTATACATTGTTGTTCTCTTTCTTTCCTTTTCTCACCAACCATGGAAGTATCCGGCTTAGCTAAGACTCTTTCAAAGTTTCAGGCAGATGCCCTTCAAAGATTACAGACACCCTGCTTTCTTTTCAAAAGCTTCAGAAAGTCATTGATTTCAAAAGGGCAGATTGATAAATCCCTTTGAAATTGTAACAGAAGCTTTGTGAATTAAATAACGGCCTGTTACTTCAAAAACTGTCAATCAAACATAGCTGGACAAATAAGTCATGTTTGTGTTTCAGTTGAGTAGCTTGGCTCTTCCTCCAAGTAACTGACCAACGGACTAATCACTAATCGTACCAACAATGTATCAATTTAAGCTGGGGTGCAGTTTCTATGGATGAAACTGGTTTCTAACCCTTTGCATAGCATAACAGAATGAAAGAAGCCAATATCAAGCCAGATCTTGCACAAAATGCTTAATTTTTTGTCATATTATGCTTATTAAAATATTTTGCTGGCACTCCTGCCATGTTTTGCACGACGTGCTATGGGGCCAGGGGCTGGAGTTTCGGAGGTGAGCAACCTGTGGAATGAATCATCTTGTTCAATTTGGGACACAAAGTCAACATTGAAAAATAAGCCTCTGGATAAAGGAGAAGGGAAACTTAGGAACGGATAGCTCTATAACCAGTGGACTTCCCAGAAGTGAAAACTTCTTTTTATCCAGCAGGCCTTCTCGTCGGCCTCCATTCCAAATGGTCACTGTATACCTGGAGAGCAATTCAAGCAGTGCACTTCCATTATGGAGAGGCCCACTGATTTATGTAATTTCTGGGGCCTTAATGAGCCTTGCACGCAGCATGGGCGGATCATGTTATCATGCGGCACCATGCCCCAAAATATGGGTGTGTGGCGGAGCCACCAAGGGTCTCAGAACAATTGGTAATAATCCCTTTAACTACAGTGTAGTGCAACCGCGGACTGCACCTTTAAACTGCCTGTTAACTGTACTGTATTGTGTTTTCCTGCACTCCACGTGATGACGTCATGACGCCGATCACGTGACCACCAGTGGCGCGAAGAACGCGATGACGTCATGACGTCAGCTTCCAGAATCTTCCAGTAGTCGTCGAGTGTCCAGCAAGCTGTATAGACCTGTATACCGTTTCTCCTGTAGTTTCCCTGTTAACTTCGATGTTCATTAAAACCTGTTGATTTGATTCATTGAGTCGAATACCTTATTCGGATAGGAACCTCCGTTCCTACATTGGTGACCCCGATCTCGTCGGACAACTTTCGTCGAGGATGAACACGAATGCCGTCGCCCTTAAACTGCCGCAGTTCTGGGAACAGCAGCCAGCAGCATGGTTTTTCCAGGCAGAAGCACAGTTCGCTCTCCGGGAGGTCACAGCGGATGCAACCCGTTATTATTACGTGGTTGCCACTCTCGACAGTGCCACGGCCTCACGGGTCATCAGCATCCTTGGAAGCCCACCGGAGGAGGGCAAGTACGAAGCACTTACAGCCCGTTTGCTGCAGGTATTTGATCTTAATAAATCGGAGCAGGCACGCAAGCTTATTTCCATGCCCGGCCTCGGGGACTCAAAACCGTCAGAGCTGATGAGTCAAATGCTCACGCTGTTGGGCGCGGAACCCCAATGCTTTTTATTCCATGAGCTTTTCCTCTGCCAGCTACCCGAACCGGTTCAGGCGGCATTGGCCAACACTGCCATCACAGACGGTGCTGAAATCGCTGCAAAGGCAGACAAGATATTTATGGTTACTCAGCAATGTTGTGCAGCCACGAGGCGCCTTTCCCCCACGCGAGCGAAGCCCAGCCCTCCCCCAGCAGGATGGTGCACGTACCACGCCCGTTTTGGCGCCAAAGCTCGATGCTGCCGGCCTCCTTGCAGTTTCCCTCAAGAAAAAAAAACTCCAACAAGCCCGCGTCCTACCGGACGGACGACAAGGTCTAGAAAGCACAGCAAGTTAGCTATGGCGGTGGGCTCAGCGGGCAAACTCATTTACGTTACGGATTCCGTTACGGGCCGACGATTCCTGTGCGACACTGGTTCCCAGTGCAGCATTCTCCCTGCTTCAAAACTGGACCTACTATCCGGCGGCCAGGGGCCTTCCCTCGTGGCAGTAAATGGCGCTGCCATGCGTACGTTCGGGAAACGGACGGTAAACTTAACCTTCGCCGGTCAGCGTTTTGTCTGCGACTTCATTACAGCTAAGGTCTCACAGGCCATCCTGGGTGCTGATTTTTTCTGTGCAAACGGTCTGCTGGTCGACGTCCAACACTGCCGACTCATTAATGCGTCCACTTTCCACGCAGTGCCCTGCCACCGCAGCACCGCCGTGTCCTGGTCGGTGGCCTGTGCGGTTCCGTCACAAGACGGGTTTATGCGCCTGCTTGGCGAATTCCCGGAGCTCACCAGGCCTGCTTCTTCGGCTGCAAGCACACGGCACGGGGTGGAGCACCATATCTCCACGACCGGAGCACCCGTTTACGCTCGGGCGCGGCGATTAGAAGCCGGCAAGCTGGCAGCCGCAAAGGCTGAGTTCCAGACCATGGAGCGCCTCGGGATCATCCGGCGTTCGGACAGCCCTTGGTCCTCCCCACTGCATATAGTACCCAAGCCAGGTGGCGGATGGCGACTTTGCGGGGATTACAGACGCTTAAACGACGCCACGACACCGGACAGGTATCCTATTCCCCACATCCAAGATTTTTCGGCACATCTGGCTGGCAACGCTATATTTTCTAAAGTGGATCTCGTTCGTGGATATCACCAAGTTCCGGTGCACCCTCCAGACGTCCCCAAAACGGCAGTCATCACTCCGTTCGGCCTTTTCGAGTTCCTCCGCATGCCATTCGGTCTAAAAAACGCAGCGCAAGCATTCCAGCGGTTGATGGACTCTGTCTTACGGGACCTGCCCTTCATTTTTGTATATTTGGACGACATCCTAATAGCCAGCAAGGATGCGACAGCTCACATGGCCCATTTACGTACACTTTTCGCCCGACTCAGCCAACACGGCCTTATTGTCAATCCGGCTAAATGCACATTTGGAGTATCCAGCATTGATTTCCTGGGACACAGGATTACCCCAGAAGGCGCCGTCCCGCTAGCCACCAAGGTAGAGGCAGTTACCGCATTCCCGCGGCCTCACACGGTCAAACCCCTTCAAGAGTTCTTGGGGATGGTAAATTTTTATCATCGTTTTGTCCCCAAGGCGGCCCGGTTAATGCAACCTCTGTACGAAGCACTAAAAGGGAAGTCGGGCAAGGATGTTCTCACTTGGACACCGCAAATGGACCAGGCATTCCGCGATACCAAGGCGGCGTTGGCGGATGCAACTATGCTAGCACACCCACTCCCGGGCGCGACTGTTGCCCTCACTACGGATGCTTCCGACTACGCCATCGGAGCGGTTCAAGAGCAGTGGGTCGACGGGGGTTGGCAGCCGTTCGCCTTTTTCAGCCGCCAACTGCGCAAGAACGAGTGAAAGTATAGCACTTTTGACAGAGAGTTGCTAGCCCTGTTTTTGGCCATCCGGCATTTCCGTTTCCTGCTAGAAGGCCGTCCGTTCACTGCATTCGTGGACCACAAGCCGCTCACCTTTGCCATGGCCAAAACGGCAGAACCTTGGTCAGCTCGGCAGCAGCGCCACCTCACGTTTATATCCGAATTCACAACGGATTTGCGGCACATGTCAGGCAAGGATAATCTCGTGGCAGATTGCCTTTCCCGGGTTCCAGTCCAGGCAGTCCACCTGGGCATCGATTTCGTCGGACTGGCAGAGGATCAACTGGCAGACCCAGAGGTACAAGCGTTTAGGACCACGCCTTCCAGTTGGCAGGTTGCAGACGTGCCGTTTCAAGCGGCAGGAACCACGCTCTTGTGCGACACATCCATGGGAGTGCCCCGGCCCATTGTGCCGGTCGAATGGCGCAAGAAGGTATTCCAGGCAATCCACGGGTTATCTCACCCGGGGATGCGGGCTTCTCAACGGCTACTGTCCCGCAAATTCATTTGGAAAGGCATGCATTTGGACGTCCGGGACTGGACAAACAATTGCGTCGATTGTCAAAAATCCAAAGTCAACCGTCACGTCAAGGCTCCGGTGGCCAACTTCCCGGTGCCTGAGCGCCGTTTCGACCACGTTCACGTGGATTTAGTAGGTCCCCTTCCCGGGTCGCGTGGATTCACACACCTCCTGACGGTGGTAGACCGGACCACCAGGTGGCCAGAGGCGATTCCCTTGACCGCTACCACCGCAGCAGACGTCGCCAGGGCATTTCTTTCGTCGTGGGTGGCTCGGTTCAGGGTGCCATCGGACATCTCCTCGGACCGCGGTCCGCAATTCACATCAGAGCTGTGGAATGCAGTGGCACAAGGCCTGGGTACCAAGCTGCATCGTACCACCGCGTACCATCCGCAGGCGAATGGCCTGTGCGAAAGGTTCCATTGGTCTCTCAAAGCATCCCTCCGTGCCAGCTTGAGGGGACCCAACTGGGTGGACAGGCTCCCATGGGTGCTGCTAGGCCTCCGGACAGCACCAAAGGAGGATCTTCAGTCTTCATCGGCTGAGCTGGTTTATGGCCAGACACTCAGAGTACCAGGTGACTTTCTCCCTCCACACACCGAACCATGGTCTGCAGCTCAACAGCTCCTACTTCATCAGGACGCGGCTAGGAATTTCCTGCCCATCCCAACCTCACACCATGACCTGCAGAGGCCTCACGTCCCGACAGAGCTCATGAGTTCGGACTATGTCTTTATTCGACAAGACGGTCACAGAGACCCACTCAAGCCACCGTATACCGGACCTTTTCATGTCATCGCATCAGGGGAAAAGTTATTCACATTCGAAGTCGGTGGAAAGTCTGATACCGTCTTTATCGACCGGCTTAAACCAGCCCACCTGGATCGGAGTGAGCCTGTCGTGACTGCCCAACCGCCTCACCGCGGCCGACCGCCGTTAGCCGCCAGACCAGCCGTGCACCAGCCCACCGTCGAACAGCCCGATTCGGCCTCTGACGCGCCTGCACCTCTGACTACCATTTCTGCCTCGCCCGAGACGCCGCTTTTGCCGCAATCCGGCACTGGTCCTTCCACTAATGCCCCGTTTCCGCTGCCTGAATTTCGTCGCCGTTCGGCCAGGATCATTAAGCCTCCTACTTGGTTGACAATGTCCGTTAAAGTGGATTCTCGGGTGGCGCCTGTGGCGGAGCCACCAAAGGTCTCAGAACAATTGGTAATAATCCCTTTAACTACAGTGTAGTGCAACCGCGGACTGCACCTTTAAACTGCCTGTTAACTGTGCTGTATTGTGTTTTCCTGCACTCCACGTGATGACATCATGACACCAATCACGTGACCACCAGTGGCGTGAAGAACGCGATGACGTCATGACGTCAGCTTCCAGAATCTTCCAGTAGTCGTCGAGTGTCCAGCAAGCTATATAGACCTGTATACCGTTTCTCCTGTAGTTTCCCTGTTAACTTCGTTGTTCATTAAAACCTGTTGATTTGATTCATCGAGTCGAATACCTTATTCGGATAGGAACCTCCGTTCCTACTGGTGTCTCATATCACATTATTGTTACGTCCGTGTATAAGAAGACACAGACTGCGGAGAACGGTAAAATAGGTGTTTACTCAACGTGGCTCAGACTGCAACTGAACTGTACAGATTACTACTCAACGTTATAGACAGGTGTGGTCACTGCCGGTACTACAGTTTACATGAGCTGTAAAAAGTAGTTCCCCCCCTTAAAGGTACATACATTACAATTATCAGCTGTATCCATTTAAGTCCATGTTTCCATTAATTTTCATAGATCTCACATTGCTAATGGTGTTCTAATTTAGGATTTATACACCAATTAAGCAACAGTGCTAAGAAT
Organism: Somniosus microcephalus; assembly: GCF_052327205.1. Classification (NCBI taxonomy): domain Eukaryota; kingdom Metazoa; phylum Chordata; class Chondrichthyes; order Squaliformes; family Somniosidae; genus Somniosus; species Somniosus microcephalus. Next base: position 160,147,795 of record NC_140994.1, read on the forward strand.
AACCCTTTCCAAACTTCCTGGCCCAGGTCAAACAAGTGAATAAGAAATATAAACAAGCACACATCTGTTTTAAGAATTGGTAACAAAAAATGCCAGGTCCATGAAGCAGTCATGGGTTGAGTGGCATCACGGGTGGAGGAGAGTCTCACCTAAAATTTTAAAATTCAGTATGGGACCTAATTTCAATGATTTAAATATGTAAATATGGTTTTGGTTTTCCTACGGTTTCTCCACCCTCCCCATAAGTGCACCCTATAAAATTAGGCACATCGCAAACTGAGTGTGCAAGTTCGGAGACCTGATTTCCTGACTTAAACATGCCTCAATTTTCTGAGGCTCTGCCAGCGGTGCAGAGCTATACTGGTTGCGAGCACATGTTGGGGAATTAGGCCTTCCCAACTTCATTTGCCTGAATTTCCAGGCAGATTGTTTGTCCTTTGAATTTGAGGTTTCACTAAGACGTTTTTACATTGTCGCCAATTCTTAAAACAAGCGTGCTGTTGTTTACATTGAAGGGTAGTGTTTTTTTTTGCAGTGAGCATTTATCTAGAGCACTTTGACATTGGCATCATGCATACTGGCATACTTTTTTCTCCCCTGTGTAGTTTAGTTTTTTCTAAAGTCCTGTTTGATAAGTAACACTTTATTACAGTCTTTGGCACTTGCTGCTGCATTACAAGTTGCAGCTAACAAAGTTGAGGGTATAGGAAACCTTTCGACTGTTCCTAAAGTATTGCATGAATTGGCTGAGCAGGGGAATTCATGAAGGAACAAAATCTACACATCCAATGGCACTTCAGGTGGTATGTTCAATCTTGTCAGTACCTTATGTTACATTTTGAGATTTCTTACTATGCCACTACTAATGATCTTACCGTAGCTCTCATGAGTTTAAATTCACAGATAACAGGGCTGTACGATTAGATTAAGATTCAGATGGGGTAACTGAACAAACTGCTACAGACAATGAAAGATAGTTCAACATTCTAATGATCATTAGTGCTTATTGCTGCTGTAACAATTCTATTAATCTGAACTCAGCAGGGGTCATTGCCAAGTTAGACTGGTGGATTACACTCTTGAAGGGAGGATAGTCAGTTTTGGCTGAAAGCTGACACTGCAGTCAGGCTGATTTGAGAGAAAAAAAACCTGGAGATGGCAGGAAAAGGATGTTCTAACTTGGACTGTAGGCCAAAATGAATGGGTTCAGTTTCTTAAAATCAGTAGTTATACAGAAAGTAAAGGCCTCATTTAGCACCCTCCCCATCCACCTGGTGGGAATGGTATGGGCAGATGGTTAAGATAGTGAGAGGAGTTGATGGAGGCCGCCCAACCCAGAGCAGGAGTCTAATGGCCACGTCCTGTCCCAATGACCTCATCGAGACGCTCACTCCATTTTAACTGCAGGTCCGACTAAAGCAGGAAACCTGGCCACAGAAGGACCAGGTCAGTTAATTTTTTAAAACTTTGTTAAGGTTCCTTATGGGTCAGGAAGAGCAGGAGTGCTCCACCTGGCCCACAAGGATACCTTAGGCCTCCCCACCCAATGCTTCCCCCCACCACCCTCCACCCAATGCTCCCCATGCCCCCTGCCAATCACGGGCTTTCCCGATCCCCCTATTGCTCACTTACCTTGCCAGGGACCATTTCCATGGATCTCTGGCAGCAGCCTAAACACCCAACAATTTTGAACACAGCTTGGCAGCGGCGATGTTATTCCCGCCGGCTTTGGGCAGGAGTTTGTGATTTGAGAACCTACGCATTGTCCTGCCCAACAACATATCACACATTCTCCCTACACTCGTGGCATTTCCCTCTTTCATAATATTTGTTACCTTTTCAAGCCCCACCCAATGTAAGAATCCTGAGAAATGTCCATTTCCAATTCCCTCTACTAACTAACATGGACTAAATAAAATAAGCATTATTAGTTATAGGTTTAAGTTTGTTTTATGTAACTGTTACACAAAGCATGGTAATTCTTGAATAATCATGCTTTTAAACTGGTGTAATTTGCCTTGGGTAGACCCAAACAGATTTAAAATGGAAGAAAGCAAGATGCGGAACCATGCTTGACCAAATTAAAAACAGAGCGATTATTTGCAACGCATTTTTGACTCTCTCTTCGCATGCGCGCCTGTTTCGTACTGCGCATGCGCACTCGATCTGGTCGCGCATGCACAGTACCAAACGATGTGCCAGCTGTGGCCAGCACTGCCACGCTTCCCTTGGCTCTCTTCAGAGAAGGTCAGGGGATCCATTGGTAGCTGGGGAGTGGGGAGAGAGGAGAGGGAATCGAAGGGGGAGAGAGGGGATCGATGGTGGGGAAGAGAGGGGATTGAGGGGGAGAGAGGATCAGAGGGAGAGAGAGAGGGGATCGGAGGGGGAAGAGAGAGGGGATCGGAGGGGGAGAGAGAGGGGATCGGAGGGAGAGAGAGGGGGGATCGGGGGGGAGAGAGAGGGGATTGGAGTGGGAGAGAGAGTGGATCGGAGGGGGTGAGAGAGAATAGATCGGAGGGGATGAGAGAAGAGATCGGAGGGGATGAGAGAGAGGGGATCGGAGGGGATGGGAGAGAGGGGATCGGAGGGGGAAGAGAGAGGGGATCAGAGGGGGAGAGAGAGGAGATCGGAGAGAGAGGATCTTGGAGAAGGGGGAGAAGGTCAGGAACTCGGGAGGAGGTCAGGAACTTGTTGGCGGGGGGAGCACAGTGAGAACAGTGTGGGGGGAAGAACGTGATCCATGTCTAAAGCAGGGGCGGGGGGTTGGGGGGGGATGAGAGCAAGAACGTGAACCAGATGGGAAGATAGATCATGTTCTCCTACCCTCTGTTAGGCCTGGATCACGTTCTTCTGCCCCCAACCCCTTTACACCTGCACCATATTCTCCCTCCCCCCCGCTCCCCAGACCACAGTGGTTCAAGAAGGCAGCTCACGACCACCCTCTCAAGGGCAACTAGGGATGGGCAATAAACAAATGAAAAAATTAAAGCATATTCTGTGTTAGTCCTACAACGTGCATAACATTACATTTATGTGTTATTTGCCGGACTCGCCTATTCCAATGTTCTCCTGACCAGCCACCCATCTTTCACCCTCAATGAACTTGAGCTCATCCAACATTCTGCTGCACGTATCCTAACACACAGCAAGTCCCATTCACCCATCACCCCTGTGCAGTTGTCTGGAGTCCCGTGCAGCCCGTTAAAAAAATAATTAGGGAGAACATTGTCCACCAACACCTTGATTATAAAATTCTTATCCTCATGTTAAAATCTCTCCATGGCCTCACCCCTTCCTATCTGAACTCAGCAGTGTGAGCGCTCTTAACCCTGTCCTCTGAAATAAATAGTGTTAGCAGTAGTGTAATGGATCAAATTACACATTGCAAACATCTTGATTACCCAGGCAGGCAGGATCTAATTACACATGCCAGACAAACTACTGGGTGTGTCTTGTCCTCCAAGGGGACCAATCAGAAATAACAACAGAAAATGCTGGAAAAACTCAGCAGCCCAGGCAACATCCATGGAAAGAGAAATAGAGTCAACGTTTCAGATTGAAACTCTTTGTCAAGACCTGAAATGTTGACTCTATTTCTCTCTCCATGGATGTTGCCTGGCCTGCTGAGGTTTTCCAGCATTTTCTGTTGTTATTTCGGATTTCTAGCATCTGCTGTATTTTGCTATCGGGCCAATCAGAAATCTGGTCTTGTCCTCCAACTTCTGTGTTACAAATAGTTACAGCCAATTAAAAATGCAGACCTCAGCAAGCCTTGTTAGCGAAGCCGACAGCCTGTCTGTGGGAACAGCTGAAAGAATTAATGAAATTCCAGGGGCTGAGATAAGAGACAAAGGGACTGTAAGATTGTTATAAGAACATAAGAAATAGGAGCAGGAGTAGGCCATTCAGCCCCTTGAGCCTGCTCTGCCATTCAATGGGGCAGAAATTAGGATTGGGGGCTTGCCGTGCGTGCAAGCCCCCGATCTGCACTTACCCGACGCGCCTGCCGTTCACCTCCAGGGACGCCTGGAATTCCTTTTTGAAAGAGAAGAATCCCGGGCAGCGTATGACGTCACGCCACCCAGGAGTGCAGCCAGCGCGAAGCCTGTGCAAGTGAGACACGCCCCTTAAGGTCTCATTTTAATAGGACACGCCCCCAATCTTTCCAAGCAGCTGCAGAGGACTTTGTAGTTACACAGCTGCAGGGAAAGTAGGTTATCTGCTATTTTATGAATGTTTTGTGAACTTTTATAAAATTTTAAAAACGTTTAAATGATTTTGATGACTCTTAGATAGTTTTAAAGAGAATTGAAGCTATTTAAGCATTTTTTAAAGCCTTGAAAACATTCTATTAATTCTTTTCAGTTAATTAGCAAAGTGAAATGGCTGGAATTAGCACATTTCACGTGATTAAAAGAACTCAGAACTTCACTGATGATGACCTCAGCAATCTCCTCAACGTCACAGTGCAGAGCCACTTTGGTCCCAGGAGCCAGCAGCTGCGCCAGTCATGCTGCAGGGCAGCGTAGAATTGCCTCAGCAACAACCCTTTCCTCAAGCCGCTGCTGAAGAGCAGGAACAATCTGACAGGGCCCTTGCAAATAGATCTGGAGGGCTCCAGTCACGGGTAGTGAAAAGGCGCAGGAAACGTTAGAGTGTCACCTTCAGCTCACTCCGCCACCTTCAACCCTCAGTCACACAGGCCAGTTGGCAAATTGTTAAATAGTTATATTTTTCACTTTATTTAAATGTTAAATGTTTTCTTACATATTTAAATTCAAGTGTTTATTTATGAAGGAAAGGATAGGTAACCTTATCGTTTCAGCAGTACACCCAGTAATCAATGTTGAAAGAATTTAAACATTTATTTAACTTCAAAAACTTTTACAACAAATGTTACAAAATTATAAAATAGCTAGTTTGCACTTTGATTGTCTGTATTGCAGTAAGAAAGTAAAAATTACTGTAAAATGTTTACACTTTCTTTTCTAACAGTCACCATTTTGCACATGTTTGAAAACGTTAAAAGAGGTAGTTAGCATCTTAATTTTTATAATTTCACTAAGAATCAAACACAAATGAGTTAAACCTGTTTACAAAGTGATTTCAAAATTGTTAACGTTAACATTTTTAAATTGCATAAAATAGGTCATTAACATCCTTGAACGAAGAAAGAAAGACAAGTAAAAGCGAACTCTTTCCAATAACACTTCCTCACAGTTCCTGTCCATAAATTTTTTTAAAGTTCATAACTGTTACTTAAAATTTACAAGTTATTCACTTTATACATTGAAACTGAATCTGAAAAGTGTTTGATTATGCAATAAAAGGTCACTGTTTCACTTCAATATGTGTCTGCTTCTGTCTTTGCCTTGCGGGGGGAGGGGTAGTTACAGGGCGTAACTACCGCGTGAAGGTGTTGGCTACCAGCAGTTCGCGAGCAGCCTTAGATTCGGCGGCACTGGGCTCCTCCCCAAGGCCTGGCAGCATGCACATTGACATCGCCTTCATCCTCCATTTCAACAGGCAGCTGTTCCTCATTGTTAAGGGTCAGTCCTTCCTGCAGGGCAAGGTTGTGCAAAGCACAACAGGCCAGCACAATCCTTGCCACTTTCTGGTGAGAGTACTGCAAGGTCCCCCCTGACCTATCCAGACACCGGGAGCGTGATTTCAGAAGTCCTATTGTCCTCTCCACCACTTGACGTGTAGACGCATGTGCATGGTTCTATCACAGGACTACTCCTCACACAGACGTACCTGTTCGGAGTAAATGGAAATAGTTGTTACAGTTATTTTAATAAACTGAGTGCCTATAACATCAACTCGGCCTATGCCAGGAAGCATGCTTTAACGGCTTGCAAACACATCCTTCCCGCCTGATGAATATCACAGGCCTAGATCCTTTTCTAATAAATTACATTTGCAGAAATTCATCATTACATAAATACATTCATCCACGTACTGAAAGGAATACATACATAAATGCACATCCTTAATGGAATATATACAGACATACATACAATCATACATACATACTTACTAAATATTGCTGATGACAATTTCATTTTGTAAGCATTTTATTATTTTTAAAACAGTAAATTTCACATTTTATAAAAATAAATTCAATGAGGCCTTGTCCACAACAGCCACAATTGCTCCTTCTACCTACAGTACTGAAAAACCATTTTAAACAAAAAATTTTTTTTAAACTTACCTCAGCCTTTCTTAAAATAACTTTCCTCCCTTTCCCAACAGAAATAGAATGACTTTCAGAAGCTCCACGATGACAGACTTCTTCCTCCGCAGCTTCTCGATAGCTTTACTCCTGCTTTTTTCATTTCCAAGTTGTCAGGACTTACCCTCACTGAATCCATGAATGAAATCAACGAAGTTCACTGCGCACGCGCTGCCTGTGTAATCGCACGCGCTGTACCTCTGAACCACTTCGTTCAGAGGACAGGAAATGCCGGTTTTCCCCGCATGCGCTGTGCATGCTGAAAACCGGCATTTCCTCCGGCCAGACGCGTGAGTACCCCGACCGTACTCACGCGTTTGGAACGGAATTACTGGGCCAATAAGATCATGGCTGATCTTCTACCTCAACTCCACTTTCCTGAACTATCCTCATATCCCTTGATTCCCTTAATATTCAAAAATCTATTGATCTCTGTCTTGAATACACTCAATGACTGAGCCTCCAAAGCCCTCTGGAGTAGAGAATTCCAAAGATTCACCACCCTCTGAGTGAAGAAATTTCTCCTCATCTCAGTCCAAAATGGCCGACCCCTTATTCTGAGACCCTGACCCCCGGTTCTAGACTCCCCAGCCAGGGGAAACATCCTCCCTGCATCTACCCTGTCAAGCCCTGTAAGAATGTTGTATGTTTCAATGAGATCACCTCTCATTCTTCTGAACTCTCTAGAGAATATAGGCCTAGTCTACTCAATCTGTCCTAATAGGACAATCCCCTCCACCCCAGGAACCAATCTGGTGAACCTTCGTTGCACTCCCTCTATGGCAAATATAACCTTCCTTAGGTAAGGAGACCAAAACTGTACACAGTGCTCCAGGTATGGTTTCACCAGGGCCCGATATAACTGCAGTAAGATGTCTTTACTCTTATACTCAAATCGTCATGTAATAAAAGCCAACATACTATTTGCTTTCCGAATTGCTTGCTGTACCTGCATGTTAACTTTCAGTGATTCGTGTACAAGAACACCCAGGTCCCTCTGTACATCAACATTTCCCAATCTCTCACCATTTAAAAAATACTCTGCTTTTCTATTTTTCCGACCAAATTGGATAACTTCACATTTCTCCACATTATATTCCATTTGCCATGTTCTTGAGCACTCACTTAGAAACATAGAAACATAGAAGATAGGAGCAGGAGTAGGCCATTCGGCCCCTCGAGCCTGCTCCGCCATTCAATGCGATCATGGCTGATCATCCAAATTCAGTACCCTGTCCCTGCTTTCTTCCCATATCCCTTGATCCCTTTAGCCTTAAGAAATATATCTAACTCCTTCTTGAATATATTTAATGAATTGGCCTCAACTGTCTTCTGTGGTAGAGAATTCCACAGGTTCACCACTCTCTGGGTGATGAAATTCCTCATCTCAGTCCTAAATGGCTTACCCCTTATCCTTAGACTATGACTCCTCGTTCTGGACTCCCCGGCATCGGGAACAGCCTTCCTGCATCTAGTCTGTCTAGTCCTGTTAGAATTTTATAAGTTTCAATGAGATCCCCTCTCAATCTTCTAAACTCTTGCGAATATAAGCCTAATTGACCCAATCGCTCTTCATACGTCATTCCTGCCATCCCAGGTATCAGTCTGGTGAATCTTCGCTGCACTCCCTCCATGGCAAGAACATCCTTCCTCAGATAAGGCGACCAAAACTGCACAAGGTTTGGTCTCACCAAGGCCCTGTACAACTGCAGCAAGACATCCTTGTGCCTGTACTCGAATCCTCTCGCTATGAAGGCCAGCATACCATTTGCCTTCTTAACCGCCTGCTGCACCTGCATGCTTACCTTCAGCGACTGGTGCACAAGGACACCCAGGTCTCGTTGCACTTCCCCTTTTCCCAACCTATTGCCATTCAGATAGTAATCTGCCTTCCTGTTTTTGTCACCAAAGTGGATAACCTCGCATTTATCCACATTATACTGCATCTGCCATGCATCTGCCCAATCGCCCAACCTGTCCAAATCATACTGGAGTTTCTCTGCATCCTCCTCACAGCACACACACCCACCCAGCTTTGTGTCGTCTGCTAACTTGGAGATATTACGTGTACAGGAAACTCTTTTTTATCCGGCACCGACGGGACCGGCGTGGTGCCGGTTGATCAAAAAGTCTAGATTACAGAGAGGTATACTTACCAAGGTACGAGAGCCCCGTACACAGCCACAGGTGCAGGAGCCCCGGTTACACGGCACTTGTGCAGGAGTTCCGGTTACACGGCCACAGATCCAGGAGTCCCTGTTGCATGGCCACAGGTGCAGGAACCCCGGTTGCACGGCCACAGATCCAGGAACCCTGGTTACACGGCCACTAATATATAGTAAAACTTACCTGAACCTGCTCCTGAATTTTGCCGGTTAAGAGAGATTTCCGGATATTTAGGTGTCGGTTAAAAGAGAGTTTCCTGTAGTTCCCTCGTCTAGATCATTAATATATATTGTGAATAACTGGGGTCCTAGCACCGATCCCTGCGGTACCCCACTAGTCACTGACTTCCACTCGGAAAAAGACCTGTTTATTCCAACTCTTTGCTTCCTATCTGCCAACCAGTTTTCTATCCAAGTCAGTACCTTACCCCCAATCCCATGTGCTTTAACTTTGCATGCTTGTCTCTTATGCGGGACCTTATCAAAATCCTTCTGAAAGTCCAAATACACCACATCCACTGGTTCTCCCTTATCTATTCTACCAGTTACATCCTGAAAAATTCCAGTAGATTAGTCAAGCATGATTTACCTTTTGTAAATCCATGTTGACTTTGTCCGATCCTGTCAGTGTTTTCCAAGTGCTCTGTTACCACATCCTTAATAATAGCTTCTAGCATTTTTCCCACTGCTGATGTCAGGCTAACTGGCCTGTAGTTCTCCGTTTTTTCTCTACCACCTTTTTTAAATAGTGGGGTTACATTAGCTATCTTCCAATCCAATATTGAATTATATATTAGTTTGTTTTTGGAATACTTGTTTTGATATCTTATAACCATTAATATCTTATAATTATTAGTAATAGATTTATAATCATGTGTAAGAATTAAATGTAGAAGTTTGTACTAATCAACTGTATGCAATGGTAACCTGAATTATATATGACATGTAACCCTTTTTCTTATGCTTAAAAACCTGTGAGTAAGCTGTAACCAGACAACCAGTAGTGAGAGAAAGATTGCCATGGTCGAATAGACTGCAATTACACTGGGAAGCAAGGTCATGTGTAGTTGCCACTGTGTTGAAATGTTATGATATCTGCAGTGAATTAAAAACAAATACCAACAGTAAGGGCCATATCTCTACCTATGGTGCCATAGGGCTCGATTTTGCCATTGGGGTGGGCTGGGGGCGTTTCTGCCGCTTTTCGTGTTAGCCACCCGACTCCAATTTGATGTGGGAAAAATATGCGATTTTCACCTAATTGGGCAATTGATTTCCAGCGTGTGGGAACCCCTGGCCCACTTAGTCTTTCCATCCTGAAAGTCGCCTCCAATGATGTCAACAGTGCTGGTGGATTTAAGGCCTGCAAGCAGCCTTGCTTCTTCTGCAGACTGCAAACTGTCATAAATCTCATCATTGAGAAACTACCTATGAAATAACACTGGACAGCCAGCTGGTGGCGCCGTCCAAGGAGTATAAATACTCGTAATTTTTCCACTCCTTTCCCCTCCCCTTTCCTTTTGTTTCTCTCTCACACCTGGCAGCTATCTCCTGCCCTGCCAGTACACTTTACACCTAATCTCAGCCTATTACCATCTTGTCTAACTTCTAATACCTTTTATTGTTTCTTTTTTACTTCTTTTGTTTCTTTTATTCTTTTGTCCGATCGCAGCCCTGCTTCCGATCTATCTTTTCTTTCCAGTTTTGAAGAAGGGTTCGATCCGAAACGTCAACTCAAATTTCTGTCCACAGATGTTGCCTGACCTGATGAGTTTTTCCAGCATTTTCTGTTGTTATTTCGGATTTCCAACATCCGCAGTATTTTGCTATCATAAATATTCGGGCGTTGGCCCCAGCTTTCCAGGGACATTTTGTAAAGAAAAGGAGCCAGTGGATACAACTAGACTTCCATGTTCTGAAATAAGTTGATTAAAGCCTTGCTTTATGCTCAAACCAAGTGCGTAGTGAGTTTTATTACGTCACAAACCTTATGCCCTTTGCTGTGATAGATTCCTCCAGCCAATATGTCCAGCAGTAGGCCAAAGTCTGCACCAAAGGTTCGATGATGCCACCCTGCAAGTCCTGGTGGAGGGAGCAAGAGAACATGAGGTGCTCTTCCCTTCCTCAGGGAGGAAGAAGCCTTCCCAGCAGAGAAAATTTTGTGGATGCAAGTGGCCCAGGAGGTCAACTCTTTGTCTATGTGCCGCAGAACCTTGCTGCAGTGCAGGAAGAGATTTCATGACCTTCTGCACACTGGAAAACTGAGTATGACTTTCCCATCACCCTCAATCTGATCCCCATTGCCTCTCCTCACCAGCACTCAGCTTTGACAACCTCTTCCTTCACATCCCACTTGACACTGACATCCCTGCACCCTTACCCATTCCCTCTCTCTCTATGGTCACATTCACCTCACTATTTGACTATGCAACCCTCACACTCCCTATCGCTGTGATACTATGAAAACAACTTACAAAACACATGGAGGGCCTTTGGTCTTGCCACCTCACTCCATCTTTGTCTCCTTCTAACCATCAATGATATGGATTCTCTACACTCACTCCTTCATTCTCACTCAAACTCCACTTGTCTCCCTCATTGCAGGAAAAGAAAGCTCACAATAAGAGGGAAAGAGCAAGGACAGGAGGAGGGCCACCCTCAGTAGCCCAGCTCACTCCCTGGGAGGAGGCAGCCCTGGAGATCGTGGGAGTGGAGGAGGATGCGCAAGTGGGGGACGGACAGACGGGTGCATCAGAGCAAGCTGCTGACAGAATAGTTTATCATATCTCTCATTGGCATTGCATGAGTCACTGATAATGATTCTGATGCTCTAAAAGATTGACTTTTGATCATCTGCAATATTCAATGTGCATGTAACCTTGGCCTCACATCTCTGACACTTTCCTTTACTGCCCCACAGGACCATCGAGAGCCCCCGTCCCCATTGTCCATGAGGAAGAGCCTGAACTTCCAGACTCCTCAGAGGAAGCTGCAACCTCTGAGGGCGCCCCATCAGCAGAATTAAGCACACCCTGCACCAGCGAAGACACTTACACCTCGGTGGGACCTTCGGGACATAGAGTAGAGTTATCACCTGGTGTATCACAGCTCACAAGTGAGCATCAGCAGATGGTAGAGTCTTCATCGGAGGGCGCAGGACGATCCCAGCTCGGCTCCGCTGCATGTCGACCCTGTGCCTCTGGGTCCATCCAGAAGGACAGCAGTGCTGGAACTCCAGGAAGAGGTGCAGCAGTCTCTGGCAGGTTTTGTCTGCAGGGTCGCTGCGAGTGTGGAGCGAATGGAGGAGTCCATCGCTAACATGAGCAGAGCCTTTGTGGAGGTGTTGGCGCATGAACGCATCACCACGGAAAGGATGGCAACCCCCGTGGAAAGGATGGCTACCATAGAGGAGAGGATGGCTACGGCCATAGAGGAGCTTAGTCGCCAGGGTTGTGAAAACATGGTCATTGTTCACAATAGACTGACATCTCTTGAGGAGCGATGGTCAGCTAATGAGCATACAAACCAGACATTCATGCAAGTCCTCGGGAGTAGGACTTCCAGTACAGAAATGGGTCCTCATGGCCCACTGAAGTGCAGCAAGGTGCTGTCAAGCCGCTTGCTAGCTCTGAAGTGGGGCTGACCCATGAGAGGGATGTTGATGGCATACAACAAGGAAGTGGGGGCTCCTCTCCAAGCACTCACACAACCATGCCACTGCAAAGCGCTCGGTCAGAGCCCCACTAGAGTCCCCACCCAACTGAGATCGGCGTCTCAGCCCCTGCACAGCCGGAGGAGCAGCAGACTGTTGCCGAGCCCTCACAGGTTCACAACCCGAGGACATCCGCCAAAGGTGTTGAGACAGGAGCAGCAAGAAAGTGAGCAAGGGGCCTCCACATCTGCTGAAGCCACAGGGGAAGCACCGCGTAGGAGCACACGTAAGAGGAAGATAATGCACAAGTAGTCACAAGGGTAGTCACTTGGGTGTAATGTTGTGTTTATTTTTTAAATGCCATCACTTGCTTATTGTCATAAAACATTCTGATGGCAAACTGTTGCAGTTGTGGCGTGTGTCATTTCACAAATGGGACTTCCACTTTGAGGGCTTAGGCCAACTTGCAATTGTCAGTATGGTGGTCAGAGTGATATGAATCCGCAGGTTCTTGGCCATTGTCAATGGTCTGATAAGAATGTGCGAGGCAAAAGTGTTTGATTGTGCAGGCTAAGCAAATCGGGCCTGTTATGTATTGTGTTTTTCTATTGTGTGTTCTCCTCCCACCTGTGGTAGCGCTGTCACAGGAGATAAATGGGTGGGTATTCTCTTGGTTAAGTTTAGCTCTCTTTGTTCGGAACTTTCCAGAACTTCCTTTCCTTCCAATAAAGCACTTCATGTTTGAATCTCTGAGTTCTGAGTCCTAAATTGTGTCTAGGTAGAAAGGTACCGACACAACAAGTGGCAACGAGGAGCGGATGAATCTGCGTACGTTACGGGTGCAGTGAGTAAACAGAAAATTTAATTTGAAACGTGAGATGGCTACTATATTCGGAAACATCGGTGATTTTGATGAAAATGTGGAGCAATGGAGCGCATATACGGAACGTTTTGACTATTTTGTATTGGCGAATGTGGTGGCAAATGAAAAGGTCGTGCCTACCTTTTTGAGTGTAATCGGGCCGAAGACTTTCAATTTACTTCGCAGCCTCGTGCAGCCAGATAAGCCAGGAACTAAAACATACAAGCAACTAGTGGAAACTCTTGGAGCACATTTTTCACCAAAACCTCTGGTTATTGCTGAGAGATTTAGATTTCACAAACGGAATCAAGAGGAGGGGGAATCAGTGACAATGTTTATTGCTGCTTTAAAAAGGTTGTCGGAACACTGCCAGTTCAAGGAGGTGCTGAATGACACCATTAGAGACAGACTTGTGTGTGGTCTGCAAAATGCAGCCACACAGAAGCGCCTTTTTACTGAGGACAACCTTACTCTTGAAAAGGCCATTGAAGTTAGTGTCTCCATGGAGATGGCGGAAAAGGAGGCTCACCAGTTGAGTTCAACAGGGAGAGTTCACAAGGTGTCGTCTGAGCCTAAAGGTGCGCGGAACGGCACATGTTACCGTTGTGGGAAAACGGGCCATCACGCTAATGACTGCTGGTGTACGGAGCTGGAATGCCGAAATTGTGGCAAAAAGGGTCACATTGAACGCGCCTGTAGAGGTAAAAAAAGAACAGACAGAGCTGGGAAGCATGGAAGCAAAATGTCTGTATTTGGGCAAGAGAGGAAAAAGAGTGTTCATTCAGTGCAGTATGATGGAACAAGCAAAACAGAGGGGAGCGACACCTCTGAGGAGGAAGAGGTGCACATACTGATGGTTGCAGGTGGTTCAAATGGCTACTGGGTGTCACCACTGCTGGAGGGACAATCAGTGCGGATGGAGGTGGACACAGGCGCAGCTGTGTCCCTTGTTTCAGACACTGTCTACAACAAAATGCTAAAGCATCTTACCCTTCAGCCAACAAACATTGTGCTAAAGACGTATACCAGCGAACCTGTGGCCATGAGAGGCATCATTGAGGTGACAGTTAAATTGAACGGACAGACTGCAAAACTGCCACTATATGTGGTAAAGGGAAATTACCCATCGCCACTGGGACGTGCGTGGCTAGAGAAAATCATGCTGGACTGGTCTGCAGTCCGCATGATGTCAAAAGGGGAGTCAGGTCTGACTGCAGTGTTAAACAAACATGCAGAACTCTTCAATGGGGAACTTGGGAGCATGAAAAAGATTAGCGTGAGACTGGACATTAAACCTGACAGCAAGCCGAAGTTTCACAAAGCCCGACCTGTACCCTATGCAAATAGGCCAAAAGTTGAGGCTAACTTGGAGGCCTTAGTCGAGAATGGAGTCCTGGAGCCTGTGAGCGTGAGCAAATGGGCCACACCCATTGTTCCTGTCCTGAAAAAGGATGGATCTGTTCGAATCTGCGGGGATTTTAAAGTGACTATTAACCCGGTGCTGTCTGTGGAACAGTACCCTCTTCCCCTCATTGATGATCTTTTTACGGGCCTGGCCGGAGGGCAAAAGTTCAGCAAAATAGACTTATGCCAGGCTTATCTACAAATGCATGTCGATGACAAATCAAAGGAGCTGCTGGCAATTGTGACACACAAGGGGCTATACAGGTACTGCCGCCTTCCGTTTGGAATTACGTCGGCCCCTGCTCTATTCCAAAGGGCAATGGATCAGATTTTGAGTGGACTGCCAGGAGTCCAGTGCTACCTGGACGACATCCTTGTCACTGGGACAAATGAGGAGGATCATCTTCTGAACTTGGATGCGACACTACAACGACTGAAAGAGTACGGACTCAGAGTTCGTAAAGACAAATGAGAATTCTTTCAGTCTTCAGTTGAGTACCTGGGGCATGTGATTGATGCTACTGGCCTGCATAAGGCGCCGCCAAAAGTCAAGGCGATCGTAGAGGCCCCAGCACCCCAGAATGTGAGCCAGTTACATTCATTTCTGGGGCTACTTAACTACTATGGGAAGTTTATTCCAGACTTAGCAACATTGCTGAAGCCATTACATCAGTTGCTGTGTCAAGGCAAAACATGGAAATGGACTGAACTGTGCAACGAAGCTTTCGCCCAACCAAAGAAAGCATTGCTGAATTTGGAGGTCCGGACACACTTCGACCCAAAGCTACCCATGCAGCTAGCATGTGATGCCTCACCATATGGTGTGGGAGCAGTCATATCCCACATCATGCCTTCGGGTGAAGAGAAACCTATCGCCTTCGCATCACGCACCTTGAACAAGGCCGAGAGTAACAATGCGCAGATCGAGCGCGAGGCCTTGGGAATCGTTTTTGGAATTCGAAAATTTCATCAGTACCTGTTTGGGAGAAGGTTCATGTATTGATTTCTTTGTGGGTTCAATGACGAGACATTTATGAAAGAGAATGTCTTTTAATCTAAAGTCTGTTCAACTCTTTTAACAGCATTTACAGGAGACATCAAGCTAGTGATACATCTAGAACGAAACTGAAACCAAACTAAACTGCCTTGCCTGTCTCGGTCACATGACCTCTGCTGGTCAGGCACAAGCAATCAATACATGCAAACATGCTGGTAGGCATCATAATCAAACAGGCAAATACCATCTCTATTTGCTGATATCATTACATGTCCTTTTCTTAAAACAAAAGTATTTTACTTTTAACTAACAACATGTTTTCTTTGTATTAATCTGCATTTTAACTGTAACACTTAATGAACTTACATTATCATTATCATGATCAAGGTTTTTTAACCTTGCTTTGTGTGTTCACATGAAGTATGTAAATACACTAGAACTTGAAGAAAGAATAAGATAACATTACTTCCTTCTATAACAATAGCCCTTAAATTTGCTCAATGAGTCTCTCAGGAGGCTTCACGTGTCTTGAGGATTTTCTGATTGATTGTCCTTGAATCTGAGTTGTTGCCTCAGATGATGTGTTCTCAGCTGTGTGATCAGGTTGTTCAACAGTATCAGTCTCTTGACCTGCTGTGGCTGGTCCCATGAGAAGATCTCGACGATTTCTTCTCAGAACAGCACCCTCATCTGTCTGAATGGTGTATGATCTTGGTTGAACTTCACTCAGGACAGTTCCCTTCTGAGTCCATATGTTTGTTTTGTCTTTGAACCTTACTTGGTCACCAGTGTGGAGTTCAGGTAGGTTTTGTGTTCCTCTGTCATAGTAGTACTTTTGCTTTTCTTTCTGTTGTTCTTTGAACCTCCTCACTTTCTCCCCCTCTTTTGTTTTCAGGAGGTTCTCCGGGATGGGTATGTTTGACCTAAGCCGACGTCCCATCAGGAGTTGGGCTGGTGACTTACCACACTCGAGCGGCATTGTGCGGTATACAAGCATGCTTTGGTAGAAGCCAGTTCCACTGTCTTTTGCCTTGTACATCCGTCTTTTCACTGTGTTTGCGGGCTCTCCTGGGTCAACAGCTCTGGACAACGTGTCTGCTGTATACATCAGCTTACCCGGTGTGTACGCAACATTCAGTTCATCATAGACTGTCTCTCCTTCGCTTTCCACAACGAGGACTCTCTTTACCAGGTTCAGTCTCTCATAGGCTTTTAAACCTAGTATGGCTTGCACATCCTTTGGCACCACGATTAATGCTAGCGTGTGCTCTCTGTCCTTGTGTGTTACTTTGACAATGCATCTTCCTTTCACTGGTATATCAGTACCTGAGTATCCTGTCACTTTCACTTTTATTCCTTGTATCTTTGGTCTGGGTCTAATTTTCTTAAAATCAGTCTCTGATATCACATTAACTTGTGCTCCAGTATCCAATTTAAATGGAATGTGTATGCCATTCACTTTTAGTGTCAACATCCAGTCTCTTTCTTCTTTTTTGTTTTCAGACACAACATCTACATTGAACTCCTCTATCTCGCTTTCATCCACTGCATGGACCTTGCTTTGTTGCGCTTGGTTCCTACAGCAATGGGCATAATGGTTGTTTTTGTTGCAACTATTGCATGTTTTACCATATGCTGGATACTTTCTTGGTGGATGCTGTGTACCACATCGACTACATGACTTTCGATTGTCCCTTTCATTTTCGTTCGTTGGCCACGCCTCTTTTTTCACATTGGCGCTCTTTTTGTTAAACGGTTTGTATCCGTTCTTTCTCACTGCATCCACGTTGCAGCTACTGTCACTGAACAGCTCCTTTGCCTGCAACTTCACAGTCTCTGTAGCCCTACACAGTGCTATGGCTTTTCCCAGGTCTAGATCTTGCTCTCTTAGCAGTCTTTCCCTTAGACCATTATCCGGAATACCACACACCAGTCTGTCTTTTATCAGCGAGTCTGTCAGTCCCCCAAATTCACATGTTTTGCTTCGGTTTCTCAGTTCAGTCACATACTGATCAATAGTCTCACCCGTTTTCTGTACACATGTGAAAAATCTGTGCCTCTCAAACGTCACGTTACGTTTAGGTATGCAGTAGACCTCAAACCGTTCCATTATTTTATCTAGCTTCATTTTGTCTCCATCAGCAGCGAATGTGAAGTTATTATACACCTCCAGCGCTTCATCACCCATGACATGTAAGAACAGTGATGCTTTCATTTTATCACCTTTCTCGTCAGCTCCGATTGCCGCTAAATACAACCCCACACGTTGTTTGAATCTCCTCCAATTTTCAGCCACATTACCTGTCAACTGAAGCTTCGCCGGTGGGAGTAAACCTTCCATTTTTCACTTCGTTAGCTATTCTCTAATGGTAGGTAACGATGTTCTCTTTTGGCTTGCTAATCTGTGGAGAGCTGATTTAACTTCAGATTTTTTCTCTTCATCTCTTTCAATCACTTCTGACACCATGTATTGATTTCTTTGTGGGTTCAATGACGAGACATTTATGAAAGAGAATGTCTTTTAATCTTAAGTCTGTTCAACTCTTTTAACAGCATTTACAGGAGATATCAAGCTAGTGATACATCTAGAACGAAACTGAAACCAAACTAAACTGCCTTGCTTGTCTCGGTCACATGACCTCTGCTGGTCAGGCACAAGCAATCAATACATGCAAACATGCTGGTAGGCATCATAATCAAACAGGCAAATACCATCTCTATTTGCTGATATCATTAGAGTTCACACTGTACATTTCTAAAAGAAATGAGCTCTCCGTCCAAGCAGGTTGTCTTCTTTGGGGATGCCGTGTCATCATTCCACCACCTCTGAGGGAACCTATACTGCAACAACTTCATACAGGCCACAGTGGGATGGTTCGGATGAAGGAAATGGCAAGAAGCTACTTCTGGTGGCCAGGTCTCGATGGGAATATTGAGGAGAAAGCCAAAACATGTTCTCCATGTCAAAGGGTCCGGAATGTTCCACAGCTGGCAACCCTACACCCCTGGGGTTGGCCTGCAGAAGTGTGGCAGCGAGTACATGTGGACTTCGCCGGTCCTTTCGAAGGGAAGATGTTTATGGTGTTTGTGGACGCTCGTAGCAAGTGGCCGGAGGTCGCTGTGATGAGGCCTACCACGGCAGAGAAAACAATTGAGAAACTTGGTGAGATGTTCAGCCGTTATGGCTCACCGGAACAACTCGTAAGTGACAATGGTCCACAATGTGTATCACAGGAGTTTGCAACCTTCCTGCATGTGAATGGTGTCCAAAACATCAGGTCTGCGCCCTATCATCCCTCTACTAACGGCCAGGCAGAAAGGTTCGTGCAAACTTTGAAGCACGCCTTGAAGGCATCGCAAGGTCAGGGCTCAATCCACCAACGTCTGAACAGCTTCCTGTTGTCCTACAGGAACGAGCCGCATGCCACAACCAAAGCTTCCCCCGCTTCGCTCATGATGAAGAGGCAGTTGCGGACAAGTTTTGACTTACTCAAACCTCCAAGGGCAGAGCAGGTTGTCCATCGTCAACAACAAGCTCAAGTTGAAAAGAGAGAGAAAAGAGCCAAGGAGAGACGGTTTCATCCGGGAGAGCACGTCCCAGCTCGAAACTACAGCACTGGACCGAAATGGGTTCCTGCTACGGTGATCGCGCAGACGGGTCCTGTGTCTTACACGGTTGAGACTGCTGAGGACGTCATCTGGAGAAGACACACAGATCAACTGTTGCTAGGAGCAGAGACAGCCACAGAGGCTCCAACGGCTGGTTGGCCTGAACTGTTTCCGAATGATACCGCAAACCAGCATCCTTTGCCACAGTGCTCTTCTCCAACACAGGAAGTCAAAGAGACTGTTCCACCTGTGCAAACTCCTGACTTTCAACTGACACAGGCACCTTCTCCATCCAGGCCTGTGTCAATGCCTACTGCTGTGGAAGCCAGCGATGACCGCCGGTATCCTGTCAGAGAGCCGGCCTCCAAGATGCTTGGATCTGTAGGCTTAGTGACTTACCCACAAGACTGGGGCAGAATAAACCTCAGGGTAAAGTCAGGGTTTGAGGCAGTCTACCTCTACCTTAGGTTAGTTGAGTGTATTGAAAGTAACTTACCTATTGAGGAATAATGTGGAACTTCCATTTAAGAGGGGAGGAAATGTTATGTATTGTGTGTTCTATTGTGTGTTCTCCTCCCACCTGTGGTGGCGCTGTCACAGGAGATAAATGGTTGGGTATTCTCTCGGTTAAGTTTAGCTCTCTTTGTTCGGAACTTTCCAGAACTTCCTTTCCTTCCAATAAAGCACTTCATGTTTGAATCTCTGAGTTCTGAGTCCTAAATTGTGTCTAGGTAGAAAGGTACCGACACAACAAGGTCAAGATGAGTGCGTCCCTTGGATCCCGGGCAGCAATGTGGTTGCGCGCTGAAGCCTTCAGGCCTGTGCAGCTTCAGGTGGGTGAGCAGCAGCTTGGAGCTCCTGTTGTTGCTCCTGCTGTTGGTGCTGCTGTTGTTCAGGGTTCTGCTGCTGCCACGGCTGGTCTTCGTCTGAATCTGATGTCCAGGAGGAAAGGAAATAAATGGTTCCCATTCTTCTGATATATACCTCAGTTGAGGAAGCACTCAGTCAAAGTGGGAAGAGGGGTTTCCCAGGAGGTCACACTTGAGATGGATGTCAGGCTCCAAACTTCCACAACAATGAGTAGGCCTGTTAAAAGTTCCCTCAGACCTGAGACAACAAAGTTCTGCCACCGGCAAATGATGATTGGTGAAAACTCCTTTTTAATGGTGGAGTTGCAGCTGTTAGTAAGCAATCCACTTGTGCTGCCGGCAGGTTTTACTGGCGTGTTTCAGAAGAGGCGTGCAGACGTGGGAAAACTGTTCAAATCAGAAAGGCCTCTCAAAATGGGATCATAGAGGCACTGGTTGTTAAGGGCCTTAAGGGCCTATCCCGCCTCTTGGAGGCGGGATGGAGACGGGCTCAGAAAACTCACATGTGGGAAAATTGCTCGGAGGCGGGATGGAGGCGGGCTTGAGCCCGCCCGCCAGTTTTTGCAATTTTAACACCTCACACGCCTCCAATCCTGCCTCCTCGGGCCTGGCAAAATCGAGCCCATAGTCCTTTTGTGTTGCCATAACTACCCCAGATATGAATCTTGCTGGTCAAAACAGATGATGTCAGAGTGTCATAAGCCAAGGTGCTGTGAATGTGGCATCTTTATGATTAGATTTTGGGTTTGGGGTGTAAGCCAGTGATTGGTTCAGGAGGACTCCATGGGCTAGAAATTTGTTATAGCCAAGAAATGGGCAGTGTTTAGACTAAAAATGGTGAAGCTGCGCCACCTGAAAATCATCTAGGATGCATGCAAAATTTGTGCTCGCTCCTCATTAAAATGATTGCAGTCATGATTCTAGTCTAAAAACTCAAGCTCATTGGTGTTACATTGAAAAGATGGACCAATATCAGGGGCAGTATAAATGCAAGTAACGATTACCACAGGCTTTTTTCACTACTTAAAGGGGAGATTCATTGATGCAGCAGCATCTCGTCAGCATTGTTGGGTGTGCAGCTGTCCTAACAACCATATGAAGAAGGTTAAGGAGAAGGAAAAGGAAGAGTTCTGTACAAATCCTGATGGCAGATCGCCACTCCAGGGAGAGAGCCCGGAGGTTCTTCGATGAAGCTCTGGAGGCATTGGTTTTCACGGTGGAGCGAAGGTGGGTGGACCTGTACCCGCCAACTGGCAGGAAACCCTCGACACAAGTCTGCCGCACTATGTGGAGTTAGATAGCACACCACGTCATGGGCAGCACTGTGCTCCCCAGGATCCACACCCAATGCAGGAAGAAATTTAATGACCTCACACGGGTGGTCAGGGTGAGTAAAGGCTTCAACAAATGCTTCATACCACCATCTGTACCATAAGCTTCATACACTGCTCAATGCACCGCACCCCCAGCACGCATCCACCAATCTCTACCTATCAACACTCACGCACACATCTCACGCCTTGCACACAATGACAGCTATTCAACTATGGCAGGCACATCACCCAAACACATTGCACCACACTGACTCACACGTTTCCCTTTCTCTTGCAGGCCAAGTTGGTGCATAATCACCAGGAGCAGGAGCGGACAGGCGGGGGCCAAGCCCACATTGAAGAGCTGAGCCAGCTGGAGACTCGAGTGCTGCAGATCATTGGGCGCCAGGTCGTCGGCACCATAGCCACCGGTGATATTAACCCCCTTGGGGATAACAACTATATGTTCATTCCTAATCCTACTTCTTACATCCCACTTACCCCTTGGCCCTCAATCTTTTCTCACTTTCAAGCTAATCATGCTGTATGCATGCATTTCTGGCTTCCCGTCCCCTCCACTCACCATAACCCTACTCTTGTACCTTTCTGCTATAAGATAATCAGCAAGCACCCGAATAGCCTGTCCCTGAGGGTACCGCAGTGAGTGAGGGGCAAAGAAAACACTACGTCACTGCATCTGTCACTGGCAGACACCAGCTCAGATACTGGCACTATGCGTTCTTTAGAGGCTAGTGTAGTAGCGGGATCTGCACAGGTTGAGGCACCGGACACGAGTGGGCTGCAGCAAGGCCAGGGGAAAGGGTAGCTTGGGGGCCAGCTCCCCAGAGGGCGAGTTTGCACCTGAGTTCTGCTGCACAGGACTCAGATGAAGACCTTGATGGGGAGGCCTTCAGAAGAAGGGTGATGTGCATGCACATGGAGATGATAGGTGCAATGGGTAGAGCCTCTCCGCAATGGCAATGAACGTGGAGGAGTCCGTCTCCAACATTGCACGGGCCTCTGCGCAGAGCATGGAGCCCAGGTTTTCTAGTCTGCAAATGTCAGTGCACACCCAGACCGTGGCGACCTAGACGTGATGACGTACATGATGACCGATGTCGCAGCATCCATTGCAGCACAGGCGGAAGCGACCCAACGTCTTAGTGCTGCAGCGGAAGCACAGACTGCTCTCCTGCAGTCTCTGTTTGGTGGCATCCAAGCTCAGACTGCTCCCATGCAATCTCAGCTTGGTGCCACCCAAGCTCTGACTGCTGCCATCGTCGCTGGGTTTAACACCATCGACCGGTGCTTTCACAGTGTCGCAGCAGGCCAGCAATCTGTGCTCCAATAGATGGCTAGGAATGCTGAGGTGCCGCCCCGGGGGAGTGGCAGTGGGTCTGTGGAGCAGGAGCCTGCGGTCCTCTCTCAGAATGACAGCATTCCTGCTCCCACCGCTGCCACTCCGCCATTGCCCTTGCAGCTGCCTGTCATCCAGACAGCTGCCACCTATGCTGAGGTGGTGCAGTCTACAGCCGGGCCTTCTAGGGCTAGAGCTGGTCGACGTCGTCCTGCAAGGCCCTCTGAAGTTTCCCACACAGACACTCACCAGCCTTCCACCTGCCGTGCTGCAGCCACTAGGGCAGCATTGCGTGGGGGCACTAGAGTAGGCAAAGGCGGAGTGCCAGCGGTGGGAGTAGGAATGCTGTCATTCTGAGAGAGGACTGCAGGCTCCTGCTCCACAGACCCACTGCCACTCCCCCGGGGCGGCACCTCAGCATTCCTAGCAATCTATTGGAGCACAGATTGCTGGCCTGCTGCGACACTGTGAAAGCCCCGGTCGATGGTGTTAAATCCAGCGACGATGGTAGCAGCCAGAGCTTGAGTGGCACCAAGCTGAGATTGCATGGGAGCAGTCTGAGCTTGGATGCCACCAAGCAGAGACTGCAGGAGAGCAGCCTGTGCTTCTGCTGCAGCACTAAGACGTTGGGTCACTTCTGCCTGTGCTGCAATGGATGCTGCGACAACGGTCATCATGCACGTCATCACGTCTAGGAAAAGGCACACAAACGACTGGCACTAAGGGATTGCCCAAGGGTGATTAGTTAATAGTATTCCTGTAATATGTTTATAGATAAATTTATTAATTGTGTTTGGAATCTTTTGTTGTGTCTCTCATTTCAGCTTTGCATGAGGAGGATGCCGTGATATGGCATGAGACAGGGACGGTATGATGGGGATGTGGTGAGCTACGGGAATCTTGAGTTTTATTCATGTGAATCGGAGTCTGATGAGCCAATCACGGACAGTCCATCCGGAAGGTCGATTGTCTCGCTGCAGACCACCGCGAAATGGGACATCCGCTCAGCCGAGTACTGGAGGGCTCCACGCGAGTGGTCAAGGCAGCAGAACCGTTGCTTCAGTAGGCCGATGGTCTGCTAGGTGATGTACCTGGTGGCAGCATGGCCCTCATTATATGAGTGCTGAGCACGAGTGTTGGGGTTGCAGAGGGGAGTCATGATCTAGGTGGAGAGCGGATCGCCCTTGTCTCCGAGCAGCCACCCTCGAGCTTGGCGTGGTGGTTGGAAGAGTGCCGGCACACCGGTCTGGCACAGGATAAAGGCATTGTGGCTGCTGCCAGGATAGCGGGCATTGACATTGAGAATTCACTGTGTGTGGTCGCACACCAACTGCACATTAAGTGAGTGGTAGCCTTTGCGGTTACGGAAGATTTCAGGATTGTTATACGGCATCTGCCAAGCCACGTGGGTGCAGTTGATGGTGCCCAGCACCATGGGGAAGCCCGCTATCATGGCAAAGCCGCATACATGCTAGTCCTGCTCCTCTCTGGTTATCGAGAAGCCAATGTAGTCCCTTCTCCTGGTGTAGAGAGCCTCGGTGAATTTCCAGATGCAATAACGGATGGCAAACTGTCAGATGTTAGCTATGTCTCCTGCTGCAGACTGGAAGGACCCGCTGGCGGAGAAATTGAGGGCCACCGTGACCTTGACTGCCACTGGAAGAGCTGCGGTCGCTCTGGTTTGAGGCTGGAGGTCTGGTTGCAGGAGGTGGCAGAGTTCTGTGACCACCTCCTTGGCGAAGCGAAGCCTCCTAATACACTGCTCCTCACTTAATTCAAGGTATGAGAATTAATATCAGAAGACCCCAGGAGGGTAAGGCCTCCTTTGAGAGCTTTGATGGCTCTCCTCCTCCCTCTATGCACATGTTCCTGTCTTTCTCGCTCCCTCCGCCGTAGATCCTGGAGGGCGAGGTCGACTGCCAGTACAGCCCCCATGACTTTTAGGAAGTGTTGTAGTTTGAAGCATCTCAAAAATAATGAGGGAGTTTTGTACTTGCTAGAACACTCCCTGATACCAAATAATCTTGAATCAGTTCCAGCACCTGGGCAGGGCTGGAACCGATGTCCTAGGGGGAGTGTTTGCTAGAGTTGTGGGGGAGGGTTTAAACTAAACTGGCAGGGGGTTGGGAACCTGAGCAGGGAGACAGGTGAAAGGGAAACAAGGATAAAAGCAAAAGATAGGAAGGAGAAAAACAAAAGTGGCAGTCAGAAATCAACGGTTTAAATCAAACATGACCACAGTAAATAATAATTCTAATAGGTCTAAGAGCGTTAAAAAAACAAGCCTGAAGGCTTTGTGTCTTAATGCGAGGAGCATTTGTAATAAGGTGGATGAATTGGCTGCGCAAATAGAAGTAAACAAATACGATTTGGTTGGGATTACGGAAACATGGCTCAAGGAAGGCCAGGACTGGGAACTCAACATCCAGGGGTATTCGATATTCAGGAAAGATAGGCAAAAAGGAAAGGGAGGTGGGGTAGCATTACTGGTTAAAGAAGGGATTAACACAATTGTAATGAAGGATATTAGCTCTGATGAGGTGGAATCTGTATGGGTAGAATTGAGAAATACTAAGGGGAAAAAAACATTAGTGGGAGTGGTTTATAGACCTCCAAACAGTAAGGCGGAGGTTGGGGATGGCATTAAAAGGGAAATTAAAGAAGCGTGCAATAAGGGCACAGCAGTAATCATGGGTGACTTTAATCTACATATAGATTGGGCCAACCAAATTAGTAACAATACTGTGGAGGAATTCCTGGAGTGTTTACGGGATGGTTTCCTGGACCAATATGTCGAGGAACCAACCAGAGATCAGGCCATCTTAGACTGGGTATTATGTAATGAGAAAGGATTAATTAGCAATCTTGTTGTAAGAGGCCCCTTGGGTCGGAGCGATCATAATATGATCGAATTCTTCATTAAGATGGAGAATGAAGTAGTTGACTCAGAGACTAGGGTCCTCAATTTAAATAAAGGAAACTACGATGGTCTGAGGAGCGAGTTGGGTAGGACTGATTGGGGAATGGCACTCAAAGGGTTGACGGTGGATAGGCAATGACAAACTTTCAAAGACCGAATGGATGAACTACAGAATATGTTCATCCCAGTTTGACATAAAAATAAAACAAAAAAGGTGACCCAACTGTGGCTAACAAGGGAAATTAGGGATAGCATAAGGTCCAAGGAGAGGGCATATAAATTGGCCAGAAAAAGCAATAATCCTGAGGATTGGGAGCAGTTTAGGATTCAACAAAGGAGGACAAAGGGATTAATTAAGAAAGGGAAAATAGAATATGAGAGTAAGCTTGCATGGAACATAAAAACTGACTGTAAAAGCTTTTATAGATATGTGAAGAGAAAAGGATTGGTGAAGTCAAGCGTAGGTCCCTTGCAGTCAGAATTGGGGGAATTTATAATGGGAACAAAGAAATGGCTGACCAACTAAATACATATTTTGGTTCTGTCTTCACAAAGGAGGACACAAATAACCTCCCAGAGATGCCGGGAAACATAGGGCTAGATTTTCAGTATAGACAGTTTTGGGGCGCTAACCTTAGCGCCCGCCCGAAGTTAGCGCCCGCCCCAAAGTAGCGCCCCGTTGCCAGAAATTCAGTGGCTTCGCCCTAAGAGGTTGGTGGAGCGCTAAAAGAGGCGTTCCACTACTATCTTTAGGCGCTAAGCCGGCGGTGCAGAGCGCAACGCCCGAGCTCGGGCGCAGCGCACGGCAGACACTCTGGTGCCACTGAGCTCTTAAAGGGGAAGGGTGCATGTGTTCTTTTCAAAAGCAGAGTGTGGGGGGGAAACGAGGAGGAGGAGGAGGAGGAGGAGGAGGAGGAGGTGGTGGTGGTGGTGCCCGGAAACATCAATACACCGTTTAGAACAACACACTGGATCCTTCCACACAACACATGCAGACTGCCGTTTATACTGCATGAGGAGTGCCCTTTAATTTGCGCTCCACAGAGTCTGTTGCGTTCCATTTTACAAACGCTCTGGACGCCAGCCGCACAATGGGGCGGTCCGACTGAAGTTTGGATTCGGGGCGGCCAAAGGGCGTTGCACGAGGATGTGATGTCATTTTCTGCGCGCGCATCCGGGCGGCCGCTAAACTTTGCACCGGCGCTAACGGGCAACTTAATTTGGGGCGGGGCGCAAACTGCGCTGCGCCCGGGCGCTACACGCATAGCGCCCGAAAATCACTTCTCTTAAGGCGCTAACTGCTGGCGCAAGCAACTGAAAATCTAGCCCAATGGGTCTGATGAAAGGGTGGAACTGAAAGAAATCAGTATTTGTAGGGAAATGGTGTTAGGAAAATTGATGGGACTGAATGCCGATAAATCCCCAGGGCCTGATAATTTACATCCCAGGGTACTTAAGGAAGTGGCCCTAGAAATAGTAAATGCATTGCTGGTCATCTTCCAGAACTCGATAGACTCTGGAACGGTACCCATGGATTGGCGGGTAGCTAATGTTACCCCACTATTCAAAAAAGGTGGTAGAGAAAAGGCGGGGAATTATACTAAGCTTGACATCGGTAGTGGGGGAAATGCTAGAGTCCATTATAAAAGATGTAATAGCAGAGCACTTGGAAAGCAGTGACTGGATCGGACAAAGTCAACATGGATTTACAAAAGGTAAATCATGCTTGACTAATCTACTGGAATTTTTTGAGGATGTAACTGGTAAAATAGATAAGGGAGAACCAGTGGATGTGGTGTATTTGGACTTTCAGAAGGCTTTCGATAAGGTCCCGCATAAGAGATTAGCGTGCAAAATTAAGGCACATGGGATTGGGGGCAAGGTATTGACTTGGATAGGGAACTGGTTGGCGGACAGAAAGCAAAGAGTTGGAATAAACGGGTCATTTTCCGAGTGGTAGGCAGTGACTAGTGGGGTACCGCAAGGATCGGTCCTAGGACCCCAGCTGTTCACAATATATATTAATGATCTGGACAAGGGAACTAGATGTAATATCTCCAAATTTGCAGACGACACAAAGCTGGGTGGGAGGGTATGCTGTGAGGAGGATGTTGTGAAACTCCAGTACGATTTGGACAGATTGGGTGATTGGGCAGAAACATGGCAAATGCACTATAATGTGGATAAATGTGAGGTTATCCACTTTGGTGGCAAAAACAGGAAGGCAGATTATTATTTGAATGGCAATAGATTGGGAGAAGGGGAAGTGCAAAGAGTCCTGGGTGTTCTTGTGCACCAGTCGCTGAAGGTAAGCATGCAGGTGCAGCAGGCGGTTAAGAAGGCAAATGGTGTGTTGGCCTTCGTAGCAAGAGGATTCGAGTACAAGAACAAGGATGTCTTGCTGCAGTTGTACAGGGCCTTGGTGAAACCACATCTTGAATATTGTGTGCAGTTTTGGTCGCCTTACCTGAGGAAGGACGTTCTTGCCATTGAAGGAGTGCAGCGAAGATTCACCAGGCTGATACCTGGGATGGCAGGAATGACGTATGAGGAGAGATTGTGTCGATTGGGCTTATACTCACTGGAGTTTAGAAGATTGAGAGGGGATCTCATCGAAACCTATAAAATTCTGTCAGGCCTGGACAGACTAGATGCAGGAAGGATGTTTCTGATGGCCGGGGAGTCCAGAACCAGGGGTCATAGTCTAAGGATAAGGGGTAAGCCATTTAGGACTGAGATGAGGAGGAATTTCTTC
Organism: Somniosus microcephalus; assembly: GCF_052327205.1. NCBI lineage: Eukaryota > Metazoa > Chordata > Chondrichthyes > Squaliformes > Somniosidae > Somniosus > Somniosus microcephalus. The sequence goes on from NC_140994.1 coordinate 160,175,933, forward strand.
ACCCAGAGAGTGGCGAACCTGTGGAATTCTCTGCCACAGAGGGCGATGGAGGCCAGTTCATTAAGTATATTCAAGAAAGAGTTGGATATATTTCTTAAGGCTAAAGGGATCAAGGGATATGGGGAGAAGGCAGGGACAGGGTACTGAATTTGGATGATCAGCCATGACCTCATTGAATGGCGGAGCAGGCTCGAAGGGCCGAATGGCCTACTCCTGCTTCTATGTTTCTATAAATAACTAAAGAAAACTCTTGCAGTTGCAGGAAGCAACACACAGCCACTCAAACGGCAAATCCCTGTCAGGTGCGAGTGATTGGTGATGATTCCTTTAAATAGCGTTGCTGGAGCCAGCTTCCTGCTCTGCACACCACCTCTACCTGTTGTTGCTTTCTCCAGTCGGTAACTTCAATGGCCAAAATGAAGTTGGGAGATCGGGCATCAAATGAGCGTTGCACACTCACTGACATCATGATCTCCATGATTGCGATGTCCCCGGCGATTGAAATAAGCGGCAGCGCTACCACCAAGATGGATATGGCATGCGCCGCTGGAACCACCAACAGCTGACGGTAGAGCTCTGAGTGGCATTTTAGCACCATTTAACGTGTGGCGCTAAACACATGAATTTCTCCCCCCATAGGTTTTGAATGAGAGAAAGGGTATAAGAAAGGGGTTTTAACAGCCACAAAGTGTAGAAGATTTCAGAAAGAGTAGAAGACTTCAGGAAGAATCAAGGAGACACCCGGGAGACAAAGAGAGACAAGAGACACAGGGTGCAGCTTACTCACAATTGCGGCTTCTACCCAGAGTATAAGGGGTAATATAAATCTCAATTATACTCTGTAAACCGCTGCTCGGATACTGTAATGTATTAAGTTTTGCTTGTGCTGAATAAAGTTAAATCACTGTCCCCAATATGGGTCAACCTCAAGTCATTTGGAACCAGGGTCCCTCTGGGATCTTATACCAACAAATACTCTCAGCGCTAAGGAAAATTTTGAAAATTAATATTTATTTTGTGCCATTAACACTAATTATATGCTGCCCCTTAGTTATCACATAAAGTCTGCTGCTCCTACTTAATTCCCAAACTTGTGTATAAGTTCTCCTTGAGTGCTAAGAGTGGCAACATTTGGAGTTTGCTGTTGGGTGGCCTTAGCGGGATGTTGGTAGCCTTGAACTGCTAAATGGAGATGTCCTTGCAACAACTAGAGCTGTAATCAACAATGCAGGGATTGCCAGCACCTGCCCGCTCTCTGGCACTTCTCCATTCCTTTGAGTGGGAGGATGTGCAGGTGCCCAGATTAGAAGCCAACTCATTGGACTCATCTTCTGCTATGCCCCCTCTGCTGGACACTCCAGCTGGTTAATCAGTGAGTTACATGAGAGCAGATCGTAGAGTGTCTGATGTGATTAAAGTCTGGCATCACTACTATTATCAAATCTGTCAGTGAGAGATTCCTGTAAGTGAATGCCTTAGGTCTCACCAGTCCCAGCATTCATGAGCGAAACTTGTTCTGCACTTGCTGCATCTATGCTGTAAGCTGCTCATGGTGGACTCTAAGGAGATGAAAAAAGTGTTCTGCTCCTGTTTGAAGGCACTGTCAAGTGAGATATTAAGCCCTTGCCAATGTTGTAGACTTGTGTCATGGGCTTGCAGCTTGATCAAACATTATCTCTTGCTCTCCTGTCACCTCCTGAAGCATGTAAGAAGCAATGGACACTGCCTCAACCACTTGGGATTCAAAAAAATGTAATGTCAGGATTAGTAAAGTGAATCAGTGTAGAAGGATAAAAATAAAAGGAGGATACTTACTAGGTGGGGGCATCATTCTTCCAACTTGCCCTTGGCTGTGGATGGGCGGGCTGGGGGCGGGGGTACAAAGACATTGGCCAGCAGTGGGTCATTGCATTGGCCAGCAGTGGGTCATTGCATTGTTGTTGCGTCAGGAGCAGCATTCCTGGCCCCACAAAAATAAAAGAGAAGGATGTTTGGGATCCTATTGTGGAGAAGCTACCAGCACTCCCTTTAAGGGCTGTTGGTTAAGCCTCATACTGCCTGACGTAAGGCCCTGAATTGCCTATTGACAGCTAGCCTTAAAAACTAATTATAAACATATGCCAACCATTTCTTTTAGAAACATTAAAATAGATGTAGATGTAAAATAATTAAAAGGAGGAGGAAATTGTAAGATGAGTATTTTCAGTGTCATGTGATTCCCATTGAAGTAATTTTAAGCCATTAAAACATTTCCTACCTCTTAGCAAACTTTATTTTTATTTCTACTTTTCAGCCCCATGGCAACTCACTATTTTAGGGCTCCCTCTCTGCATGGTACCATTTCATTATCATCCACTGAAGGAGTGGCTCCATAGGGGACCACATAGATTGCAATCTGGGCTGATCCAGCATGCCAATCAAGAGGTGTATAAATTAAAACAATCAGTAAAACCTGGGGACTGCTGTGCATCCAGCTGTTACTGGCTTTCTCTGGTCTCGACTCTTCCCAATCCGCATCCAGGACCAGGCACAATACCGATCAATGAAATTCCTGCTGCTGATGTCAGTGCAGCAGCTCCCTGTAGAAAAATATCAGGTCTCCACAGGCTGACAAAAAAAAATGAGGATAAGTGTTACCAGATGCTTACTTTTTTAACATTGCTAATATGAGAGGAGTATTTAATATTTCCACATTTGCAATATCACCACCAGTTGATTGGCACAAAATTACAGCTTGTTACTGATGAAAATTGATTTTATTTCCACATAGGGACCTGTGGTGTTTTTGAACATACATTGCTGTTTTTTCGTTTTCTGCTGAGTTTAAGGCTGAATGGTTCCATGGATGTAATCTTACATCCACTTTGTGGATTCAAAGTGCAGCTAATGATCTTTTGAGGGAATTGAGTGGTAGTTCACAATAATAGGAAAAATTTATGAGTCTTGTATTTATATATAATCCCCACTCTGGCACCTGGAAAGCATAGCATTTCTTTTCTACCTTTTTCTCAGAATCATTCTGTTTACGTATGTGATGCCTGTAATTGATGAATATCACAGTCAACTTACTCATAGAACAAAAAAAATTTTCATTACATTTCCATCCATAGCCTGGGCTTGTGCTTTACCTCATGCATTATTCCAGCTTACATCTCCAAAGCTTGTGACGATGAGTGTTCTAATCAAGACATCCAGAGGATGCATGGTGCTTGAAAACTGTGAGATTTTTAAGTCTGAAATCTTCGGTCCTGTTACTTGAGTGTATTAATTCTATGGTTTGTTAAATTCGAAGGCTATACTTTTTTGGCCATTTTGCTTTCATATGCGACTGCAACATCACAGAAGCTGTAAGCAAATGAAAATGAATTTTGAAAGCTTTGAAGATCACTTTAAATAGATTGATTGAAAGAGCCTTTTGTTCAAGGTGTCAGACAGTAACTTCATAATAAGAGTTTATAGGACTCATTCAACAGCTGTGGAGGAGAGATTGATCTCTGCTGTCTGGACTTGTTTTGAGGAGAATAAAGGCTTCATCTTTTGTTATCGTGCTGGAGTGGTGGCTATTATTAACTGCAATACCATGAAGTGAAATGCAAGAGGATCACGACCACAATTACTCACTTACCTTCTTCAAGAATAAAAATTGGTAGCAGTTGGTACATTTAAAAATCATCTAATAGGCCTGTTTGAAAGAATTGTTGATGCAATTACTACTTCGTATCACTGAGTTTTCACCATTTAAAACAATGTAAGCATTGTTTTGCAAGAATGTTTTTTTAAGGGGGGACAAATCACTGCTAAGGCTTTTAAGATGGGACAATTCCAATTCTTGAATTGTTTTAAGTATTAGTTTTATTTTCATATTAAGGATCCTTTGTAAAATGTTGTAGTATTCAAAATTGTAGTCCTATTAATTCCATAAGGAAATAAACTATTTCTAATTTGTCCTTTAGAATCTTTTTGATTATGCCATCATAAGAATCCCAAAGGATCAACCACAATTTTGAATAAGAATGGTTGCCATCAAAACTGCTATACTCATTCCTCCATTTATAACTACCACTCCCAACTCAACATACTAAAGGCCAGATGATTCAAAATGTTGGGATATCTGTGTTTCGTGCAAATTTGAAATTAATTACGTGTGCACTAGATAATTTAAAAATACAGCTGGTTAAGTAACAGTATAACAGATATAATTGACTTCTTCTGAATTGAACTGGGAAATGATGAGACATGCTACAGGTACGATGGTGTTTAAAAATGCATTTACCTCATTCTACTGCAAGTATTTTATGTAGTAATCAGAGAGATAAAATTTTCATTCACATATTCAAGGTTAGATTCAAAACAAGGCCAAAGAGGGATATGACTAAGTCCTAACCAACTATGTCATCCAATACAAAAGCAAAATACTGCAGATGCTGGAAATCTGAAATAAAAACAGAAAATGCTGGAAATACTCAGGCCAGGCAGCATCTTTGATCTCAAACGTTAACTCTGCTTCTCTTGCCACAGATGCTGGCTGACTTGATGGAAATACTCATCAAGTCAGCCAGCATCTGTGGCAAGAGAAGCAGAGTTAACGTTTGAGATCAAAGATGCTGCCTGGCCTGAGTATTTCCAGCATTTTCTGTTTTTATGTCATTCAATTACCATTTCATGATAATTTTCAATATACAGTCCAATCCACTTATTTCAAACCGTTTATGTTGCCATCATGCTTATTTTGACAAAAAAAGAATTCCAGTCCCTTCTCTGCACATTAATACCAATTACCCTTTCTTTGATGTCAACATAAACTCTGGCATAATATATTTGCTAGATGATTTAAGTCTCTAACAATATTAAAGGCTTTCTTTTATTACCACTTATGTCAACAGGCTCTCATCCTCCTCCCTGCATCTGGCGATCCAGGGAGGTCGAGAAACATGAAGAGCATCAATAAGCTTGTGTTCTTGTCACTTTGTTTTTTGGGATCAGGGGGGTAATTTGAACCCCGAAGAATGGCTGGGTTTGGGTCAGGTGAGAAATAAAAGTTTTTAAAATTTCAAACGTGACCCCAACGTGCCCACTTCTGGTTTTAATGTAGGCAGGTCGGGGGTCAGGCGGCCAATCTGCCCTCAGGAGGCTAGATGGTCAGTAAAATCTTTTAAGAAGGCTGCGTGCCTCTATTTTTACAAGCTTTTAATAGTTTACCCATTTCAGCCGGGTTTCCTTCAACTCGGGAAACTCGGCAGGTAAAAGGAGGTGGGAAGTCCCAGCTACATCAGGTAACTGCTTGTGGGCCAGGAGGAGCCAGAGTGTTTCCTCCAGGCCCAAGATTGCCTGCTTCACTCCCTGGGCTGATGCCCCAACTCCACAATCTATGACCCCCCCGATCTCCCCACCTCTCACCCCCGCAATCGCCAACCCCCTGATCTCCCCCGACCACCCCCGTGATCTCCGACCCCCCGATCTTGCCCCAGATCCCCGACAATCGCCGACCTTCCCCGATATCCGACATCCCCCATGATCTCTCCCCGATTTCCCTTCCCCCCCATGAACTCTGACACCCCCCGATGCCCCCCACCTCCACGCTATCCCCTCGGCCACAATCTCCCCACTCCAGCCACGATCTCCCCCACTCCCCCCAACTGACCAGGATCTCTGACCCCGACCACACTCTCCCAACCCTGATCACGAGTCCCCACCCCAACCAAGATTCCATCTCCCCGCGATCTCTCCCTCCTTCCCTACCTGCTCTCTATTCCTCGGCTGCAGCTTGCGTGCAGGCTTTCCTGCCTGACAGGCAGATAGCCTGTCAATCAGGCTGGCGAAAATATTTTAAAGGCGTCCTGTGGTTAATTTCCGCAGGATGTCCAGGAAACCTGTACTTCCAGGCTTCCCATCACTCCTCCCTCCCCGCCTCCCCGTAACTATCGGGACAATAGTCTTATCAGCTTTATTCGTCCTTTGAGAGGAGGCAAATGATGCCATCTACCTACAACTCCCAGAATTCTGAAGGGCCAGAATGAGGATTGTGAAACCAACCTCTCCACCTGCCACCCCACCCGCCTCCTGCCACCCCCAGATGAGCAGCCACTTTGGTTGAGTAACTGTACCCAGTTGGCGAGTATTAGTTTTGGGCAAACAAAAAGATTTCTTGTAAATTTCATTTTGACGTTGGTTTGAAAAGCTGACAAACCGGTCGAGCAGATTCAGAGATAGAGAGTGAGAGGCTGAAAGCGAGATGTCAACCATGAATTCTGAGCAATAAGAGCCTTTTCTCTTATTAAGAGCTGCATTTGCGATGAGAAAGCAAAGTCACTAACTATTCAGGTCCAGAAGTTCAGGGTAGAAAGTTGACATAAAAAAGATAGGCATGGTGGGAGGAAACAGAAATCTAATGCCTTGTCTCAATTATGTCAACAAACCACATATAATTTCAACAAAATTAGAATGTTCTCCGACTTATCAACATAAGTGGGTAGGACTGTGGTCTAGTCTGTCATTAGCTATTGCTTAATTTGAAAAAGAAAGTCAGGCTGGAATTTTCCGGGGTGGTAGCAAGTGTGATCAGAGATGGGTCAGGTGGGAAATTTGTTATTTTTGGGAGCAGATCGGGAACCTGCTGTCATCCCGCTCCCACACGCCTTTCCCCCAGGCACATCTGTCAGCGTGGACCCGACAAGATGGACAGAGGTGGGCGACCCAATTTAAATTATTAGTAGCTAATTCTCAGACCCTTAAGAATGATTTTAACCTTACCTTTTAAATTTAACTGGATGGCCACGGGAAACATGCTGCTTGGGAACCACGTCTGTCAACTTGAGGCGGTAGTTCAGTGGCCATTGCTCCAGCTGATTAGTTGACAGCATCAAATGTAGTTTAAAAGCTCCCAGCTGACAGATGATCACTTTCCTCAGCAGAAGCTGTTTCTCACTGCATTCCCAGCAGATTCTGCAGGCTGCAGTCTTTCCAGCAAAGTCTCCATCCAGTGTCACCTCATTGGAAGAACCTCTCTCACCATTGACAGAATGCTTCTGTCATCTCTACTTCACCCACCATCTACTTCATCAGCATGGGTGCTGTTTATACTCTCTCACCTTGGTCCTCAGAATCTGACCATGATGAGCCCCAACACCAGCAGCACCAGGCACACCAGCAGCACCAACAACACCACCACCAACCTTCTCCTCAACCATCTGATGCTGCACAGGACACAGGGCATCAGCACCCAAGCACATTGCTGCTTGGGAGACCAGGGATGGCTTCATCATGGCCAGATTTACTTCACTTGATGCTGTACACCCATATGGCTGCCACATGATGCACCAGGTTCACACCACCCCACAGCAACACCATAAAGCATTCCTGTAATGAGCAAGTCATTCCTTTCACACAGGTGCACACAAATCTGTCCAGACCGGAAAGTGTTGAAACTAAAGATTTTTATGTTTGACATCACATTAACAGAAAATTTTCATAAACATTGGATAAAACACCCAATTGGCTACCCTTGTGAATCTACTTGTGTGTCATCTTTCTCTTTCACGTGCTTCTACGAGGTGCTAACCCTGTGGCTTCAGCAGAGGTAGAGGCTTCCCTGCTGCCAAGGAACTGGCATTCCTTGCTGCACATCAGTGAGGTCCTGAGGACCCACGTTTATGCTGACATCCCTCCTAGAGAGGATGTCTATGAGCCCCTGCCATGTATTTTCCATACATTGCCATCTATCCTCCATAGATAGCCATCTATTCTCCATAGAGGCCAAGTGCTCCTGTGAGTGGCGCATTAGCTGCTCCATGTAGGTGGCCATCCCATCCATGGAGGAGCCTACAGTCGCCATCGCCTGCGACACGGTAGTGCTCATGTTGGAGATGGACTCCTCCATTCTCTGAACATTTTCAGACATCACGCTCGCAAAACCTATCAGAGTACTTCTTCCTGCACCTCCAGGATCAACCTTTTTCTGGATGGCCCCCGAGGCTCAGCGTCTGCATGCAGCTGAGCAGAACTGGGAGCATCCTGCACCCTCCGGTGAGGTGCCTCCACTGCTGTCCCTGTCTCCACCATCTGCTGTTGCTCACTTGTGAGTTGTGAGACACCAGGTGACAACACTACTCTATTTCGCGTGGGGCCCACTGGGAGATGTGTGTACCTGCGCTGATGCTGGGTGCGCTTATGTCTGGTGGCAGTGCGCCCTCAGAGGCTGGAGGCTCCTCTGAGGAGTCATCTTGCTCTTCCTCCTGGAAAGTGGGGTGGGGGGGCTCTGATGGATCTGTGGGAGTGTAAATAGATGAGTTAGATATGCCATATGAAGAATGGGTAGAGATATCATTATGCACATGATGACCATTCAATGGCTGCTGACATCAGGCCCCATATGAGTGACTGATGTATGCCATGTCGCTGTATGATATGTAATTCTGTCACCAGGTTGCTGAGATGTCCCCCATCTCTCCATCTCCCACCTCCAGCTGTTTGGCTGTTGAAAGCTTTGAAAATGATGGAGAGCCACCACCGGTTCTCTCCCTCTCCCTCTTATTTTGGACCCTCTCTCCCTGCAAGGTGGGAAAGAAGAGAATGTTGAGTGAGAATGATGGAATGAGTGTAAGGAATGGATGGGTTATATCTGTAGAGGGTGACTATGATGGAGTGGGGTGCCAAAGCCAAGTGGCCTGCTTGTGAGTTGTTAGTTGGTGTGATTGCACTAGGATGAAGGTGAGTGTGAGGAGTGGCTACTGAGATGGGGATGTGATAATGTAGATAGAGAGAGAGGGATGGTTGGACATGCAAGGTATGTTGGTATGAGTAAGAATATGCAGGGGTAGGGTTGGGAAGACAGAGTGATGGTGATGTGATGAGAGTGTGGCTTATTACTCACGTTTCCTGATCTAATGAGATCATTGAAATGTTTGCGGCACTGCACCCAGGTCCTCCTGACCACATTTGTGCTGGTGGCCTCCTCTGCAATCTCCAACCAGACTGTTTTGGTCTCCTGGGGAGGTCTCTACCCCCCATCGGAAGGGAAGAGGACCTCCCTCCATAAGCATATGGAGGGAGTCATCTGAGAACCTGGGTGTAGACCTTTGCCTCTGTGCAGTCATTGTCAAAGTGTTTGCAGCACTCCAATGCTGCAGTGCACTGACTGCACTATGTTACATTGACATTCAAACCCAATGTAGCCATGGCCCCTTTAAAGATCCCGGCTGAAAACGCGTCATTGATAATGTCACCAGACCTGCACCATTTAATTGGGCTGGGTAACACGCAGGGCGGACTTAATAGGTCCTAATAAGAGAAAGTAATTTTCAGCAGCAGGATGGAGCCAGCAGCGGGATCGCGACCCACCATGGCCACTGCCCGCACCTGACCCACCCAGGTAGGCAAAATTCCGGCCTAATTGTGCATTCAAATTAAAAGTTTACAAAAGCAAATTGATCTCATTGTCTGCGAGCCAGTATTCCACAGGATATCATCTTTATCTTTATTGCAGTGAGGGGAATTTCTTTTTGACAGTCCAGTCATGTTTACAACACAGAATGAAATGCAATGGACAGACACCTTGAGGCTTTGTAAAAAAGAAATAATCTGAACCTCGGAACTTGACTAAAATCAAATTCCTTTCCAGGTACATTGAACAGAAATACTTGCCCTCTTCAATACTATTTCAATTCACATCTCTATGGGACGGCAATCTGGATACACATTATGTCATCATTGTAGGCTGTCATGCATTACCTTTTTGTTGCTTTCTCAGCTGTATACGCTATTACTGGGAATGGGCATGTTGTTCGGTTTAATTGGTTTGTTAGTTTCTAATGGCAGATCAAGTCACATCAGATTTATACAGGGTTATATAGTTTTGCAGATTGGTTCTCTTGACTTGCACATTTTTTTCAGATTTATCGTCTTTCATTCGGTTACTTATTTAACACTGCAGGCAATGTGTGATTAAGAGCACACAAAGCTGTTTATTAGGCTTTCCATCAACAGCTGCAAATCTGCCCACTTTTGCACAGAGGTCATGAAGGGAAAAAAATAACTTTAATGGACTTCTCGAGTATTATATAATGAATCCATCAAAATGTTAACTCTTTCATTGCATCAAGCTTTAGAAACACTAGTGCACAGAAAATCTGTGATTCGGAATGAACTTTATGGTGCCCCTGTGCGATGGGCCATATTGAAAAATATTTTTTATTTAAATTCAAATATTTATCAGGAGTCCAGTCCCCAATCCTAGCCTAGACACCTAGGTGAACCTCACTTCCATTCCAGAAGTATACCTGATCTCGCCTCCACCAACCATACATCAGGTCCCACTAAAGGACCAGGGCACGAGAACTCCAATGTTCAGAGTCCCTGCCCCCAGCCTAGCTCCACCCCACCCCTCCCTTACAATGATGGCCATATTTGGAACATGCAGACACTCAGTTTCTGACAGATTCTACCAAAGATACAATGGAATCCGCTGGAACGACCACATACTTGTAGGGTCTAACTAACCTCCCATGATGTTGCTCATGGGTAGTCTGGAGCATGCTTGCAATGTTTAGTGTGATCCCATTTTGAATTGGGGAGTGGAGCGCATCAAGGGGAAGGGGTTGGAAAATGGAATACAGGATTCAAAAATTATAACTACTGCCGCTTGACAGGAGTCTGTCTGTTTTTGTAATTAGTACAGGTAACTATTGACGTAAGAAAACTACTAGGCACTTGGTCTAAGCGTTAAACAAAGCTTTAATCAACTGTTTTACAACAGGGAGGTCTAGTTGTGTCCTTCACTAGTTCCTGTTAAGAATGTCCAGCGCAAGCTGGGCCCGTGCCCGAGTATTTATACTCTCCCTGGACAGCTCCACCCGCAGGCCGCTCAGTATTATTTCATAAGTCTTTCTTTCATGAATGACTGATTCATGTCATTCTTCCCGCCTGAAGGATTGGTAGTCCGGCGGCTTCCTTCTATCGGATTACTCAGACTATGAATAGCCGCAGTCGTTTGGATCTCCGTTTGTGGCTGGAAGACACGTCTCCTCGGACCTTGTCTTGGTCCCTGGGTCGCTTGGTTCGTACCGGCGGGCTGGCAAAGCCCGTGTCGCCTTGATCGACCTGAGGGGGACTGGGGAGATCATGACTCCGGGTGTGGGCCCCCACAGGCGCAGAGCTGGTTTCATCCTGCTCAGTGGTCGGTGATTGACTGGCATCCTTGCTTCGGGCGGTCATCCCGCAGAGAGCGCTCTGTTCCCCGGGTTGATCCGACGGAGTAGCTGGCAGATCCCTTGACGTCCTGGGTAGGGTGTCATCCTCGGAGGAGCGCAGAGTATCGGCGTCGTTAATACGGATCCCTCTATCGATTGGGTCCATGGGATCAGTTGGGCAGGGAGCCAGATCCTGAAGTGAAACTGTGGACTCCCGGCCATCAGGGTACTGCACGTACGCATATGTAGGATTGGCATCCGTTAGTTGCACTTTGTCGATGAGGGGATCACTCTTGGAGGATCGGACGTATCTTCGGAGCAGCACGGGGCTAGGAGCTGCCAACCATGATGGTAGGGACGTCCCATGAGTGGAGCGACGCTGGAACCCGAAGAATCGTTCATGAGGAGTAACAATGGTGGATGTAGAAAGGAGAGACCTGATGGAATGTTTAAGGAGGGAGGTCTAGAGGGCGAGGCCAAGATGGCTGAGAGCTCTGCCACTACTGGGAGGAGCCCAGAGTTGCCGCATTCTGGAAGTGGTAGTCAATCAGAGTTACACACACAAAGTGACACTGGTGTATTCTGTGAATCTGCTACTTGATTGAGTCTCTTCATTCATGCCCAGGAACACAATAGAGTTCAGCATAACTAAAGTCCCACACTCCAGTGTTAGGCCTGTGTAGCAGAAACCTCTTGGAGGCATTTCTAACAGGTAATCACTGACTAAGTTATGGCTAAGTTTACATATTCATTATTATCCAGGCATTATTTACCTATTGATTTGTTTAACCATTTTGAAAAAATATACTGTGGTAATATAGTTGAAAAAATAAATTGCGTGATAATTAGCAAAAGAACCAGAGTGGAGATGAGGAGAATTTTTTTACGCAGCGAGTTGTTATGATCTCAAATGCACTGCCTAAAAGGGTGGCAGAAGCAGATTCAACAGTAACTTGATTGATCCACCATTGGTTTTAACCTTTTTTGCTTTTGTCTCCTCAAAATCATGAAGCGGACACGATATCAAAAATATATCGGGGTCATTTTCACTTTCAGTACGGGAGGAAAAGTTTGGTCGGATCAGCTGTCTGTTATTGTTGACTTCAATGGAAAGGAAAAGCAGGCATGGTGTATAATGGACAGCTGATTCACAGCAGCCAGGTTTTCAGCTGTGCTGAATATTAAAATTACCCCCATTTTAACTGAAACCAAAAATCCCTTGCAGGCCAACTGGGGAAATAAAATCTTGAAAGATTACAACTATGGACTTGTGCCCCACTATTCAGTAGTACTAAGAACCAATCAGAAAAGTTACTCTTTAAGCCTAGTGGGTTCAGCTAAACCTTTGTACGTTTAGAAGTTATTGGAAATTTTTGGATGTGACAGTGAAATGATGATAACGATATTATTGGTGAAGGTAACAAGGGCTTAGGCAATTCTTAGAAAGATTGACAGAACAGCATAAAGCAAAAGCTGCTGCAAGCTTGCTGGAGGTTGCTGCAAGGCATTCTTTGTCTGTCAGGTCGTTCATCTTGCGATCATCTGTAACAACTACTGTACTAAGATCTCCAGAAAAAAAAGGTGTGTGTTAGCATGTACAGTACAAACCTCCTAGGAAGAGATAACAAATACTCAAAGTAAGCACATGAGCATGGATTGTGCAGAACTTGTTTACTCTCACTTACAGCTGGGTTGTAGGAGTACAAATACATTTTTTCCTCTAACAATACGGATGTGCTCCATTGTGGATGTAGCTATCCTACATGGTTGTTTCTGGATGTGGCAGTGAGAAGAAGATAATTATATTTTGGCTAAAGATAACAAGAGTTCAGGAAATTTAGCCTCGCCACTAGGTCTGGGGCGTGACAATCCAGCTGCTGACACACAACAGTCCCTGCATCTCACGCTCTGTGCTGGAAGTACCATAAAGTCATATCAATGAACTGACCTTGCATTATGGGGTGAGGTCAACTCATTTGGCTGGAGGTGTGGCAAGTTCAGATGACATCACACTGAGACCACATGAAAAGTTAAAGAAATCTCAATGGATTAGTGGTGTCGAAAAGTGTGGATTAAACGTATGTTGCTACAATCAGTTAAAACTTGTTTTTGTTAATGAAATGAAAAATATTTAAAACTTAAAAATTATAAAACTACTAAATTGTAAACCTTTTAGTAACTCACCACTGCTCAGTGAAAGAAGCTTATTTTAACAAGATCCTCGGGCAGTAAGGAAAGGTTTAACAGGCATTAGTAGCAGAATTTAAGTAAACCCATGACAACTGAAGTATTTATATTGTATAGGAATAACTGCTGTTTCCCTCTATTCACTTTAATATTATCTGTTTGCAGCAGCATTTACTTTGTGAGAAAAGTTTCCTCTCTGTTTGCAAAGCAAGTAATTTACCTTGTAGTATATCGAGTATTAAATGATTGATTTAATATCTGTAAATAATAATTTGTGGAACCTTGCTCAAATATCAACATAACTCATAGAGGAAATCTGGTTATCTCTGGTTTATTAGATGCTCAGAAAATTCTTCTTGTTAAATTGGTCTAATAAATGAATTTAATATCATATTGGAAATGAAAGGATCAGCATGAACCTCCCAGGAAAAGGAACCAAGTGCTCCAAATAACCACATGAGCATTAGAACTATTTCTGCTATTATTTTTGTTTCCTTGACCGGATTGTGTAGGCTTGTTTACTGACATTTATAGTGGCCCATAAGAGCACAAATAAAATCATTTTCCTTCTTTCAGCAACCATGCAGATGCGCTTCATGGTGGATTTAGCAAGCCTGCCACCAAAAGTGTTTGGCAATCATCACTTCTACTGATGCCTGCATCATATGGGAATACTGAAAAAAAAATTGTATGTGGAGGAGTACGACTGCTTAAGGAAAATAACATACGAGGAAAGATTTATGACAGTTAAATGTGAAATGAAAAGGGGGAAGTACTGGACCAAATAGAGAACTGGTTAACACCAGCGTGTTTATTGACCTGTGGATTTAATAGACTGCCACATAGCGTAGCACATACTGATTAATTGAAGTATCTGAAAGGGAATTATACCAAATCTTGATTCAGCTGGGACTGGGCTACAGCATGATGAATTATGGTCAAATTGGATTCTACAACAAGACCTAGATGATAAGAATGGCCTTTCTTACAATTTTATGTTATTCATATAGTTTATGTTAGTTAAAATTAAATGCTACCAGCGAGGGATATTTTGAATCCGAAGGATTATTAGCATTTGACTTTGACTCACTCAGAAATGTTTCCCTGCATGTTGGCACCAGAAAATAGGCACATATGTTTCTAGTGCCTCACTGTTGTCACTTGCTCGGTACAAGCAATCTTCATTATTATTTTAATGAATTGATAAGCCTAGCATCTGTCTAATATATTTAATATTTTATCAGTGTAATTTCAGAAAATGTGGACATTTTGAAAGTTGTCTCAACAGCAAGCAAACAGTTGATTTTAAATTCTGAAATAGGCTTGCTCCCTATTCCTTTGATCATCTGTTCACAGCAAAAAAGTGAATTTCCATCAGCAGGCCCATGTGATTTAACAGCCAAAACCTGTGGCCTTAAGTAAGGCATAAGCAGGATAGTGTGCCACAGTGCTAACAACTACCTTTTTGTTCATGGGATTTCAAACCAGAGGCCAGAGCAGCCCACCATACTCTCCTGTCCATTCGGAAAGGTGCTAAATAGCATAGTGTGGCGGTACCACTGGTTGTCCCTTACATTGAGATACATAATTCCCTTTAACTTACCTTACTGTATGTATCTATTACTATACTCAGGCTTCTCTCCTGTACTCTGACGTCATGACATCAGAGCTCGGAACCTTCCAACAGTAGAGCTTGGAACCTCCTGGCAGTTGAGCTCGGAACCTGCTGGCAGTTGAGCTCGGAAACTTCTAGTTGGTCCTCGTGGAGTCCCCGCTGGGACAAGACCTATACCACGGTGCTCCTACAGTCAGCCATCTTACCTGCCATCTTACCTGATGTAATTAGTCTGTTCCTGTAAATAAACAACTTGTTAATAGTTCGTCGAAGTCAAACTCTCTTATTTAGTGGCGATCTACATGAACTACTACATTGGTGACCCAACGACGTGAGTACGGGAGCTCATCAATTCCAACACTACAATTGGTGAACCCGTATCCGTGAACGATTTTCACGGTAGCAACGCGCGCCTGAACCTCGTCTTCCCACAAGACGACCAACGCACAACCGACGAACAACCACGGAACAGCAACTGCCTCACTCCGCCAAAGGCGACCCCGTCTTTGCGAACGTATTCGCAAGGTAAGCGCAGCCTGGAGCAGATCCCGTTTGACATGGACAAACCTCACCCGGACCCCATTCATTTTTTTGGGAGCAATTTTCACTAAAGAAGCACGCCATGGAAGCACCAGCCGTTTTGCTGTCACTACTTCAATCCAGGGAGCCACAGTCTCCCTCGTGCTTTATACCGGTAGAAGCCCCGTTCGACGAGAACATCGATGCGGTGCCGACCACGCACTTGCTCACGGTCCCCGTACTCGTCTTTCCTACCGCCACACAGATCGTCCGCCTCTATGTCCACAGCGACAGCAAGTATAAATCTCTCCAAGCGCGGGGTACAGCATGTTCAGGCCCACAAAATCGGAGCGTGCCCTGCGGGGATACCACGAGGACTCACCCCCGTGAAACACGAGGACCCATCCCTCGCGAACCACGAGGACCCATCCCTCGTGAAAAACGACGACTCCTTCTCCGCCGACGACGCACCAGCCCTTCAGCCTGCTGGTTGTGTTACCTACTACATGATTCGGCGTGAACAAAAGACGTGCCGCCCTCCCGGCTGTTTTCTCCTAAATCTACAAATGTTGCCACCCTCCAGGCAGAGTTAACCCCTCCTGAAAGCAACAACAACCTGGACCGTTGCTGCACTTTCTCCAGTTTTCCCTTTAACAAACGCAAATGTCTACTGAAGCTGCACACATCGAGGACGGGTCCAATGGGCATCCTGTGGCCGTGATCAACCACGTGAAAGTTGCTAGCCTCACCGATCACAGGTTAACGCAGTAACTCTTCACCCTCTGTTGTGTTAACGCCGTAGCACTATGGCACGCACCGTTCTGCGTGTTCCAGCCTCCTGAAGGTTTCGCTCACCTGTCGGCGAGTTCACTCACCTCAAGTCCTTCTGGAACGTTCGTTTGGCGTTCCTGCAGAGTTCGTTATAACAAGGACTTGTTCCAACATCAACAGAGTCATCGCCCGCGTCCGCCCAACCTGCCCATCACTCTGACAAGGCCTGCTGTTTCGCACGTCTCCACGGTCCTTCGCCTGACAGATACACTTTATTCGCCATGACGCGCCTACGGATCCCCTCACGAGCAGCATCTTCGGAACTCGCTCGCCAAGCTGAGACAGCACGACCGCCGAGACCACCAGCTCGTCAGACCATCTCATCCTTGGACTTTCGTTAAAGCGAATTCTGGGGGGGCCTATGTGGCGGTACCACTGGTTGTCCCTTACATTGAGATACATAATTCCCTTTAACTTACCTTACTGTATGTATCTATTACTATACTCAGGCTTCTCTCCTGTACTCTGACGTCATGACATCAGAGCTCGGAACCTTCCAACAGTAGAGCTTGGAACCTGCTGGCAGTTGAGCTCGGAACCTGCTGGCAGTTGAGCTCAGAAACTTCTAGTTAGTCCTCGTGGAGTCCCCGCTGGGACAAGACCTATACCACAGTGCTCCTACAGTCAGCCATCTTACCTGCCATCTTACCTGATGTAATTAGTCTGTTCCTGTAAATAAACAACTTGTTAATAGTTCGTCGAAGTCAAACTCTCTTATTTAGTGGCGATCTACACGAACCGCTACAATAGCATTAAACTGTAACATGCAGGTTAAACTAATGGTCATTTTTATCCAGAAGTAATTAGTTACAAGGAAGCAGAAACACACAGCAAGAAACTAGCTGTACAATACTTGATCTACAATGTGCATTAACTATTTCAAATGGGAAGGAACTGACAGGTGGCATAGTCCTTCTCCGGTGTAGTCTTACCTGCCTGGTATTCTCTATTGCTCCTCCTCTTCTGCCTTGGCCCTTGGCACAAAGCCTTGTGACCAACTAAGTGGAAACAAGAAAAAAATACAAAGAAGCAAGGAATAAGGTTCAAAATTAGCCTCAAAATGCTGCTACCATCTTAATTATAGGGCTCTTTAAATCAATTCCTGTAAACCGCACTGCCGCTAGCTGCCTTGAATGCTCATTATATATAGGTAGATGAGCAGCATACCACATAAATACTGGTAAATTATGTGGGTGTCTAAATGGTATCACTGAGGCATACATTAAAAAATATTAATAAAAAATGTTCCTGTTTCCATCATAGCCTGAAGTGGATAATTTGTAGTCAAATTGTGGTCATGTAGGCCCATTGAAAAATAAGAACTTATCAGTGATTCCTGAAGTAAGTTAATATATTTTCAGCAGCTTTAATTGCAAAATATAACAGTGAAATAAAAGGCAGGCCTGATTTTAACCACCCACCAGCAGAAATGGTGCAGTCGGGGGTTAAGATTATGAGCTGGATTTTGTGAATGGAGGCGAGTTGGAGGTGGGACTGCTGCTTGCCATGTCAATGTCTCGCCTCCATCCTTGCCTGACCATTCAGAGGGATTTTCCCCTGATTGAGCTTGTTAAGCTCGCTCTGGGGGCTCAGCAAGCCAATTAGGGAAGAAGTCACTGACAGATCACTATTACGTCCGTGAATGATTGAGACACGGACAGCAGGAGTTGAACAAAACAAGTCTTTACTGATGGAAGTCAATAGTGAAACTGAAAACAACAGATGCTCACTAGCGCCTTTTATACAGGGGTGGTCACTGCCGGCACTGCAGTCTGAGACCAGTTATTCTCTTAAAGGTACATACACAACAATTCCTCCCCTTTTAGATAAACAGTACATAACATTCATTTAACAACTAAATGATAACTAATTACAATCACAATTACGGTTGCTAGATACATTGGTTAAGTTTAAGCAATTATAAGTTCAGTCTTTGAGGAGGCTTCCTGATTCTGTCTGGATAACGCCTCTTTGGGGTATCAGGTTCTTCTGGCAATGTTGAGTCAGGATCAATGTCGTTGTTTGGTTCATCTGCTTCCAATATTACCAGTTCTGCGGTAGCTGCAATTGGAACGTCGATTTCATTACCAGGTGTATCAGATCATGGTGTGGAGTTGACGTTTTCCAGTGACTCTAGAATCTGGTCAGCATGGCGTCTTACAATGCTCTCCCCAACGTCCACGGTATACATGAGAGGTCCTTGCCGTGTACAAATCGTTCCTGGCTGCCATTTCTCAGTGCGGTAGTCCCGGGCCAAAACTGGTTGACCTATCTTAAAACTCCTGGTCGGCCTTTCATTCATATTCTGAAACTGCCTGTTCTCCACATCTCTTCGGACGTTTGGCTTAACCAAATCCAAGTGGCATTGTAGTCTTCGATTGAAGAACATCATGGCTGGAGTTTGGTTGGTAACCGCCTGTGTCGCATTCCGGTAGGCAAACAAGAAGTTGTCCACTTTGTGTTGTAGGGGTATATCTTCATTACACATTGCCTTGATAGCCTTCTTGAATGTTTGGACAAACCTCTCGGCCAACCCATTAGTGGCTGGATGATATGAGGCAGATGTGTAATGCTTAACACCATTGTTCTTTAAGAACCTCCGGAACTCTTCAGACACAAACTGTGGTCCATTGTCAGGGCAAATCTGTTCAGGCAGCCCATTCCTGGCGAATATGGTTCGTAAAACTGTGATAGTTTTTTCCGTGGTGGTTGAGGACATTTTTATTACCTCTGGCCACTTTGAATGTTCATCCACCGCAATTAAAAACATCGAGTCCATGAAGGGACCAGCAAAATCAATGTGCACCCTTTGCCATGGAGATGAGGGCCACTCCCATGGATGCAGAGGAGCTTGTGGTGGGGCGTTTTGGACCTTCTGGCATCCTGCACAGCTCTTGGTCATCTCTTCGATTTCTCTATCGATTCCCGGCCACCGCACAAACGCTCTGGCTAAGTTCTTCATTTTTACCCCACCCAGATGACCCTCATGAAGCTCATTGAGCACACTATCCGTCAACTTAGGTGGAATTACTACTCTGGATCCACACATCAAGGTTCCTCTGCACACTGACAGCTGTTCTCTTCTCGGCGAGAATGCTGGCAGCAGTGGTTCGCCATGTGCTGGCCATCCCTTCACTGTTAAATCATAGACCCGTGATAGTGTCGGGTCATTCCGTGTTTCCTTTTCTATGTTTGCATTCGTCACAGGGAGACATTCGACTATGGTCGAGTGGAATAACTCCATTGGATCCACTGCAAGGTCTTCTTCTTCCACCGTCGGCAATGGTAGGCGTGACAATCCATCAGCATTTCCATGCTGTTTAGTTCCTTTGTACTCGATGTCATATTGGTGTGCCCCTAGGAAAAGGGACCACCTCTGCAGCCGTTGTGCTGTCATTATCGGTACTCCCTTCTGAGGGTTGAAAATGGAGACAAGAGGTTGATGATCGGTTAGTAGAGTAAATTTTTGACCGTACAGGTAGTGATTGAACTTCTTCACCCCCCACACTAGGCTGAGGGCCTCTCTGTCAATCTGGGCGTAGTTACGCTCGGCAGAAGTTAACGAGTGTGACGCAAAAGCTATCGGCCTCTCTAAACCATCAAGGAATTTATGTGACAGTACCGCCCCAATGCCGTAGGGAGACGCATCACACGCCAGTCTGATCGGCAGTGCTGGGTTGTAGTGAGCCAATACTTCCCTTGAAGTGATTAAGTCCTTACTCTTCTGAAAGGCCCGCTTACAATCATCGCTCCATTTCCATGCTACCCCCGTTCGTAGCAGGGCGTTCAGTGGGTGCAGAATTGTCGACAAATTCGGCAAAAACTTATGGTAGTAATTCACCAATCCGAGGAATGACCTCAGTTGCGACACATTTTCAGGTGCTGGGGCCTTAACAACCGCTTCAATTTTGTCAGGGGACTTATGTAACCCCTCTTCATCAATCACGTGGCCACAATACGATATCTGTTTCTTAAAAAATTCGCACTTGGGGCGGTTGGCTCGCAGCCCATGTTCCCGTAGCCTAGTGAGCACCTGTTCTAGGTTGTTAAGGTGTTCACTGTCATCTTCACCTGTCACAAGGATGTCGTCCAAGTAACACTGAGTCCCCGGAATCCCTTGCAGGACTTGTTCCATCGCTTTTTGCCATATCGCCGGAGCCGATGCTACTCCGAATACCAATCGATGATACTGGTAAAGACCTTTGTGAGTGTTTATCGTGAGATACTTCCTAGAGGACTCTTCAACCTCCATCTGCAAATATGCTTGTGCTAGGTCAATTTTTGTAAAACGCTTCCCTCCAGACAGTGAGGCGAAGGTGTCTTCTATCCTTGGAAGAGGATATTGTACTGTGTGAAGAACTGGGTTCACCGTCACCTTGAAATCCCCACAGATGCGAATCTTCCTTGGCTCCCCGGACTTATTGCTTAACGTTTTCTTCATGACAGGAATGATGGGTGTCGCCCACTCGCTCCAGTCGACCTTAGACAACACGCCTGCCTTCTCCAGATTCTCCAGCTCTGCCTCGATGGCTGGGTGAATTGCATATGGTACCGGTCTTGCTTTGAAAAACTTGGGAACTGCCTTCTCTTCTATTTTTATCGAGGCAGTTACGCCTTTAAGCGTGCCCAGTTCTTGCTGAAATACCACTTTGGCGTTAGCTAAGATTGTTGACAATCGTCCAGGAGTGACGTCTTCATCTTTTTTACCGTCCACCGTCATTGCATGAATGGAGTGCCAATCTAAGTTTATCTTCCTGATCCATTCCCGTCCCAATAACGGTGGTCCACCATTTGGCAGTATGTAGAGATACAATTTCCGTATTTTCTTGCCGTTGTATTCGACAGGCACCCTTATTTTTCCTCTGGGGTATACTTTCTGCCCTGTATACATCGTCAAGACGATGGGTGTCTCTCTCAAGGGTATGTGTGAAAATAGCCGCTCGTAGTCTCGTCGATTCATGATGGTTAGCGCTGATCCTGTATCCAATTCCATTTTAACTTGGGACCCTGCTATCGTGAGGGTGACCCAAATGGTTCGGTGATCCTCTTTTGCGATTACATTGTGAAGTTTGAGACAGCTTAGTTTCCTGTTCCCGGATTCACTATCGCTCATCTGGTCTTCGGAACTACTGTCCGTCATCTTTTGTACTTTCTTGTACGGTTCATTAGTAGCCTTTTTGTTGTCGCTGGTCTTCTTCCCAGACCTGCAAACTCATGCAATGTGTCCCATCTTCCCGCATTGCCTGCATATTTTGTCTTTGGACCAGCAGTCCTTCTGGTCATGGTTAGTTCTGCCGCAGCGATAACATTTTGCAAATCCCCGTGTCATTTCGTGGGTGCCGTATTCCTGTGGTTTTTGTTGAATTTCTGCAGCTCCCCTGGCTGCTGCTTCATACGATACTGCCACGCTGAAAGCCTTATCTAGCGTCAGCTCTTTCTCTGAGAGTAACTTCTTCTGTGTTCCTTCACTCAGGAGTCCACAGACAAATTTGTCCCGTAGGGTATCTGCCAGTCCTGCTCCGAACTGGCAGTGCTTTGATAGCTTGCGTAGTTCCGTAAGGTACTCAGCATTGCTCTCATCTTTATGCTGAGTTCTCCTGTGGAATTTAAATCTTTCTGCTATCAACAGCGGTGCAGGGTTTAGGTGTTCCTGTAGGACAGCAACAATTTCATTAAAACTTTTCGCCTTCGGTTTGGCTGGAGTAATCAGGTCCCGCAATAGGCCGTACGTTCTAGCACCCATTAAGTTTAGCAATATCGATGCCTTTTTCGTCTCCGCTATTTCGTTTGCCTCGAAATATACCTCGACTCTTTCCACATACGTGGTCCAGTCCTCTTTTGTATTATCAAAAGCAGTGATACAGCCAGTCTTCGGCATCTTGCAAATCTAAAATGGCGCCTCCCGCGCTTTGCCTTCTTCCCCGATTTAACAAAATGGCGCCTCCCGCGCTTTGCCTTCTTCCCCGCTGCTTTAGATGGTGCCTCCCGCGCATTGCCTTCTTCCCCGCCGTTGTTAGCGCTGCTTTCCACGGTTCCCGTTGCAACCTGCAGCTCCTCGCGGTTTCTTGCGCGTTTAATATTTCTTTTTTTATTATTTTCCCGTCGTGGAACAACCCTGTGGGACTCTTGCCTCCCTCTTCGCGGGTCTATACACAGCCTGGCTTCGTAGCACCGGCCGCGCCCTGTGTGCTCCACCCTCTCTCTCTCTTCTTCCCGACAACGCTGCTCGGCCCCATTGCAAACCACCCGCTCGAGTTCATGACCGCCGCAGCCCAGGAAGGATCAGTGCACTACCTGCCACCAGCCCGATTAGCTGAAGCACCGTCGACAGGAACCAGGCCCCGCTTCCGACAGCTTCTCCAGCAATCTTCAACTCCGCTAACACAGGGGCGGATGCCCACGGTCGACGCCCGTTTCTACTGCCTCTTACTTTCTTTTCTTTCTGGCCTCGACCTCTGCTCACTTCGCTGTAGGAATGGATCCCAGGAGGTGGTGCAGACTGTAAGTAGGTTCGTATCTGCTCGTCACCAGTATTACGTCCGTGAATGATTGAGACACGGACAGCAGGAGTTGAACAAAACAAGTCTTTACTGATGGAAGTCAATAATGAAACTGAAAACAACAGAGGCTCACTAGCGCCTTTTATACAGGGGTGGTCACTGCCGGTACTGCAGTCTGAGACCAGTTATTCTCTTAAAGATACATACACAACAATCACGTCAACGTCAGACGTGCTATCTGTCAAGACATCTTGAAAGAAGAAATGACAGCGTTTGACAGCTCTGTGAAGCTGTCAAACACTGACATTCTTTTTAGTTTGATGAGTCTTTGTGGTGAGGACTCAACAAACATTGAAAATAAGTAAATTTCAGATGTCTGATGGATCAGAGGGTCCATCAGCCATTACCTGAAATTGACAAGGTGGATGCCCACTCTCCCGATCCAGCACGGCTAAAGGCTGTAGAAGGACAAAAAGGTAAGTGAACACTTTTTTAAACTAATCACTCACCTCGCATACTTACCACTCCATACTTGCACCCATCACTCACCTCTATATCTTACTTCCAGGTGCCTCCAACCGCCGCAGACCTCCTCCAGGTCTCCTCCAACCCAACGGGGTTCTCTGAGGTCGGGAAACCTTCACTGTGAAGGTAAAATGGCACTAATCCTTTTTTCTGCCTTCTTAACTACCTATTAAGAGGCAGTTAAAAGGATTAAAAGCCTTTCCCGCCTCCAGGAGACAGGATCCGAAGCTGCACATCTTCCCGCCTCCTGGCAAGCGGGCACGGAGGCAGGAAGGGGGCGGGTTTACCATCCGCCCCCACTTTCTCCGATTTTACGTGCTGTCCCACCTCCATGCCCTCCTCCTCAGGGCTTGGAAAACCCAGCCTTATGTGTGTGTGTAGGGGGGGTTGCACTGCAGTCCTACACCCAGCCCCCACACCACCTTAACTTACCTGAATTTAGGCAGAGGAAGGCCACCCACCCCAGAGGAGCGGGGGATTAATTTAAATGGCAAATTTGCATTCCGATTATGTCATCAAGATGCACACGCCATTTTTACTGCGGGCCCGAGTAAGGCAGGATTCTGGCCACAGGAGGTCCAGGTAAGTTCAATTTTTTTTACTTTTTAAAGTTTCCTCCTGGTCACACAAGGTTACCTACTTTGGGCCTCCCTTGCCCCTCCCCTGATCGGGACTTTACATATAACTGCTTCCTCACTTACCTTGTCGGGACTGTTTCTGTGGGTCTCCAGTGACATCTGACACTCCCCATTGACAAAATCCAGCCTGTTAACTCTGTTTCTCTCTCCACAGATGATGTCTGACGTGCTGAGTATTTCCAGCATTTTCTGTTTTTATTTCAGATTTCCAGCATTCGCAGGATTTTGCTTTTGTATCCCTGCTTGTTTCGGGTGGGAGTGCTGGGAACCCATTTAAAGTTTATTCAGGCTGGCAAATGGCTGCACAATTTTCAATTGCTGGTCACCCATTTTTCTGGCTGGAACATATATATAATATAGAGAGGAATCCCCACTGGGAAACCAATGCTGCAGTTTAACAGTATCCTTTAGGGAAATTTACAAAACAGTCTCAAGTTAGACAGCCAAATGAAGCAAGGAGCCTTAAAAATAAAATGCAACAATAGCTTGACAAAATACCAATCTAAAGTAAAATTATGAGAACAGCACAATGAAGCGCAGTCATTCACTTTTAAGATTCCAGCATCAGCCTTCTGTAGCTGCTATTCTAAGTTATTCTTGCTTTACAGTGGTATTCATTAGATTGGAGGTTCGGGGGTGATTTTATCAATGGGGACGCGGTGGAGGAGGGAAAGCTGCTTGTTGGGTTTTACTCCCACCTCCATCGATGCCTGGCCAACCCACGCTATTTTCCCTTGATTGGCCTTGTTAAGCCCGCCCAGCGGGCTTAGCCGGCCAATTAAGGGAAAGCTGGTAACAGATGACGTCAGCCTACGACGCTTCATCTGTCAAGAATTTTTGACAGATGAATTGTCATCGTTTGACAGTTCTGTGAAGCTGTCAAATACTGACAATCTGTCTTCTAAGTTGAGACCTAGGACACAGGCTCACTTAGAAAGCTTTCCTGAGCAGAAAGCAGAAGGTTGCCGCATTTAAGAATGCAGCAGCCATTCTGCTTTCTCTGCCGGTGAGATGAGGCAGCTCCACAGCCTAAAGGGGTGAAGCCTGGAGGAAGAAGCAAAGGTAAGTAATCTTATTAAAATACTTTAGACTCACCTCACACACTTACCTCTCCACACTTGCACTGATCACTCACCTGCACACTGGACATCTCGGCCCCTCCGAACCCCGCAGACAAACGGCTCGCCTCGCTGACCCTGGTGGGGTTTCCCGATGTCAGGAAGCCCATACTTTAGGGCTCAAAATAGGGATGAGCCAAAAAACTGCCTGTTCACTAACCTGCTAGCAGTTAATTGCGATTAATCCAGTTCCCGCCTCAAGGAGACGGGACCCGGTGCGGGTCGGGTACCCAGCTCCTGGGAAGATGGCACGGAGGCGGGTTAGAGATGGGATGGGTACCCGCTCCCAGATTCTGCCATTTTCCTGGCAGTCCCACCTCCATACCTGCCTCCCCAGGGCTGGGAAAATCGCCCCCTTAGGGTCAAAATAATGGAATTTGGAACATATGACATAAATCTTTGCTAAATCCATCATTTGCATGGCTACACTTTAGTTACATTAGGCATATCTAAGAAACCTCCCTCATTTCTGGCAGAATTTAAGGCATTGCTTAAAAGGATCGTAAACCCATTGGTGCTGTCTGATTCCCAAGTTCTCCCCCCTCCCCCAACCCCCACCCATCTCATAGATAGATTGGCAGGGTTTACACACTAGTAAAGCATTTTGCAGTCATAGACTAAAATTGAAGCTCATTCCTTTCACTGCAAAACATTGCAACTTCAAACTGGACTCATTACTCCGCTGGCTGGAACAAACTTAAATACAAAATCTTTCTGTTGGTTGGAGATCTGAAAGCTGACTCTTATGCCCCCCAACCCCCTCCACCCCAGAATATAGGCTCCTTACAGAAGTACAATTCAAACTACTTTGGAATGATACTGAAACAAGAAACTGAATTCATCTTCTCTTAAATTAACCCAATTAGTGTCTTAAACTTGCTATGGTGCTTTCTCGAACATCTTGCACTTTGTGAAGGCTGCTGCAACCAATTTGTCTTGTAAAGGAAAAAGCCATATTCCAAGAGATACACCATCCTATGAGCAGATTTCTGATATTATTAATACATGACATACTGGGTTTAAAAGTCTGAAAAGCCTCAGCAACACAGGCTTCTGAGATGGGATGGTTTGATAACACAAAAGTTGTAAACACCACAAGCTTTTGAAATGGGAATTGGTTAAAAATACTAAAACAATGGCCCTATTGAAATAGCAGTTTGGCGCTTCCAGAAGGTCTGGAGTTTGGGAGAAACCCAAGTAAAGTGTTATAAACTAACACGCTGAACAGAAACACAGAAACATTAAAAGAGGCACGTGCCTTTGAAAAGATGACATCAAGTAAAAGAAACACCTGCTGGTCAAATAGTTTTTATGTTAAACTTGAAGAACAGGAAACACGATTATAATATAACCAACTAAGATGGCTAGGAAAACAAACACAATAGTTGAAGTGTCTTTAATTTACATGTTGTAAATATGATACCAACAGAGCACTTTGAAGATATGACTTCAATAGATGACACCAAGCAATCACATGGTTTTTGTATTGAACTTGGAACAGTTAGGAGACTCGAAATCTGTTACAAACAGTTAAGCCAATGTTAAGAATTGAATAGAAGTCCTTCGATAAGAACGGCATCAAATAAATACTACTGTCATATTGTGTTTTATGATAAGTTTTGAAACACCTAAACAACAAACAGAAGTCTGCAAGCTAACAGTTGAATTGGCAGTAAGCATAGAGAAAAGTCAACAGGAAAATTAATAGAGATAATTAGCTTACATCAGCAGAAAACTTCAAAGGATAAATCACTAAAAAAAGGTATACAAATAGAAGCTTTTCAGATAGACAGTCAGAAGTCACTGGAAAGGGGCAAAGCGATTCTCTCACTCTTCAGAGGCATCTCTGTAAGTTTTTAATACTTTGAGTTTTGGGGATCAGAGGTACTTTTAATTTGATTTTGGTGGATATTCTGGATTAGAATTAAGAATAAGAAATGTAAAAATGTAACGAAGTTAAGATTTGAGAATAAGGATCTCTGAGGATAAGAAATGTAAGCTACAGGAAACTTTTGTTTAACCGGAGGTTAAATGTCCGGAAAGCTCTATCTACTGGCAAAATTCAGGAGCCGTTTCCTATAAGTTTTTTTACTTCTCGTTGCTTTTTTTTCCAGTCAGGCTCTGCAAGGTCTAGCTGAAGCTGTTGCTTAGCTACAGAGACGCTTTTAAGCTGCGGCCGACTGTTTTGAAGCTGTTGCTAAGCAACAGGGTTTGTTGATTCACACGGAGCTCAAAAGCTCCGTATGTTTTAACATTAGCGCTGGTTTCTACGGCAGTTTTGATGGTATGGCACCAGCTCGGTCCCGTCAGTGCCGGATACCAGAAAGTTTACTGTATTTGTTTTTGAACTGTTAATGTTGCGACTGACAACAGCTGTTAATGGTATGTTGACTCTTAAATAAATCTATATATTTTTAGAATTGTCTGAAGTAGTGTTTCTGTATCAAACTCGCAAACTCAATTTCTGTACACTCTTTTGTGAGGAGTTGCAGAATTCTGGGGGGTATTCCGGACCCTCATAACATCCGGAAGATTACAGACTAGTTAAACTTATTAAAAGTGCTATCCGGAGGACGGCAACATCTTCACATCGTTCCTTTCTTTTAGGGAGAGATAGTCTGAACCTTTAGACCCAATTAAGCGTCTTATAGAATTCGACTATCTTTAGCTTTAGTTAAAGGTGAACGTCTGGGGAATACGCCTGATCTCGGGTAGCCCGAAAAGGGCTTGGACTAGTAATTATCCTTTAAGTCTGGTCTCTGAACTCATGATGTCTCATTTGAAAGTACCCTGTATGGCCTTAGCCCTGATATTAATTCAAATGTGGGTTCCGACTTGGGGGCAGTGGGGGGGCGGGGAGGATGGGGGGGAGGAGGGAGTGGAGATTGTGCGCGCGAGACCCGGGAAGTAAAGTTAGCAGGTCGGATACCCTGATTTTGACTGGATTGAATCATTACATTTTTCTTTCCAGGTTTTGTGTCTCCAAGCTGCTCACCGGGCGTGATGCGCACCCGCATGCTGCGATCTGAAGTCTGCTATTTAAAGGGCCAATGCAGAAATGGAATTTGGAGGAGGTGACTAGGATGGATTCACAAAGACCAAGGGCAGCGCCCAGATTTAATGATGCTTCCCCTGAATTACTGCTGGGTGCAGTCCAGAGCAGGAGTGACAGACCTTTCCCCAGCAATCAGAGGAAGAAAACTGCTGCTGTCACCAAGAAGGCATAGTTGGAGGTGGCTGAGGAGGTGACCAGCAGGAGCATTGTGTCCTGGTTTTGGAAGCAGTGCAGGAAGCAGTTTAATGACCTAACCAGGTCAGGAAAAGTGAGTATATTTGCTGATTCACCTATATCCTGCAGTTTAAAAATCCCACCCCCTCCTCTCACTCTGTCTTGCCAAGCGTACTCCATCACATCACTTTTCACACCCACTTAAGTTTCAGCACCACCCATCTTTTGTGGAGCAGGCTCGAGGGGCCAAGTGGCCTATTCCTGCTCCTATTTCTTATGTTCACTTTCTATGCACTTCCTCAACCCCCATTTATCCATCCACCGCTGCCACTCACCCCAATTCTTATACAATGTGATGCGTCTGTCTGATAGTCACCCTCACCGAATGCACTGCATCCATCGAGTGAATACGTGACCAACAGTCACTCGCAGGTTTGGTTTTTCGCCCCTTGTTGGAGAAGAGAATGCAAAACGCAAGGGAGAGGGACAGGACTGGAGGTAACCCACCACAAATAGTCCAGGTCACTGATGCAGAGGAGGATGTCATGGAGATAAGTGGCAGATCTGCATCCCGATCAATCAGAGATGGAGAGACTGGGAACTCGCAGATGGCTGGTGATAGAATAAAAAATATCTTTTGACACATGTACTGACTTTATTTCTGCAAGACTGAGTAAGGTGATTGTCAAGATTAATACTTTTCCAAGACTAATTCATATCACTTTCTTTTGTCTTCCTTTGTACGTAGAGGAAGAGTCACTAGAGATGCATAAGGACGATTCCTCGGAGGACCTCATTCCTTCTGAGGATGCACCATCACAGGACGTACAGCCATGCAACAGTGCAAATACTCGCATGTCAGTGGGTCCAGTTAGAGAGTGAGTTGGGTTTTTACTTGGTGACTCACAATTCACAAGTGGGCCGAGCAGACACTGATGGCAGGGACAGCTGCAGAGAGTTCACATCGGGAGACACAATCCTCTCCAAGCTCTGCTCAGCTGGACAAAGATGCTGAACCCCGGTGGCCATCGTTGAGAAGGAGAATGATAGGGGTATTTTAGCAATCTTGCGAGGTATGAACAGACGTGCCATGGACATTCTCCACAATAGGGGAGAGGATGGAGATGTCCAACTGAAACAGTAATGGATTGGAGGCAGAGGTAATTGTGAGATTGTCTGCCATGGAGAGAGTGGCTGCCTCCGTGGAGCTTCAAGCATAGCTCTCAAATGAGTCCATGCAGGTCATGACCACAGCCGTGTAGACTTTGGATGCTAACATGTCTGTTGTCCTCAACAGGATGACAGATACCTTATCCGTGGCATTACAATGCATCACTGATGTTTACCAAGCTGATCTGCAGCCAAGTGGTAAGAGTGATTTGGCGCTGGCCCAGGAGAAGTATGATGGCAAAAGGGGACATGGAAGTGGGAACTCCACTCAAAGCGCTCTCACTTCTCACCCATTGCCATTCCTCAGCCCTGCTACCTCGTCTCCCGATGGCTGAGTTTGCCCCTGCACAGATGCAGGTAGAGCAGATTTGATGCCGCAGAAACCCAGAGGTCGTAGGCTAAAAGCATCTCAGCGGTCATGGCAGGGATCTGAGCAGCCTGTTGCTACCTCTGCTGAAACCACAGGGAATTCTCTAGGAATGCAGTAGCAAGCGTTAATTCACCAAGGGTATGCACATGGGTGTTTGATAAAATTTTATCTTGCTAAGGTTCCTTTTTTTATAATGCAACATAAAATTTATTGATTTGCACTGTTATAAATCTCATCATTCATCAAGAAACTACTCGTGAAATAACGCTGGACGGCCAGCTGGTGGCGCCGTCCAAGGAGTATAAATACTCAGGCGTTGGCCCCAGCTTTCCAGGGACATTTTGTAAGACAAGGAACTAGTGAAGTATAACTAGACCTCCATGTTCTGAAACAAGTTGATTAAAGCCTTGCTTTATGCTCAAAACAAGTGCGCAGTGAGTTTTATTATGTCATGCACCACTTCCTTGTCTTTCCCACCATTGCGTTCTGAGTGGCAACTCGCCCTTTCAATTGTTTCATGGTGAATGTCAATAAATGACCGGACCCTGGGATGACTAGTTTGGCTATTCATTCGATGGCCTCCTGAGATGCCGAGTGGAGAAATGAGGTGCCTCCTGCAACAGATCTCAGTGGGCAGGTTGATGTGATGTGTTCCACGGTCTGGGACTCATGGCCACAGTTAGACTTCGAGTCATCCCTTGTGGAGCAGGTGGCCACATCGTCCATGCCATGTGTGGATTGGGTTAAGCGCTGTCCACTGTCTTTGAGG
Organism: Somniosus microcephalus; assembly: GCF_052327205.1. Lineage (NCBI taxonomy): Eukaryota > Metazoa > Chordata > Chondrichthyes > Squaliformes > Somniosidae > Somniosus > Somniosus microcephalus. The sequence continues at coordinate 160,206,587 of NC_140994.1, forward strand.
GAGGTCGAAGCCAGGGACCTCTGCTGTTGGGTCAGTGATGAGGTATTGGTTCTTTATGTTGCATGCATCCCATGATTCCGTCCATCTGGTTAGTGGGCTGATACCAGTGGCATGAATATTGGCTGCTGTTTCCCAAAATGGCCGGTGCGATTTTGTCAATTCTTTTGTGAATGGGAAGGCTGATGTTGCCCATGATTTTTTCCATCTCACGGAGCACGGTGGCATTGCGGTGAATGGTAGGTGGGGCAATGTGGGATAGCACTGGGAGCCACTCAGTTGGAGTGGACTTAAACACCCCTGACACCGTCCTCATGGCGGTGTTTAGCTGTACGTCCACAATCCTTATGTGACAACTGGAGGACCATGAGGCAGAGCAGTATTCTGCAGCAGAGTAGACTCGGACCACTGTTGCGGTGCGAAGTGTTCTGCCTGTGCTCCCCCACGATGTTCCAGTGAGTTTCCAGACCAGGTTCACCCTGGTATTTTACTTTTTGGCCGGTGTTGGTGAGGTAAGGCCGATAGGTGAGAGGAGGCCTCCGATCAGAAAATACGGCCCAATGAGTTCTTTCCCGATGGTGTTATCGTTCAGATGGAATGGGGACACAACTGTCTTCCCTGGATTGGGAGCAGAGGCACCAGGTCCAGAAGTTGCATTCCAGTAGGTCCAGGTTGTTTGTGAGCGTCCTACTTGCTTCCTCTAGTGTTGATGCCAGCGTCAGCAAAACAGATATTAAGAGCTACAAAAAAGGAGTATGAAAGGAAACTTGCAAAGGATATCAAAATCAACACATTTTTTTTACAATTATATTAGGAAAAAGAGGGTAGTCAGGAGCAATGTTGGCCCCTTAAAAGTTGAAAGCAGTGATATTATCAATGATAATAAGGAAATGGCGGGCGTTTTGAATAATTACTTTGCGTCAGTATTTACAGTAGAGGAAGAGGATAGCATGCCAGAAATCCCAAGGAAACTAAATCAGGGACAGGGACAGGGACTCAATAAAATTAATGCAAGTAAAATAACAGTAATGAAGAAAATAATGGCACTAAAGGGTGACAAATCCACAGGACCAGATGGTTGCCATTCCAGGGTTTTAAAGGAAGTAGGTGAGCACATTGCAGATGCCCTAACTATAATCTTCCAAAGTTCTTTCGATTCAGGAACCGTCCCTTTAGATTGGAAAATTTTGCATGTCACTCCGCTATTTAAAAATGGTGAGAGGGAAACCAGGGAATTATAGATCAGTTAGCCTAACATCTGTTGTTGGGAAATTGCTAGAGTCTATAATTAAGGATAGAGTGACTGAACACTTTGAAATTTTCAGTTGATCACAGAGAGCCAGCATGGATTTGTGCCTGACAAACCTGATTGAATTTTTTGAAGAGGTGACTAAAGTAGTGGGCAGGGGAATGTCTATGGATGTTATTTATATGGACTTCTAGAAGGCATTTGATAAAGTTCCACATAAGAGACTGTTAACTAAGGCAGAAGCCCATGGAATTGAGGGCAAATTATTGACCTGGTTAGGAAGTTGGCTGAGCGGCAGGAGACAGGCAGTAGGGATAATGGGTAGGTACTCAACTTGGTAGGATGTGGCTAGTGGTGTCTCGAAGGGATCTGTGTTGGGGCCTCAACTATTCACAGTATTTATTAACGAGTTAGATGATGGCATAGAAAGTCATATATCCAATTTTGCCAATGACACAAAGATAGGAGGAATTGTAGGTGGTGTAGATGGAAGCATTAACTTACAAAGGGTTATCGACAGATTAAGTGAATGGGCAAAACTGTGGCAAATGGATTTCAATGTAGGCAACTGTGAGGTCATTTACCTTGGACCTAAAAAGGATAGAACAGGATACTTTCTAAATGGTGAAAGGCTAAAAACAGTGGAGGTCCAAAGAGACGTGGGGGTCCAGGAACATAGATCATTAAAATGTCATGAACAGGTACAGAAAATAATCAAAAAGGCTAATGGGATGCTGGCCTTTAGATCTAGAGGTCTAGAATACAAGGGGTTAAATGTTCTGCTGCAACTACACAAAACCCTTGTTAGACCACACCTGGAGTACTGTGAGCAGTTCTGGGCACCACACCTTAGGAAAGCCTTGGAGCGAGTTCAGGTTTACCAGAATGATACCTGGACTTCAAGGGTTAAGATACGAGGAGAGATTACACAAATTAGGGTTGTATTCCCTAGAGTTTAGAAGGTTACGGGGTGATCTGATCGAAGTTTTCAAGATATTAAGGGGAACAGGTAGGGTTGATAGAGAGAAACTATTTCCACTGGTTGGGGAGTCTAGGACTAGGGGGCATAGTCTAAAAATTAGAGCCAGACCTTTCAGGAGTGAAATTAGGAAACACTTCTACACACAAAGGGTGGTAGAAGTTTGGAACTCTCTTCCGCAAACGGTAATTGATGCTAGATCGATTGTTAATTTTAAATCGGAGATTGATAGCTTCCTGTTAACCAAAGGTATTAAGGGATATGAGCCAAGGATATATGGAGCTAGATTGCAGATCAGCCATGATCTCATTGAATGGCGGAGCAGGCTCGAGGGGCTGAATGGCCGACTCCTGTTCCTATGTTCCTAGCATGCTATGTGATCGGCATAGGCAAACTTCTGGGATTTGATGCAGGGCATGTCCGCCATACATGAGTTGAAAAAGGCCGATGCGAGCACCGACCCCTGTGGCAGACTGTTGTTGAATGTCCTTGTTCAGCTGGTCTTGCCACCAAGATATATGTGGAACTTACCTGAGAGTCTTGCGGCATTGGATGATAATTGAAAGCTACAGTAGCAGGCCCTCGCGCCACACAGTGTTGTATGCCAATGACAAATCTATGAAGGCAACTCCAGTCTTCAGCTGCTTCTGAAACCCTGCCTCAATGTTGGTAGTGAGTGCAAGGACATTGTTAGAGCAGCTTCTTCCCTCTCTGAAGCCCACCTGCTCGTTTGGGAGTTTCTAAGGCCGGTTTTATCTAGTTAAGGATGAGCTGTTTGACCACCTTGTAGACCGTAGACAGAGGGCGATGGGCGGTAGCTTTTGGGATCGTTGGCTGGTTTTCCTGGCTTTAGGATAGCAATGACTTTGGAATGGCACCAAACTTCTGGGGTTATCCCATGTGTCAAGGATGTTGGATACGAGTTTGACCAGCCACATCCGTTCATTTGGGCCTTGGTTCTTGAGGAATTCTGGGTAGATGCCATCAATCCCGGAGGCTTTCCCAGACTTGGTGGCTGTCTGCGCTGTGTCCACCTCTGTGGGGGTGATGGCCGCCCAAAAGGGGGTGTGTGGAGTGGCTCTTTGCGGCGAGAGCTTAAGCAGCTTTTTCACTTTGCGTTTGTTTCGGTGGTAGTTGTTATCTTTGAGTTGGTTAGGAGGCGGGCCGCAATGGCATCTGCACTGACCTTTGGCACTACATGTGGGGGCAATGGTGTGGTGCCAAGCTGATGGAGCAGGTTCCAGGGTTTCCTGCTGGAGTGTGAGAAATCCAGTTTATCGGTGGTTTCCTCACCATCACGCTAATCTGCCTTCATCTAGGGAATCCATGAGTGCTGTTGCTGTATCTGGGTCTTGAGTGACAGTGAACTCTGCCAGCAGTCTCTCACTCTCCTGGGACCAGCATGGCATGTAATCTTTCCTGTAGCCCGCGTGGGATGCTTCAGCTGTCGAGCAAAATGGTTGTAGTAGTTTGGGGATGGAGGTATTCTCCAGATTGTGTCCTCATGAAGCCTTACAGGAGGTCCATCTTGGTTTCGAGACTGAGGAGACTAGCGGCACCTCGATCCCTACATGTACGGTGCTGGGTCGGTGTTGTGAGCGGGGAAGTTCTTAAAGTATCTTCCGGGAGCAGTTGAGCGGCCGTCCTTTGCTGTCACCGGTCGTGAAACAGAGGTCCGGTGAATATTCCTTTCGCCAGCGGGCAGAAAAAATGGTGCCTGGCTGTTTGGCAGCGTAGACGAGATGGATCTCGGAGGCCAGTGCCCAGTCCTCTAGCTTGGTCTACTTTTTGGTAGCCCCACATGTAGTGGTGGCTGTGGAAATCGCCGATGTAGATGGCTGGGTGGTTAGCAGTTGGTAGGACGATGATAGGCCATGACTCTGTCAGCAGCTTGTAGACGTTCACAACTGTTTGCTTGCCCACTCTGATTGTGATGGAAAATGATGAGCTGTCTGCCAGTGGGATATCTTCAGCTTCAGTAATTAGGCCGGCCTGGATGTATTTTGTGTGATATTGGCACACCATCATGTGGAATCCATGGATGGGTTGGGTTCAGAACGTAGGCAAGAACATCAATCATTTGCGTTCTAGGTTCCGTTGACAAGACTTCACACTTCGCTCTAGGCAGGCTTTAAGGTTGAGTTGATAAATGTGGAGTGCTGGGCCGATTATCTTGGTTGGTTGGTCCTGAAAGGGATATTCTGTTGACATATTCGATGCTTTCATGCTTTTCAGACTGGAAGGCTGCTTTCAGGTGTTCAGTTGTCTTCTTGATGACATTAGCTGGCAAGTTCTTAGTGAACTAGCACACACAGACAGACCACTTGCCATCTGCTCCTACATTACATCAGTGACTACACTTGAAAAAAGTACTTCATTGGCTGTAAAGCGCTTTGGGACGCTCGGTGGTTGTGAAAGGCGCTAAATAAATGTAAGTCTTTTTTCTTTTTGACGGGACCCATTTGGTGGATGTGCAATGGGTGTATGCATGTTTGAAGGATTGTTTTGTGCAAAGGGGTCGGGGGGGTGGCAGTGGGTAGCGATGTTGGTGGTGGCTTTCATTCGTTATTTGTTCCTGTTGGAATAACTAATTGAACTTTTCAGCTATGAGGGCATCCCTGGCATCCGGGCAGCAATGTACGCCGCGCCTTGGTCGTCCTTCACCTCTAACCCTCTCTGCTGTGCAATGTTGTGCAGGACGCAGCACACCACTATCATTCTGGACACCTTCGCTGGCGAGTACTGAAGGACGCCTCCAGACCTATCTAGGCACCTGAAGTGCATCTTCAACTTGCTGATGGCTTGCATGATAACACACCTGGTGGTCATCTGGCTCTTGTTGTAGTGCTCATGTGTCTCATTAGTGGGGTTCCTCATAGGTGTCATGAGCCAAGTTTGAAGGGGGTATCCCTTGTCACAAATAAGCTCCCAGAGATGTCAGGGAACATAGGGTCTAATGAGAGAGAGGAACTGAATGAAATCAGTATTTGTAGGGAAATGGTGTTAGGGAAATTGATGGGGTTGAAGGCCAATAAATCCCCAGTGCCTGATAATCTACATCCTAGGGTACTTAAGGAAGTGGCCCTAGAAATAGTAGATGCATTGCTGGTCATCTTCCAAAATTCTATAGACTCTGGAACAGTTCCCATGGATTGGAGGGTAGCTAATGTTACCCCACTGTTCAAAAAGGTGGTAGAGAAAAAATGGGGAATTATAGACCGGGAAGCCTGACATTGGTAGTGGGGAAAATGATAGAGTCCATTATAAAAGATGTAATAGCAGAGCACTTGGAAAACAGTGACAGGATCGGACAAAGTCAACATGGATTTACAAAAGGTAAATCATGCTTGACTAATCTACTGGAATTTTTTGAGGATGTAACTGGTAGAATAGATAAGGGAGAACCAGTGGATGTGGTGTATTTGGGCTTTCAGAAGGCTTTCAATAAGGTCCCGCATAAGAGACTAGCGTGTAATGTTAAAGCACATGGGATTGGGGGTAAGGTACTGACTTGGATAGAAAACTGGTTGGCAGACAGGAAGCAAAGAGTTGGAATAAACGGGTCTTTTTCCGAGTGGAAGGCAGTGACTAGTGGGGTACCGCAGGGATCGGCGCTAGGACCCCAGTTATTCACAATATATATTAATGATCTAGACGAGGGAACTACATGTAATATCTCCAAGTTTGCAGATGACACAAAGCTGGGTGGGCGTGTGTGCTGTGAGGAGGATGCAGAAAAACTCCAGTATGATTTGGACAGGTTGGGCGATTGGACAGATGCATGGCAGATGCAGTATAATGTAGTTAAATGCAAGGTTATCCACTTTGGTGGCAAAAACAGGAAGGCAGATTATTATCTGAACGGCAATAGATTGGGAAAAGGGGAAGTGCAACGAGACCTGGGTGTCCTTGTGCACCAGTCGCTGAAGGTAAGCATGCAGGTGCAGCAGATGGTTAAGAAGGCAAATGGTATGCTGGCCTTCATAGTGAGAGGATTCGAGTACAGGTGCAAGGATGTCTTGCTGCAGTTGCACAGGGCCTTGGTGAGACCACACCTTGAGTATTGTGTGCAGTTTTGGTCACCTTATCTGAGGATGGATGTTCTTGCCATGGAGGGAGTGCAGTGAACATTCAGAGACTGATACCTGGGATGGCAGGAATGACGTACGAAGAGAGATTGGGTCGATTAGGTTTATATTCGCTAGAGTTAAGAAGAATGAGAGGGGGTCTCATTGAAAGTTATAAAATTCTAAGAGGACTAGACAGATTAGATGCAGGAAGGCTGTTCCCGATGGCGGGGGAGTCCAGAACTAGGGGTCACAGTCTAAGGATACGAGGTAAGCCATTTAGGACTGAGATGAGGAGGAATTTCTTCACCCAGAGAGTGGTGGACCTGTGGAATTCTCTACCACAAAAGGCAGTAGAGGCCAATTCATTAAATATATTCAAGAAGGAGTTAGATATATTTCTGAAGGTTAAGGGGATCAAGGGATATGGGGAGAAAGCAGGGACAGGTTACTGAATTTGGATGATCAGCCATGATCGCATTGAATGGTGGAGCAGGCTCAAGGGCCGAATGGCCTACTCCTGCTCCTATGTTTCTATGTCTCCAATGAGCCAGCCCTTAAGTCTGTTTCCTGGAATGAAAAGGTCTGCAATGTTGGACTGCCGCAGTATGAAAGCATGATGACAGCTACCAGGGAATCTGGCACAGAGCTGCATGAACCTCTTCTTGTGGTTGAACATCCGCTGCATATTGATGGAATAAAATCCCTTGCAGTTGATAAAAACTCCTGGTTGCTGTGGTGGTCCTCGGATTGCCATGTGCATGCAATCGATGGCACCTTGTACCTGTACCACAAGCCATCTGTGACCTGCCATATACAGGCTGAGGGGCCCTCTAGATGTCGCTGGTGCCACACTGGAAGGAGCCAGAGGCAAAGAAGCTGAGGGCGGTGGTGACTTTGACAGTGACAGGCAACGCGTGGCCACCAGTTCCAGCAGGGAGCAGCTGTTCTTGAAGGAGGCTGCAGAAGTCAGCGACCACCTGCCTGTATCTGAGCCTGTAGAAGCACTGCTCTTCAGATAGATCAAGGAAGCTGAACTCTGTCAGTCAACCCTCTCAAGTGGGTTGTGTCCCCTGCGACCTCGGTCCCTCTGTTGTTCTCCTCTCTCCTGTTCTGCACCCCTCTCCTGTTCTGCACCCCTCTCCTGTGCATCTGCTGATCCCACCACAGCATGGCGTCACTGCCGTGGATGGTGATTCTCTTCCTCTTCTGATGTTGTGTCAAAAACATCCATGGCGCCTCCAATCCTGCTGGTGTCCGCTTCAAACCTCCAAACTTCTCAAAACCTCTTTGGTGTTAAGAACTCTCTGCTAAATGTTTGGCAGAGGGAACTGACAAAGCAGCTGTAAGCACTGTGCCTTTCTTGAGATCGGGCAATCTGAACATGAAGTGCACCTCAATCCCGCCTCCTTTTCACTGGTGAGTTTCCTGAGCCCTGGGAAACCCATGCTGGAGGCGTTAAATTCAAAAGAATGTTTAAATCAATTGAAAATCCCCTCATTACCATGTAATTATGATGTTAAATGCTGTGCTAATTGCCGATCCGCCTGTGCTAATGATAGCACCGACTGCAGCGAGCAGGTTACTCTCACGCAGCCAAACGCGCCTCAGTTAAACCCAGAGATCAGCGTGTTGGACCCGGGTTACGGTCATGCTTTAATTTTCTTCGATTTTTGCTTTCCACCCGACCCCAACCCACCTGTTCTTGGATGTTAAAATCCACCCCCCCCCCACCTTGAGTTACAGTTAGCATCATCAAAGTCATAGTTCTCCACAGCTTACTGTGTGCTCCTGATTCAGCAAAATGACAGTGAATGCTGAATTGGAACTTCTACATAAAAGAAACAGTACTGAGAGAGAGTTCTAAAGGCAGGATAAGTGGTGTGTCAAAATTAATCACTGGTTTCCTCTGCAGACTTTTAGAACTAATGTAAAACGTTGAGGTGCAGCTACGGCGGCTGTTGTGTTTCTGCCATAAACGTGGAGATTTTGCTTAAGGGCTAGCAATTCCTGCGGTGCTGCTCCAGTCATAATCTTGTGAAGGACTTTAAAAGACCGCATTCTTAACTATGCAGTAAGGTTTCAGATTTACTGTAAATATCTCGTTGGATAATGATGTCTTTTTCCTGGAAAGGGCATGCTGTTTTGGAGTGGCAGTTTTGGCTTGCAAAGTTTCTCATTTTAATTTGTGTAGTGTTTTTCTTCAATGTTATAATGTTGGAAACAGGCGGGCATAGAACAGCTTGATTGATTTAGTGACCTTGCGGGGGAACAAGAAGCTATGGTTCTTGAAGCTGCATAGAATCAAGATGCAGCCACGCCGCCCTGAAATTACACCTTGGGAGACCAGCATGTGAACACTTTAGTGTGTTTGTCTGAAATTTTAACCTGTTAATGTCCCACAGTGCCATATCTGTTCTGTAACTGTTTATAACAGAGACATTGCCCGTCTCTAGAAGATATTGTATAATATCGGAGGATTATCTTTTTTGTTGTTGCATCATGCCAGGCAATCAACAGAGAGGTAGCATAGAAACATAGAAAAATAGGAGCAGGAGTAGGCCATTCGGCCCTTCGCACCTGCTTTGCCATTCAATATGATCATGGCTGATACTCTATCTCAATACCATATTCCAATACCATCACTCAAATCATCTCCTCCATCCCAACGCCTACGTTTCCAGAGCAATATCTTCATTGCGAGCCCACACCTATATATGATCCATAAGAAACAACCAAACCTTTCAACAATTAAAAAAAAAATGTTGACAAACGAGGCAGGGGGGTGAATTTGCAGAGCAGAGGGAGGGAGTTCAAATCAAAAGAGAGTAATTAAGACATTAGTTGGACCCAATTTGGAGTACTGTACCGAGTTCTTGTCATCTAATTGTAGAAGAGTTGTTATTGCCCTTGAGAGAATAGAGAAGCACGTTTCAAAGGTGCTTCTGGGCACCCTGAGTTGAAGTTATGAGGAAAAGTTATGGATGTTTAGCTTGTTTACTTTGGACAAGATAAGCCTTAGGGATGACCTAACTAAAGTTTTCAAGATCATAAAAGGGATTCATTAAGTGGTGCAAATAAATTCTTTGCTATGGTGAAGGGTTAAATTATCAGTGGATACAAGCTAAATTTAGGAAGTTAAGAGTAATAAAGTAAAGTCAGCAAATTTGTTTTCCCACAAAGGTAATAAAATCATGAAATAAGTTACAAGGTAAGGCCACTGAAACAAACTGTATAAATGGGTCCAAGAAGCAACTTGGCGGCCAATTTTAACATTTGGCACAAAACGGGCATTCAGTCAGCGGGGCATGCTGTGAAGCCCCAGCCATTTTGAGGTCCAGGCCTCATATGCATGGATCCGGCTCTCTGTGCACACTAAACCTGTGCTGTGATGGAGCTCGCTGGCTGGGGAAAGTGGGAAATTAGTCAGCTCCTAAGCAGAGCCAGCCAACAATCCAGGCTTGTAAGGGGCAGCGTAATGACCAGCAGTTGGCCAGAGTATTTTTGTGGGGCCTGGGAGAGTCGACAAGATGAAAATGATTTCAGGCAATTTTTGAGTGGTCTCCAGTGGTCTCTTTCAGAACTGCTGGTTAGTCCAGTCAACGTTGGAAATGACTTTACTGATCCAGGTCATTGGAGAATTTGCAAAGTAGAAGGAAGGAAATTCACTTCATAAAAGTTAAAGCTTGCTGAGTTCTTGTGGTCTAGTCCAAATACAACAAGTTACATCACAAAGATATTACTTATGAGAAGTGATGCTCACTATTCCATTCAATTATTGTCTTAGATGTTGCAAGAAGCTGCATAATATATTGAAGAATTACGCTACCGTAGTTTCTTATTAGAAGCAAAGGATTACCTGCACAATGTCATATAGCTGCACAGATTGAAACAAAAACTAATTTTTTCACTGTAAATGTGACAGTTAATAGCTCTAATGACAGCACAGCTAAGACATGAGAGAGGATACATTATTAGAACCATAACATTCGTGGAAATACACATGAACAGTTGGATGCACTGGGGTCGATTTCCATTCAGCAGTCGGGAAGGAGGCGGGACTACAACTTTCGGGTTTTAGTCCCGCCTACATCGATGTCTGGCCAATCCATGCGATTTTCCCTTGATTGACCTTGTTGAGCCCGCCCAGCGGGCTCAGCAGGCCAATTAAGGACCACCCGGCAACAGGTGACGTCACAGACTGAAATTTCATCTGTCAAGAGGTCTTGACAGATGAAATATCAGTGTTTCACAGCTGTTTGAAGCTGTCAAACACTGACAGTCTGACTTCTAACCTGGACAGACTAGATGCAGGAAGGATGTTCCTGATGGTGGGGGAGTCCAGAACCAGGGGTCACAGTCTAAGGATAAGGGGTAAGCCATTTAGGACTGAGATGAGGAGGAATTTCTTCACCCAAAGAGTGATAAACCTGTGGAATTCTCTACCACACAAGGCAGTTGAGGCCAATTCATTAAATATATTCAAGAAGGAGTTAGATATATTTCTTAAGGCTAAATGGGTCAAGGGATATGGGGAGAAAACAGGGACAGGGTACTAAATTTCGGATGATCAGCCATGATATCAATAAATGGCAGCACAGGCTCGAGGGGCCAAATGGCCTACTCCTGCTCCTATCTTCTATGTTTCTATGTTTGTAAGATTGTTGAAGAATGCCATATTGCTTGCCTCTGAATGTACAATGTCCGGCAGTTTGCGTTGTCATAGAGCTGCTAAGTTGTACTAAGCATAGTAATGAGGCGCAATTCAATTTGTATGGAGTCTCTCTTGCTTTCATGATGCTGAAATAAGAAACATTCATGCATTATCTATCAGGCCACTGTCCAAAAATAAGAGGTTAAATTATGTACCACTAGATCGCTATAATTGTCAGTGAATTACTTTTCATTAAATTTGCATATATTTTTCTGAAAGCAGTTATCCACACAGGGAACACTTTCATTATACAGCACATTTAAATTCATTAGGTCTAACTGGTTCTTTTGAGAGTTACTTTCTTTGTTACTACACTGCATTAATGGCTATTCTTTAACTCCTCGGGTGAACACGCAGCAATATACCTCATCATAATATTCAGAGAAAATATGGCTGACTGTATCTGGGTAGAAATGTATTCTTTGTTGTCGACTTGAATGGTTGGGATAAGTAAGGCATTTGTGCAATCTGAGAAGAGTGTCCACATTGGGATTATGATCACTGTTGAGAAGCATCTCTGATCCCTTTGCTAAAACAGCTGAACGCAATGATTGGTGTTCATTAAAAAAATCATTATGCAGACTGGAATTTGAAGCCACAAAAATAATTGTAAAATTCAATTTTGTAGCTATGTCTAAAGGCGGAAGTCACACCCCCATCCACATCCATGGGGCTGTGGTGGAAAGGGTGGACAGCTTTAAGTTCCTCAGTGTCCACATCATGGAAGACCTCTCCTGGTCCCTCAATACCTCCTCTCTGGTGAAGAAGGCCCAGCAGCGCCTATATTTCCTAAGGAGGCTGAAGGGATGTAACCTGTCACCCCTGATCCTCTCTAACTTTTACCGCTGCACAATAGAGAGCATCCTGACGAACTGTATCACAATATGGTATGGCAGCCCAACGCATTACCGGCACCCGGCTACCAACCATAGAGCACATATACCAGAAACGTTGTTTACGGAGGTCACGGACCATCATCAAAGACCCTACCCACCCCAGCCACAGTCTGTTCGCCCTCCTGCCATCTGGGAGACGCTACAGATGCATTCGCACCCGAACAACCAGATTTAGGAACAGCTTCTTTCCCAGGGCTGTCATCCTACTGAACTCCACAAATAAACTCTAAAGCCTGCACATCTGCCAATGCACTTTATTATGGTTATGTTTATGTTAATGTATTACAAGCCAAATGAATGTTGAATGTTTAAATGTCTTAATCTAAATGTACACTCTCAGGAGCCGCAAGCCTACATTTCGTTGTACTGCACTTGTGCACTAACAATGACAATAAAGTTGATTATGATTATTATGATTATGTTTTATCTATATCTATATAAGACCTCTTCTGTCTGTCTGTCTGTCTGTCCGTTCTCTATACGTTCGAAAGTTATAGAGCATACCTACACGCGCGTCACATCAAAAGAAAGCTTACGATTACGTACCGGTCATAGGTGTATTTTCTTTTCCGCCAGACAAAAATCGTGCCCACAGTATCCCAAAAACGTTCAAAATTCCGCTCATTAAATGGGAAAAGTTCCGCTCATTTGCTCATTAGCATTGAGTGACGTGAAGGTTGACCAATCGTGCGGTCGAGCGACCTGACAGTTGACCGACGGTTGACCAAGCACTGCGTCTCGGGGGCGGGTTCATTGCGCGTGCGGGCGGGCCATCCTACAGTTGAGTGTTGAGTGACAGGATAATTGACCAATCCTACAGTTCAGTGACCTGATGGTTGACCAATCGGTGCATGTGTGGGCAGGCCTTATCATTCTGAACCGAGGTGAGTGGCCGCCATCTTGATTCTTCACGATTTTTTTCCCACACTTTCTGTGTGTTAGGGAACTAAGGAAAATAACAATTTATTTGAGTTTTAAATTGTATTTAGCAACAGTAGGAAATGAAGCGATCCCCTGCCCTTCGCCCGGAGGCTCGCCTACTTTGACGGCCATTTCGAGCGGCTGTGCCAGCGCCGGGCGCGGCCTAGCAACCCGGGATGCCTGGGCCTTGAGTTGCGGGCCGTGCCGGGAGCCGCTGCGCAAAAAACTTCCCCGCGACGTCAACAGCCCCGCCCCAGAGCCCGACCAAAAGCCACCAGGTCACCGGCCGCGGCGGGCCGTGTCGGGGGCTGCCATGCACAAACTTCGCCGTGGCGTCAACAGCCCCGCCCCAGAGCCCGACCCAAAGCCATCAGGTGATCGGCCGCGGCAGCCCAGTCTCTCTCTCTCACACTCCCAATCACTCTCTCTCACACTCCCAATCTCTCTCTCTCTCTCACACTCCCAATCTCTCTCTCTCACACTCCCAATCTCTCTCTCTCACACTCCCAATCTCTCTCTCTCTCTCACACTCCCAATCTCTCTCTCTCACACTCCCAATCTCTCTCTCTCTCTCACACTCCCAATCTCTCTCTCTCACACTCCCAATCTCTCTCTCTCTCTCACACTCCCAATCTCTCTCTCTCACGCTCCCAATCTCTCTCTCTCTCACACTCCCAAACTCTCTCTCTCACACTCCCAATCTCTCTCTCTCTCACACTCCCAATCTCTCTCTCTCTCACACTCCCAATCTCTCTCTCTCACACTCCCAATCTCTCTCTCTCTCTCACACTCCCAATCTCTCTCTCTCACACTCCCAATCTCTCTCTCTCTCTCACACTCCCAATCTCTCTCTCTCACGCTCCCAATCTCTCTCTCTCTCACACTCCCAAACTCTCTCTCTCACACTCCCAATCTCTCTCTCTCTCACACTCCCAATCTCTCTCTCTCTCACACTCCCAATCTCTCTCTCTCACACTCCCAATCTCTCTCTCTCACACTCCCAATCTCTCTCTCTCTCACATTCCCAATCTCTCTCTCTCTCACTCCCAGTCACTCTCTCTCACACTCCCAATCTCTCTCTCTCACACTCACAATCTCCCTCTCTCTCACACTCCCAACCTCTCTCTCACTCACACTCCCAATCTCTCTCTCTCACACTCCCAATCTCTCTCACTCACACACTCCCAATCTCTCTCTGTCACTTCCAATCTCTCCCTCTCTCACTCCCAATCTCTCTCTCTCACATTCCGAATCTCTCTCTCTCTCTCTCACACTCCCAATCTTTCTCTCTCTCTCTCACACTCCCAATCTCTCTCTCTCTCTCTCACACTCCCAATCTCTCTCTCTCTCACACTTCCAATCTCTCTCTCTCTCACACTCCCAATCTCTCTCTCTCTCACACACTCCCAATCTCTCTCTCTCTCACACTCACAATCTCTCTCTCTCTCACACTCCCAGTCTCTCTCTCTCACACTCCCAATCTCTCTCTCTCTCACACTCCCAATCTCTCTCTCTCACACTTCCAATCTGTCTCTCTCTCACACTCCCAATCTCTCTCTCTCACACTCCCAATCTCTCTCTCTCACACTCCCAATTTCTCTCTCTCTCACACTCCCAATCTCTCTCTCACACTCCCAATCTCTCTCTCTCTTATACTCCCAGTCTCTCTCTCTCACACTCCCAATCTCTCTCTCTCTCATACTCCCAGCCTCTCTCTCTCACACTCCCAGTCTCTCTCTCTCACACACTCCCAGTCTCTCTCTCTCACACACTCCCAGTCTCTCTCTCTCACACTCCCAACCTCTCTCTCTCACACTCCCACTCTCTCTCTCTCACACTCGCAGTCTCTCTCTCTCACACACTCCCAATCTCTCTCTCTCTCTCACACTCCCAATCTCTCTCTCTCTCACACTCCTACTCTCTCTCTCTCACACTCCCAGTCTCTCTCTCTCACACACTCCCAATCTCTCTCTCTCACACTCCCTATCTCTCTCACACTCCCAATCTCTCTCTCTCTCACACTCCCAATCACTCTCTCTCTCACACTCCCAATCTCTCTCTCTCACACTCCCAATCTCTCTCTCACACTCCCAGTCTCTCTCTCACACACTCGCAGTCTCTCTCTCTCTCACACTCCCAGTCTCTGTCTCTCACTCCCAATCTCTCTCTCTCTCACACTCCCAATCTCTCTCTCTCACACTCCCAATCTTTCTCTCTCTCACACTCCCAATCTCTCTCTCTCACACTCCCAATCTCTCTCTCTCTCACACTCCCAAACTCTCTCTCTCACACTCCCAATCTCTCTCTCTCTCACACTCCCAATCTCTCTCTCTCACACTCCCAATCTCTCTCTCTCTCACACTCCCAATCTCTCTCTCTCTCACACTCCCAATCTCTCTCTCTCACACTCCCAATCTCTCTCTCTCACACTCCCAATCTCTCTCCCTCTCACATTCCCAATCTCTCTCTCACTCCCAGTCACTCTCTCTCACACTCCCAATCTCTCTCTCTCACACTCCCAATCTCTCTCTCACACTCCCAGTCTCTCTCTCTCACACACTCCCAGTCTCTCTCTCTCTCACACTCCCAGTCTCTGTCTCTAACTCCCAATCTCTCTCTCTCTCACACTCCCAATCTCTCTCTCTCACACTCCCAATCTCTCTCTCTCACACTCCCAATCACTCTCTCTCTCTCTCTCACTCCCAATCTCTCTCTTTCACACTCCCAATCTCTCTCTCTGACACTCCCAATCTCTCTCTCTCACACTCCCAATCTCTCTCTGACACTCCCAAACTCTCTCTCTCTCTCACAGTCCCAATCTCTCTCTCTCATACACCCAACCTCTCTCTCTCTCACACTCCCAATCTCTCTCTCAGTTCAGTTCAGTTCAGTTCAAATGCTTTATTGGCATGAAAGTTTACAGAGAACCATATTGCCAAAGCTTACATAGCAAAAAGGTACAGTTTTCCAACATTCTGTAGGTGTCAATCGATTTGACATTTGTTGGGTATATACAATATTACTTTTAAACAATATTAATTTTAAACAGTCTTTCTACTTCATTTGGTATGTTCAATATTAATTTTAAACAGTCTTACTTTTAAACAGTCCTCAGGTTCTGACATGTTGTTACATATTTAGCCCCAAGGTATGGTCTGTCTCCTTCTCCTAGGACTAATCTCAATTTTGACAGATCATCCAATTCCTTGAAATCTGGGGTTGTTTGGCTTAGCTTGTTGAATAATATGTTTCTTGATGTGTTGAATTTTTCGCATTTTAGGAGGAAATGCATTTCTGTTTCAACCTCGCCAGCCAGACATTGATCGCATATTCTATTCTCTCTCGGCTGCCAGGATTTCTTGTATCTGCCTTTTTCAATTTCCAGTTGGTGGTCGCTTAGTCTGTACCTGGTGAGGGTCTGTCTCTGTTTTGTGTCTCTGATGGTCGTGAGGTAGTCTGCCAGTTTATAATCTCTTTTTAGGGCCCGGTAACATTCTAATCTGCTTTGGCTTTCGGTTATTTTGTTCCAATGTTCCAGGTAGGTTTCTTTGCATTTTTTAATGATTTGGTTCACTCGGATTGGTGTTTGGACGGCTGTGTTGGTCTGGGGCTGGTCAGGGTCCGGCTGAGTACTTAGTTTCAGTAGCAGCTGACTCAGGGGACTCTTTTCTGGGTTTAGCTCTTGGGTCTGAAAGGCTTTGAAATGAAGGGTGTCTGGGGAGCTAGATTTGAGGTGATTTAGGAAGTTTAGTGCTCGTTTTTGGATGTTTATTATCAGTGGGTATCTGCCTAGTTCGGCTCTGCATGCATTTGTTGGCGTTTTTCTTTGGGTGCGAAGGATGCTTCGGCAGAATTCTGCATGTAGGGCTTCTATTGTGTGTTTTTCCCATTTAGTGTAGCTTTGGTGATTTAGCGGGCCCCATACTTCACTACCGTACAGTGCAATGGGCAGGATTATGCTGTCAAAAATTTTGAGCCAGATTTTGATTGGGATTTGGATGTTGTAGAATTTTCTTTTTATTGCATATAGGGCTCTTCGGGCTTTTTCTTTTAGTGCATTCACTGCTATGCTGAAGCTCCCTGATGCTGTAATAGTTAGACCAAGGTAGGTGTAGCTCATAGTGTGTCCTATAGTGGTATCACTGAGGGTAAACTGGTATTTGTTTTCCTGACATCTGGGTCTTTTCTGAAAAATCATGATGTTGGTTTTCTTTAGATTTACTGTTAGAGCCCAATTTTGGCAGTATTTGTCGAGTAGGTCTAGTTGTTGCTGTAATCCCTGTTCTGTGGGAGACAGCAGAACCAGGTCGTCCGCATAGAACAGGGACTTCACTTCTCCATCCAGGAGACGGAGACCTGGTGACTCGCTTTGCTCCAGCATGTCTGCTAATTCATTTATGTATATGTTGAACAGGGTCGGGCTCAAATTGCAGCCCTGCCGGACGCCTCTTCTCTGGGTGAAGAAATCGGTGCGTTTGTCTCCAATTTTGACCCCGCATTTGTTTTTCAGATACATTGATTTAATAAGGTCATAGACTTTGCCCCCTATTCCACACTGAAGAAGTTTATAATAGAGCCCTTCGTGCCATATAGAGTCAAAGGCTTTCTTGAAGTCGATGAAACAGGCGAATATTTTCCCATTTTTTGTTTGGTGTTTATGTTTTTCAATGAGGGTGTGAAGGGTATAGATATGGTCGGCGGTGCGGTGTTTTGGAAGAAAGCCTATTTGGTTTTTTCTGAGGATATTATGTTTGTTAAGAAAATCAAGTAATCTACTATTTAGAATACTGCAGAATAACTTCCCTAGACAACTGTTGACACAGATGCCGCGGTAGTTATTTGGGTCTGATTTGTTTCCACTTTTATATATGGGGGAGATTAGTCCTTGGCACCAGATATCGGGAAAACAGCCTGAGCGTAATATGATGTTGAATAGTTTGAGTATCGCACCCTGCATCTCCATATTACTGAACTTTAGCATTTCATTTTTGATGTTGTCTGGGCCACAGGCTTTCTTTAGGTGGAGAGATTTTGTTTTTGTGGCCAGTTCTTTCCATGTGATTGGGGAGTCTAGAGGGTTTTGGTTGTCTTTAATTGTTGCTTCTAATGTGTGGAGTTTTTCTGTGACCTGATGTTGACTTGGGTTTGTTTTGTTTTTTGGGATGTCTTTGTAGAGGTTTTCAAAATGTGTTCTCCAGATGTCGCCATCTTGGATTGGTAATGCTTGCAATTGTGTTGTACTCAGGTTATTCCACATTTCCCAGAATTGTTTTGGATTGGTGGAGTTTTCAATTTCTTCGAGTATTTTGTGGGTATAATTTTGTGTTTTGTTCCTAATGGTGTGTTTATATCTTTTGAGGGTTTCATTGTATCTAGTACGTAGGTCCGGATTGTTTGGTTGCCGATGCTTTTGGTTTGATATTTTTCTCAGGTCTTTTCTGGCATTTTTGCATTCGTGGTCAAACCAATTGCATATTTTTATTTTGTCTTTTGTGATGCTTCCTCTTCTGTTTCACGAGGTCGGCTTTTACAGCTGCCTCATGGAAGATCATATTTATATCCTCTATGGCTGTGTTTACACCATCTCTGGTGATCTCATATAGATTTTCTTTAAATTTTGAAATTTTACTTGTGAGATCAGGTGAATTTAGTGCTGTGATGAATTTATCTCCACTGTCTGGGGCCCATCTGTATGTCTGGTTTATTTTATGTAGCTTACTGTGTTCCTTTTTTGTGTCTGTAGTTTGGGCAGAAAGTTTAAGGTACACATTTATTTGGTTATGGTCTGAGAGGGGGGATTGCTCCCTGACAGTGAATGCGTTGATATCGCAGGGGTCCAGGTCAGTGATTGTATAGTCCACCACACTAGACCCAAGAGTTGAGGAGTATGTGAGTCTCCCTAGGGAGTCCCCTCTGAACCTACCATTAACTATGTACAGGCCTAAGGCTCGGCAGAGTTGCACTACCTCCCTACCGCTTTTATTTATTTCACGATCAAGGTTGTTCCGATTTGCGATGGCTGGTGTGACATCTAAAGGGGTCTGGCCAAACACATGGTTGTTTCCCTGTGGGTCTATGAAGTCAGGTTCACAACCGGTCCTTGCATTTAGGTCCCCACATATTATCACCTTTCCTCTCTCTCTCACACTCCCAATCTCTCTCTCTCACACTCCCAATCTCTCTCTCTCACACTCCCAATCTCTCTCTCTCTCTCTCTCACTCCCAATCTCTCTCTCTCTCACACTCCCAATCTCTCTCTCTGACACTCCCAATCTCTCTCTCTCACATTCGCAATCTCTCTCTGACACTCCCAATCACTCTCTCTCTCTCATACTCCCAATCTCTCTCTCTCACACTCCCAATCTCTCTCTCTCACACACTCCCAATCTCTGTCTCTCTCACACTCCCAATCTCTCTCTCTCACACTCCCAATCTCTCTCTCTCTCACACTCCCAATCTCTCTCTCTCACACTCCCAATCTATCTCTCTCTCTCATACTCCCAATCTCTCTCTCTCACACTCCCAATCTCTCTCTCTCACACAATCCCAATCTCTGTCTCTCTCACACTCCCAATCTCTCTCTCTCACACTCCCAAATTCTCTCTCTCTCTCACTCCCAGTCTCTCTCTCTCTCACTCCCAATCTCTCTCTCTCACTCCCAGTTTCTCTCTCTCTCACACTCCCAATCTCTCTCTCTCACACACTCCCAATCTCTCTCTCTCTCACACTCACAATCTCTCTCTCTCTCACACTCCCAATCTCTCTCTCTCACACTCCCAATCTATCTCTCTCTCACACTCCAATCCCTCTCTCTCTCACACTCCCAATATATCTCTCTCTCACATTCCCAATCTCTCTCTCTCCCACACTCACAATCTCCCTCTCTCTCACACTCCGAACCTCTCTCTCACTCACACTCCCAATCTCTCTCTCTCACACTCCCAATCTCTCTCACTCACACACTCCCAATCTCTCTCTGTCACTTCCAATCTCTCTCTCTCTCACTCCAAATCTCTCCCTCTCTCACTCCCAATCTCTCTCTCTCTCTCACATTCCGAATCTCTCTCTCTCTCTCTCACACTCCCAATCTTTCTCTCTCTCTCTCACACTCCCAATCTCTGTCTCTCTCTCTCACACTCCCAATCTCTCTCTCTCTCACACTTCCAATCTCTCTCTCTCACACACTCCCAATCTCTCTCTCTCTCACACTCACAATCTCTCTCTCTCTCACACTCCCAGTCTCTCTCTCTCACACTCCCAATCTCTCTCTCTCTCACACTCCCAATCTCTCTCTCTCACACTTCCAATCTGTCTCTCTCTCACACTCCCAATCTCTCTCTCTCACACTCCCAATCTCTCTCTCTCACACTCCCAATTTCTCTCTCTCTCACACTCCCAATCTCTCTCTCACACTCCCAATCTCTCTCTCTCTCATACTCCCAGTCTCTCTCTCTCACACTCCCAATCTCTCTCTCTCTCATACTCCCAGCCTCTCTCTCTCACACTCCCAGTCTCTCTCTCTCACACACTCCCAGTCTCTCTCTCTCACACACTCCCAGTCTCTCTCTCTCACACTCCCAACCTCTCTCTCTCACACTCCCACTCTCTCTCTCTCACACTCGCAGTCTCTCTCTCTCACACACTCCCAATCTCTCTCTCTCTCTCACACTCCCAATCTCTCTCTCTCTCACACTCCTACTCTCTCTCTCTCACACTTCCAGTCTCTCTCTCTCACACACTCCCAATCTCTCTCTCTCACACTCCCTATCTCTCTCTCTCACACTCCCAATCTCTCTCTCTCTCACACTCCCAATCACTCTCTCTCTCACACTCCCAATCTCTCTCTCTCTCTCACTCCCAATCTCTCTCTCTCTCGCACTCCCAATCTCTCTCTCTCTCACACTCCCAATCTCTCTCTCTCACACTCCCAATCTCTCTCTCTCACACTCCCAATCTCTCTCTCTCTCTCTCTCACTCCCAATCTCTCTCTCTCTCACACTCCCAATCTCTCTCTCTGACACTCCCAATCTCTCTCTCTCACATTCGCAATCTCTCTCTGACACTCCCAATCACTCTTTCTCTCTCACAGTCCCAATCTCTCTCTCTCACTCTCCCAGTCTCTCTCTCTCACATTCCCAATCTCTCTCTCTCTCACATGCTCCCAATCTCTCTCTCTCTCACACTCCCAATCTCTCTCTCTCTCACACTCCCAATCTCTCTCTCTCACACTCCCAATCTCTCTCTCTCTCACTCTCCCAATCTCTCTCTCTCACACTCCCAATCTATCCAATTCCAATTTTTTCCAATTCAAATGCTTTATTGGCATGAAAGTTTACAGAGAACCATATTGCCAAAGCTTACATAGAAAAAAGGTACAGTTTTCCAACATTCTGTAGGTGACAATCGATTTGACATTTGTTGGGTACATACAATATTACTTTTAAACAATATTAATTTTAAACAGTCTTTGTACTTCATTTGGTACGTTCAATATTAATTTTAAACAGTCTTAATTTTAAACAGTCCTCAGGTTGTGACATGTTGTTACATATTTGGCCCCAAGGTATGGTCTGTCTCCTTCTCCCAGGACTAATCTCAATTTTGACAGGTCATCCAATTCCTTGAAATCTGGGGTTGTTTGGCTTAGCTTGTTGAATAATATGTTTCTTGATGTGTTGAATTTTTCGCATTTTAGGAGGAAATGCATTTCTGTTTCAACCTCGCCGGCCAGACATTGATCGCATATTCTATTCTCTCTAGGCTGCCAGGATTTCTTGTATCTGCCTTTTTCAATTTCCAGTTGGTGGTCGCTTAGTCTGTACCTGGTGAGGGTCTGTCTCTGTTTTGTGTCTCTGATGGTCGTGAGGTAGTCTGCCAGTTTATATTCTCTTTTTAGGGCCCGGTAACATTCTAATCTGCTTTGGCTTTCGGTTATTTTGTTCCAATGTTCCAGGTAGGTTTCTTTGCATTGTTTAATGATTTGGTTCACTCGGATTGGTGTTTGGACGGCTGTGTTGGTCTGGGGCTGGTCAGGGTCCAATCTCTCTCTCTCTCATACTCCCAGTCTCTCTCTCTCACACTCCCAATCTCTCTCTCTCTCATACTCCCAGTCTCTCTCTCTCACACTCCCAGTCTCTCTCTCTCACACACTCCCAGTCTCTCTCTCTCACACACTACCAGTCTCTCTCTCTCACACTCCCAATCTCTCTCTCTCACACTCCCACTCTCTCTCTCTCACACTCGCAGTCTCTCTCTCTCACACACTGCCAATCTCTCTCTCTCTCTCACACTCCCAATCTCTCTCTCTCTCACACTCCCACTCTCTCTCTCTCACACTCCCAGTCTCTCTCTCTCACACACTCCCAATCTCTCTCTCTCACACTCCCAATCTCTGTCTCTCTCACACTCCCAATCTCTCTCTCTCTTAAACTCCCAGTCTCTCTCTCTCACAGACTCCCAATCTCTCTCAATTTCAATTCAATTCAATTGAATTCAAATGCTTTATTGGCATGAAAGTTTACAGAGAACCATATTGCCAAAGCTTACACAACAAAAAAGTACAGTTTTCCAACATTCTGTAGGTGTCAAACAATTTTGACCCTTGTTGGGTACATACAATATTACTTTTAAACAATATTAATTTAAACAGTCTTTCTACATCATTGGGTACATTCAATATTAATTTTAAACAGTCCTCAGGTTGTGACATGTTGTTACATATTTGTCACCAAGGTATGGTCTGTCTCCTTCTCCCAGGACTAATCTTAATTTTGACAGGTCATCCAAATCCTTGAAATATGGGGTTGTTTGGCTGAGCTTGTTAACGAATATGTTTCTTGATGTGTTGAATTTTTCGCATTTTAGGAGGAAATGCATTTCTGTTTCAACCTCGCCGGTCAGACATTGATCGCATATTCTATTCTCTCTGGGCTGCCAGGATTTCTTGTATCTCCCTTTTTCAATTGCCAGTTGGTGGTCGCTTAGTCTTTACCTGGTGAGGGTCTGTCTCTGTTTTGTGTCTCTGATGGTCGAGAGATAGTCTGCCAGTTTATATTCTCTTTTTAGGGCCCGGTAACATTCTAATCTGCTTTGGCTTTTGGTTATTTTGTTCCAATGTTCCAGGTAGGTTTCTTTGCATTGTTTAATGATTTGGTTCACTGTGTTGGTCTGGGACTGGTCAGGGTCCGGCTGAGTAGGAGTACTTAGTTTCAGTAGCAGCTGACTCAGGGGACTCTTTTCTGGGTTTAGCTCTTGGGTCTGGAAGGCTTTAAAATGAAGGGTGTCTGGGGAGCTAGTTTTGAGGTGATTTAAGAATTTTAGTGCTCGTTTTTGGATGTTTATTATCAGTGGGTATCTGCCTAGTTCGGCTCTGCATGCATTTGTTGTTGTTTTCCTTTGGGTGCGAAGGATGCTTCGGCAAAATTCTGCATGTAGGGCTTCTATTGTGTGTTTTTCCCATTTTTTGTAGCTATGGTGATTTAGCGGGCCCCATACTTCACTACCGTACAGCGCAATGGGCAGGATTATGCTGTCAAATATTTTGAGCCAGATTTTGATTGGGATTTGGATGTTGTAGAATTTTCTTTTTATTGCATATAGGGCTCTTCGGGCTTTTTCTTTTAGTGCATTCACTGCTATGCTGAAGCTCCCTGATGCTGTAATGGTTAGACCAAGGTAAGTGTAGCTCATAGTGTGTCCTATGATGGTATCACTGAGAGTAAACTGGTATTTGTTTTTCTGACACCTGGGCCTTTTTTGAAAAATCATGATGTTGGTTTTCTTTAGATTTACTGTTAGAGCCCAGTTTTGGCAGTATTTGTCGAGTAGGTCTAGTTGTTGCTGTAATCCCTGTTCTGTGGGAGACAGCAGAACCAGGTCGTCCACATAGAACAGGGATTTCACTTCTCCATCCAGGAGACGGAGACCTGGTGACTCGCTTTGCTCCAGCATGTCTGCTAATTCATTTATGTATATGTTGAACAGGGTCGGGCTCAAATTGCAGCCCTGCCGGACGCCTCTTCTCTGGGTGAAGAAACCGGTGCGTTTGTCTCCAATTTTGACACCGCATTTATTTTTCAGATACATCGATTTAATAAGGTCATAGACTTTGCCCCCTATTCCGCAGTGAAGAAGTTTATAATAGAGCCCTTCGTGCCAGATAGAGTCAATGGCTTTCTTGAAGTCAATGAAACAAGCGAATATTTTCCCATTTTTTGTTTGGTGTATATGTTTTTCAATGAGAGTGTGAAGGGTATAGATATGGTCGGTGGTGCGGTGTTTTGGGAGAAAGCCTATTTGATTTTTTCTCAGGATATTATGTTTGTTAAGAAAATCCAGTAATCTACTATTTAGAATACTGCAGAATAATTTCCCTAGACAACTGTTGACACAGATGCCGCGGTAGTTATTTGGGTCTGATTTGTTTCCACTTTTATGTATTGGCGAGATGAGACCTTGGCACCAGATATCGGGAAAACAGCCTGAACGTAATATGATGTTGAATAACTTGAGTACCGCACCCCACATCTCCATATTGCTGAACTTGAGCATTTCATTTTTGATGTTGTCTGGACCACAGGCTTTCTTTAGGTGGAGAGATTTTGTTTTTGTGGCCAGTTCTTTCCATGTGATTGGGGAGTCTAGAGGGTTTTGGTTGTCTTTAATTGTTGCTTCTAATGTGTGGAGTTTTTCTGTGACATGATGTTGACTTGGGTTTGTTTCGTTTATTGGGATGTCTTTGTAGAGGTTTTCAAAGTGTGTTCTCCAGATGTCGCCACACATTCCCAATCTCTCTCTCCCTCACACTCCCAATCTATCTCTCTCTCGCACTCCAATCTCTCTCTCTCTCACACTCCCAATCTCTCTCTCTCTCACACTCCCAATCTCTCTCTCTCTCACACTCCCAATCTCCATCTCTCTCACACTCCCAGTCTCTCTCTCTCACACTCCCAATCTCTCTCTCTCTCACACTCCCAATATCTCTCTCTCTCACACTCCTAATCTCTCTCTCTCTCACACTCCCAATCTCCATCTCTCTCACACTTCCAGTCTCTCTCTCTCACACTCCCAATCTCGCTCCCTCTCACACTCCCAATCTCTCTCTCTCACACTCCCAATCTCTCTCTCTCACTCCCAGTTTCCCTTTCTCTCACACTCCCAATCTCTCTCTCTCTCACACACGCCCAATCTCTCTCTCTCTCACACTCACAATCTCTCTCTCTCTCACACTCCCAATCTCTCTCTCTCACACTCCCAATCTATCTCTCTCTCACACTCCAATCCCTCTCTCTCTCACACTCCCAATATCTCTCTCTCTCACATTCCCAATCTCTCTCTCTCTCACACTCACAATCTCCCTCTCTCTCACACTCCCAATCTCTCTCTCACTCACACTCCCAATCTCTCTCTCTCACACTCCCAATCTCTCTCACTCGCACACTCCCAATCTCTCTCTCTCACTCCCAATCTCTCTCTCTCTCACTCCCAATCTCTCTCTCTCTCACTCACAAACTCTCTCTCTCTCTCACATTCCCAATCTCTCTCTCTCTCTCTCACACTCCCAATCTCTCTCTCTCTCTCTCACACTCCCAATCTCTCTCTCTCACACTCCCAATCTCTCTCTCTCTCACACTTCCAATCTCTCTCTCTCTCACACTCCCAATCTCTCTCTCTCTCACACACTCCCGATCTCTCTCTCTCTCACACTCACAATCTCTCTCTCTCTCACACTCCCAGTCTCTCTCTCTCACACTCCCAATCTATCTCTCTCTCACACTCCAATCCCTCTCTCTCTCACACTCCCAATATCTCTCTCTCTCACATTCCCAGTCTCTCTCTCTCACACTCCCAATCTCTCTCACTCACACACTCCCAATCTCTCTCTGTCACTCCCAATCTCTCTCTCTCTCACTCCCAATCTCTCTCTCTCTCACTCCCAATCTCTCTCTCTCTCTCACATTCCCAATCTCTCTCTCTCTCTCTCACACTCCCAATCTCTCTCTCTCTCTCACACTCCCAATCTCTCTCTCACTCACACTTCCAATCTCTCTCTCTCTCACACTCCCAATCTCTCTCTCTCTCACACACTCCCAATCTCTCTCTCTCACACACTCACAATCTCTCTCTCACACTCCCAATCTCTCTCTCTCTCACACCCAATCACTCTCTCTCTCACACTCCCAATCTCTCTCTCTCTCACACTCCCAATCTCTCTCTCTCTCATACTCCCAGTCTCTCTCTCTCACACTCCCAATCTGTCTCTCTCACACTCCCAATCTCTCTCTCTCACACTCCCAATTTCTCTCTCTCTCACACTCCCAATCTCTCTCTCTCACACTCCCAATCCAATTCCAATTCCAATTCAAATGCTTTATTGGCATGAAAGTTTACAGAGAACCATATTGCCAAAGCTTACATAGCAAGAGGTACAGTTTTCCAACATTCTGTAGGTGTCAATCGATTTGACATTTGTTGGGTACATACAATATTACTTTTAAACAATATTAATTTTAAACAGTCTTTGTACTTCATTTGGTACGTTCAATATTAATTTTAAACAGTCTTAATTTTAAACAGTCCTCAGGTTGTGACATGTTGTTACATATTTGGCCCCAAGGTATGGTCTGTCTCCTTCTCCCAGGACTAATCTCAATTTTGACAGGTCATCCAATTCCTTGAAATCTGGGGTTGTTTGGCTTAGCTTGTTGAATAATATGTTTCTTGATGTGTTGAATTTTTCGCATTTTAGGAGGAAATGCATTTCTGTTTCAACCTCGCCGGCCAGACATTGATCGCATATTCTATTCTCTCTAGGCTGCCAGGATTTCTTGTATCTGCCTTTTTCAATTTCCAGTTGGTGGTCGCTTAGTCTGTACCTGGTGAGGGTCTGTCTCTGTTTTGTGTCTCTGATGGTCGTGAGGTAGTCTGCCAGTTTATATTCTCTTTTTAGGGCCCGGTAACATTCTAATCTGCTTTGGCTTTCGGTTATTTTGTTCCAATGTTCCAGGTAGGTTTCTTTGCATTGTTTAATAATTTGGTTCACTCGGATTGGTGTTTGGACGGCTGTGTTGGTCTGGGGCTGGTCAGGGTCCAATCTCTCTCTCTCTCATACTCCCAGTCTCTCTCTCTCACACACCCAATCTCTCTCTCTCTCATACTCCCAGTCTCTCTCTCTCACACTCCCAGTCTCTCTCTCTCACACACTCCCAGTCTCTCTCTCTCACACACTACCAGTCTCTCTCTCTCACACTCCCAATCTCTCTCTCTCACACTCCCACTCTCTCTCTCCCACACTCGCAGTCTCTCTCTCTCACACACTGCCAATCTCTCTCTCTCTCTCACACTCCCAATCTCTCTCTCTCTCACACTCCCACTCTCTCTCTCTCACACTCCCAGTCTCTCTCTCTCACACACTCCCAATCTCTCTCTCTCACACTCCCAATCTCTCTCTCTCACACTCCCAATCTCTCTCTCTCTCACACTCCCAATCACTCTCTCTCTCACACTCCCAATCTCTCTCTCTCTCTCACTCCCAGTCTCTCTCTCTCACACTCCCAATCTCTCTCTCTCACACTCCCAATCTCTCTCTCTCTCACACTCCCAATCTCTCTCTCTCTCACACTCCCAATCTCTCTCTCTCTCACACTCCCAATCTCTCTCTCTCTCACACCCCCAATCTCTCTCTCTCTCACACAACCAATCTCTCTCTCGCTCACACTTCCAATCCCTGTCTCTCTCACACTCCGAATCTCTCTCGCTCACACTCCCAATCTCTCTCTCTCACACTCCCAATCTCTGTCTCTCTCACACTCCCAATCTCTCTCTCTCTTAAACTCCCAGTCTCTCTCTCTCACAGACTCCCAATCTCTCTCTCTCTCACACATTCCCAATCTCTCTATCCCTCACACTCCCAATCTATCTCTCTCTCACACTCCAATCTCTCTCTCTCTCACACTCCCAATCTCTCTCTCTCTCACACTCGCAATCTCTCTCTCTCTCACACTCCCAATCTCCATCTCTCTCACACTCCCAGTCTCTCTCTCTCACACTCCCAATCTCTCTCTCCCTCACACTCCCAATATCTCTCTCTCTCACACTCCTAATCTCTCTCTCTCTCACACTCCCAATCTCCATCTCTCTCACACTCCCAGTCTCTCTCTCTCACACTCCCAACCTCGCTCCCTCTCACACTCCCAATCTCTCTCTCTCACACTCCCAATCTCTCTCTCTCACTCCCAGTTTCTCTCTCTCTCACACTCCCAATCTCTCTCTCACACACTCCCAATCTCTCTCTCTCTCACACTCACAATCTCTCTCTCTCTCACACTCCCAATCTCTCTCTCTCACACTCCCAATCTATCTCTCTCTCACACTCCAATCCCTCTCTCTCTCACACTCCCAATATCTCTCTCTCTCACATTCCCAATCTCTCTCTCTCTCACTCCCAATCTCTCTCTCTCTCTCACATTCCCAATCTCTCTCTCTCTCTCTCACACTCCCAATCTCTCTCTCTCTCTCTCACACTTCCAATCTCTCTCTCTCTCACACTCCCAATCTCTCTCTCTCTCACACTCCAAAATCTCTCTCTCTCTCACACACCAAATCTCTCTCTCGCTCACTCTCCCAATCTCTCTCTCTCTCACACTCCCAATCTCTCTCACTCACACTCCCAGTCTCTCTCTCTCTTAAACTCCCAGTCTCTCTCTCTCACACATTCCCAATCTCTCTCTCCCTCACACTCCCAATCTATCTCTCTCTCACACTCCAATCTCTCTCTCTCTCACACTCCCAATCTCTCTCTCTCTCACACTCCCAATCACTCTCGCTCACACTCCCAGTCTCTCTCTCTCTCAAACTCCCTGTCTCTCTCTCTCACAGACTCCCAATCTCTCTCTCTCTCACACATTCCCAATCTCTCTCTCTCTCACACTCCAATCTCTTTCTCATTCACACTCCCAATCTCTCTCTCTCACACTCCCAATCACTCTCTCTCTCACACTCCCAATCTCTCTCTCTCTCACACTCCCAATCTCTCTCTCTCTCACACTCCCAATCTCTCTCTCTCACACTCCCAATCTCTCTCTCTCTCACACTCCCAATCTCTCTCTCTCTCACACTTCCAAACTCTCTCTCTCTCACACTCCCAATCTCTCTCTCTCTCACACTCCCAATCTCTCTCTCTCTCTCATTCTCAATCTCTCTCTCTCTCACTCCCAATCTCTCTCTCTCACTCACACTCCCAATCTCTCTCTCTCTCTCACACTCCAAATCTCTCTCTCTCTCTCTCACACACTCCCAATCTCTCTCTCTCATACTCCCAGTCTCTCTCTCTCACACTCCCAATCTCTCTCTCACGCCCAACCTCTCTCTCTCACACTCCCAATCTCTCTCTCTCAGACTTCCAATCAAGTCAATTCAATTCAATTCAATTCAATTCAAATGCTTTATTGGCATGAAAGTTTACAGAGAACCATATTGCCAAAGCTTACATCGCAAAAAGGTACAGTTTTCCAACATTCTGTAGGTGTCAATCGATTTGACATTTGTTGGGTACATACAATATTACTTTTAAACAATATTAATTTTAAACAGTCTTTGTACTTCATTTGGTACGTTCAATATTAATTTTAAACAGTCTTAATTTTAAACAGTCCTCAGGTTGTGACATGTTGTTACATATTTGGCCCCAAGGTATGGTCTGTCTCCTTCTCCCAGGACTAATCTCAATTTTGACAGGTCATCCAATTCCTTGAAATCTGGGGTTGTTTGGCTTAGCTTGTTGAATAATATGTTTCTTGATGTGTTGAATTTTTCGCATTTTAGGAGGAAATGCATTTCTGTTTCAACCTCGCCGGCCAGACATTGATCGCATATTCTATTCTCTCTAGGCTGCCAGGATTTCTTGTATCTGCCTTTTTCAATTTCCAGTTGGTGGTCGCTTAGTCTGTACCTGGTGAGGGTCTGTCTCTGTTTTGTGTCTCTGATGGTCGTGAGGTAGTCTGCCAGTTTATAATCTCTTTTTAGGGCCCGGTAACATTCTAATCTGCTTTGGCTTTCGGTTATTTTGTTCCAATGTTCCAGGTAGGTTTCTTTGCATTGTTTAATGATTTGGTTCACTCGGATTGGTGTTTGGACGGCTGTGTTGGTCTGGGGCTGGTCAGGGTCCGGCTGAGTACTTAGTTTCAGTAGCAGCTGACTCAGGGGACTCTTTTCTGGGTTTAGCTCTTGGGCCTGAAAGGCTTTGAAATGAAGGGTGTCTGGGGAGCTAGATTTGAGGTGATTTAGGAAATTTAGTGCTCGTTTTTGGATGTTTATTATCAGTGGGTATCTGCCTAGTTCGGCTCTGCATGCATTTGTTGGCGTTTTTCTTTAGGTGCGAAGGATGCTTCAGCAGAATTCTGCATGTAGGGCTTCTATTGTGTGTTTTTCCCATTTAGTGTAGCTTTGGTGATTTAGCGGGCCCCATACTTCACTACCGTACAGTGCAATGGGCAGGATTATGCTGTCAAATATTTTGAGCCAGATTTTGATTGGGATTTGGATGTTGTAGAATTTTCTTTTTATTGCATATAGGGCTCTTCGTGCTTTTTCTTTTAGTGCATTCACTGCTATGCTGAAGCTCCCTGATGCTGTAATAGTTAGACCAAGGTAGGTGTCGCTCATAGTGTGTCCTATAGTGGTATCACTGAGGGTAAACTGGTATTTGTTTTCCTGACATCTGGGCCTTTTTTGAAAAATCATGATGTTGGTTTTCTTTAGATTTACTGTTAGAGCCCAATTTTGGCAGTATTTGTCGAGTAGGTCTCGTTGTTGCTGTAATCCCTCTTCTGTGGGAGACAGCAGAACCAGGTCATCCGCATAGAACAGGGATTTCACTTCTCCAACCAGGAGACGGAGACCTGGTGACTCGCTTTGCTCCAGCATGTCTGCTAATTCATTTATGTATATGTTGAACAGGGTCGGGCTCAAATTGCAGCCCTGCCAGACGCCTCTTCTCTGGGTGAAGAAATCGGTGCGTTTGTCTCCAATTTTGACCCCGCATTTGTTTTTCAGATACATTGATTTAATAAGGTCATAGACTTTGCCCCCTATTCCACACTGAAGAAGTTTATAATAGAGCCCTTCGTGCCATATAGAGTCAAAGGCTTTCTTGAAGTCGATGAAACAGGCGAATATTTTCCCATTTTTTGTTTGGTGTATATGTTTTTCAATGAGGGTGTGAAGGGTATAGATATGGTCGGCGGTGCGGTGTTTTGGAAGAAAGCCTATTTGGTTTTTTCTGAGGATATTATGTTTGTTAAGAAAATCAAGTAATCTGCTATTGAGAATACTGCAGAATAACTTCCCTAGACAACTGTTGACACAGATGCCGCGGTAGTTATTTGGGTCTGATTTGTTTCCACTTTTATATATGGGGGAGATTAGTCCTTGGCACCAGATATCGGGAAAACAGCCTGAACGTAATATGATGTTGAATAATTTGAGTACCGCACCCTGCATCTCCATATTGCTGAACTTGAGCATTTCATTTTTGATGTTGTCTGGGCCACAGGCTTTCTTTAGGTGGAGAGATTTTGTTTTTGTGGCCAGTTCTTTCCATGTGATTGGGGAGTCTAGAGGGTTTTGGTTGTCTTTAATTGTTGCTTCTAATGTGTGGAGTTTTTCTGTGACCTGATGTTGACTTGGGTTTGTTTCGTTTATTGGGATGTCTTTGTAGAGGTTTTCAAAATGTGTTCTCCAGATGTCGCCATCTTGGATTGGTAATGCTTGCAATTGTGTTGTACTCAGGTTATTCCACATTTCCCAGAATTGTTTTGGATTGGTGGAGTTTTCAATTTCTTCGAGTATTTTGTGGGTACAGTTTTGTGTTTTGTTCCTAATGGTGTGTTTATATCTTTTGAGGGTTTCATTGTATCTAGTACGTAGGTCCGGATTGTTTGGTTGGCGATGCTTTTGGTTTGATATTTTTCTCAGGTCTTTTCTGGCATTTTTGCATTCGTGGTCAAACCATTTCTTATTTTTATTTTGTCTTTTGTGACGCTTCCTCTTCTGTTTCACAAGGTCGACTTTTACAGCTGCCTCATGGAAGATCATATTTATATCCTCTATGGCCATGTTTACACCATCTCTGGTGATCTCGTATGGGTTTTCTTTAAATTTTGATATTTTACTTGTGAGATCAGGTGACTTTAGTGCTGTGATGAATTTTTCTCCACTGTCTGGGGCCCATCTGTATGTCTGGTTTATTTTATGCAGCTTACTGGGTTCTTTTTTTGTGTCTGTAGTTTGGGCAGAAAGTTTAAGGTACATATTTATTTGGTTATGGTCTGAGAGGGGGGATTGCTGCCTGACAGTGAATGAGTTGATATCGCAGGGGTCCAGGTCAGTGATTGTATAGTCCACCACACTAGACCCAAGAGTTGAGGAGTATGTGAGTCTCCCTAGGGAGTCCCCTCTGAACCTACCGTTAACTATGTTAATCTCTCTCTCTCGCACTTCCAATCTCTCTCTCTCTCACACTCCCAATCAATCTCTCTCTCACACTCCCAATCTCTCTCTCTCTCACACTCCCAATCTCTCTCTCTCACACTCCCAATCACTCTCTCTCTCTCCCAATCACTCTCTCTCTCACACTCCCAACTCTCTCTCTGACACTCCCAATCTCTCTCTCTCTCACACTCCCAATCTCTCTCTCGCTCACACTCCCAATCTCTCTCTCTCTCACACTCCCAATCTCTCTCTCTCACTCCCAATCTCTCTCTCTCTCACACTCCCAATCTCTCTCTCTCACACTCCCAATCTCTCTCTCTCTCTCTCACACTCCCAATCTCACTCTCTCACACTCCCAATCTCCCTCTCTCTCACACTCCCAATCTCTCTCTCTCACACTCCCAATCTCTCTCTCTCTCACACTCCCAATCTCACTCTCTCTCACACTCCCAATCTCTCTCTCTCTCACACTCCCAATCTCTCTCTCGCTCACACTCCCAATCTCTCTCTCTCTCACACTCCCAATCTCTCTGTCTCTCACACTCGCAATCTCTCTCTCACTCACACTCCCAATCTCTCTCTCTCTCACACT
Source organism: Somniosus microcephalus (assembly GCF_052327205.1). Classification (NCBI taxonomy): domain Eukaryota; kingdom Metazoa; phylum Chordata; class Chondrichthyes; order Squaliformes; family Somniosidae; genus Somniosus; species Somniosus microcephalus. The sequence goes on from NC_140994.1 coordinate 160,239,490, forward strand.
CCCAATCTCTCTCTCTCTCACACTCCCAATCTCTCTCTCTCTCAGGCTCCCAATCTCTCTCCCTCACACACTCCCAGTCTCTCTCTCTCACACACTCCCAGTCTCTCTCTCTCACACTCCCAATCTCTCTCTCTCACACTCCCACTCTCACTCTCTCACACTCGCAGTCTCTCTCTCTCACACATTCCCAATCTCTCTCTCTCTCTCACACTCCCAATCTCTCTCTCTCTCACACTCCCACTCTCTCTCTCTCACATTCCCAGTCTCTCTCTCTCACACACTCCCAATCTCCCTCTCTCACACTCCCAATCTCTCTCTCTCTCTCACACTCCCAATCTCTCTCTCTCTCTCACACTCCCAATCTCTCTCTCTCTCACACTCCCAATCACTCTCACTCTCACACTCCCAATCTCTCTCTCTCTCTCACTCCCAGTCTCTCTCTCTCACACTCCCAATCTCTCTCTCTCACACTCCCAATCTCTCTCTCTCTCACACTCCCAATCTCTCTCTCTCTCACACTCCCAATCTCTCTCTCTCTCACACTCCCAATCTCTCGCTCTCTCACACAACCAATCTCTCTCTCGCTCACACTCCCAATCTCTGTCTCTCTCACACTCCGAATCTCTCTCGCTCACACTCCCAGTCTCTCTCTCTCTTAAACTCCCAGTCTCTCTCTCTCACAGACTCCCAATCTCTCTCTCCCTCACACTCCCAATCTATCTCTCTCTCACACTCCAATCTCTCTCTCTCTCACACTCCCAATCTCTCTCTCTGTCACACTCCCAATCTCCATCTCTCTCACACTCCCAGTCTCTCTCTCTCACACTCCCAATCTCGCTCCCTCTCACACTCCCAATCTCTCTCTATCACACTCCCAATCTCTATCTCACACTCCCAATCTCTCTCTCTCTCACACTCCCAATCTCCCTCTCTCTCACACTCCCAATCTCTCTCTCTCTCTCTCACACTCACAATCTCTCTCTCTCTCACACACCCAAACTCTATATCTGACACTCCCAATCTCTCTCATCTCACACTCCCAATCTCTCTCTCTCTCACACTCCCAATCTCTCGCTCTCTCACACAACCAATCTCTCTCTCGCTCACACTCCCAATCTCTGTCTCTCACACTCCCACTCTCACTCTCTCACACTCGCAGTCTCTCTCTCTCACACATTCCCAATCTCTCTCTCTCTCTCACACTCCCAATCTCTCTCTCTCTCACACTCCCACTCTCTCTCTCTCACATTCCCAGTCTCTCTCTCTCACACACTCCCAATCTCCCTCTCTCACACTCCCAATCTCTCTCTCTCTCTCACACTCCCAATCTCTCTCTCTCTCTCACACTCCCAATCTCTCTCTCTCTCACACTCCCAATCACTCTCACTCTCACACTCCCAATCTCTCTCTCTCTCTCACTCCCAGTCTCTCTCTCTCACACTCCCAATCTCTCTCTCTCACACTCCCAATCTCTCTCTCTCTCACACTCCCAATCTCTCTCTCTCTCACACTCCCAATCTCTCTCTCTCTCACACTCCCAATCTCTCGCTCTCTCACACAACCAATCTCTCTCTCGCTCACACTCCCAATCTATCTCTCTCTGTCACACTCCCAATCTCCATCTCTCTCACACTCCCAGTCTCTCTCTCTCACACTCCCAATCTCCCTCTCTCTCACACTCCCAATCTCTCTCTCTCTCTCTCACACTCACAATCTCTCTCTCTCTCACACACCCAAACTCTATATCTGACACTCCCAATCTCTCTCATCTCACACTCCCAATCTCTCTCTCTCTCACACTCCCAATCTCTCGCTCTCTCACACAACCAATCTCTCTCTCGCTCACACTCCCAATCTCTGTCTCTCTCACACTCCGAATCTCTCTCGCTCACACTCCCAGTCTCTCTCTCTCTTAAACTCCCAGTCTCTCTCTCTCACAGACTCCCAATCTCTCTCTCCCTCACACTCCCAATCTATCTCTCTCTCACACTCCAATCTCTCTCTCTCTCACACTCCCAATCTCTCTCTCTGTCACACTCCCAATCTCCATCTCTCTCACACTCCCAGTCTCTCTCTCTCACACTCCCAATCTCGCTCCCTCTCACACTCCCAATCTCTCTCTATCACACTCCCAATCTCTATCTCACACTCCCAATCTCTCTCTCTCTCACACTCCCAATCTCCCTCTCTCTCACACTCCCAATCTCTCTCTCTCTCTCTCACACTCACAATCTCTCTCTCTCTCACACACCCAAACTCTATATCTGACACTCCCAATCTCTCTCATCTCACACTCCCAATCTCTCTCATCTCACACTCCCAAACTCTCTCTCTCACACTCCCAATCTCTCTCTCTCTCACTCTCCCAATCTCTCTCTCACACTCCCAATCTCTCTCTCTCTCACTGCCAGTCTCTCTCTCTCTCACTCCCATTCTCTCTCTCTCTCACACTCCCAATCTCTCTCTCTCTCACACTCTCAATCTCTCTCTCTCTCACTCCCAGTCTCTCTCTCACACTCCCAGTCTCTCTCTCACATACTCCCAGTCTCTCTCTCTCACACTCCCAATCTCTCTCTGTCTCACACTCCCAATCTCTCTCTCTCTCACTCCCAATCTCTCTCTCTCTCACACTCCCAATCCAATTCAATTTCCAATTCCAATTCAAATGCTTTATTGGCATGAAAGTTTGCAGAGAACCATATTGACAAAGCTTACATAGCAAAAAGGTACAGTTTTCCAACATTCTGTAGGTGTCAATCGATTTGACATTTGTTGGGTACATACAATATTACTTTTAAACAATATTAATTTTAAACAGTCTTTCTACTTCATTTGGTACGTTCAATATTAATTATAAACAGTCTTACTTTTAAACAGTCCTCAGGTTGTGACATGTTGTTACATATTTGGCCCCAAGGTATGGTCTGTCTCCTTCTCCCAGGACTAATCTCAATTTTGACAGGTCATCCAATTCCTTGAAATCTGGGGTTGTTTGGCTTAGCTTGTTGAATAATATGTTTCTTGATGTGTTGAATTTTTCGCATTTTAGGAGGAAATGCATTTCTGTTTCAACCTCGCCGGCCAGACATTGATCGCATATTCTATTCTCTCTAGGCTGCCAGGATTTCTTGTATCTGCCTTTTTCAATTTCCAGTTGGTGGTCGCTTAGTCTGTACCTGGTGAGGGTCTGTCTCTGTTTTGTGTCTCTGATGGTCGTGAGGTAGTCTGCCAGTTTATAATCTCTTTTTAGGGCCCGGTAACATTCTAATCTGCTTTGGCTTTCGGTTATTTTGTTCCAATGTTCCAGGTAGGTTTCTTTGCATTGTTTAATGATTTGGTTCACTCGGATTGGTGTTTGGACGGCTGTGTTGGTCTGGGGCTGGTCAGGGTCCGGCTGAGTACTTAGTTTCAGTAGCAGCTGACTCAGGGGACTCTTTTCTGGGTTTAGCTCTTGGGTCTGAAAGGCTTTGAAATGAAGGGTGTCTGGGGAGCTAGATTTGAGGTGATTTAGGAAATTTAGTGCTCGTTTTTGGATGTTTATTATCAGTGGGTATCTGCCTAGTTCGGCTCTGCATGCATTTGTTGGCGTTTTTCTTTAGGTGCGAAGGATGCTTCAGCAGAATTCTGCATGTAGGGCTTCTATTGTGTGTTTTTCCCATTTAGTGTAGCTTTGGTGATTTAGCGGGCCCCATACTTCACTACCGTACAGTGCAATGGGCAGGATTATGCTGTCAAATATTTTGAGCCAGATTTTGATTGGGATTTGGATGTTGTAGAATTTTCTTTTTATTGCATATAGGGCTCTTCGTGCTTTTTCTTTTAGTGCATTCACTGCTATGCTGAAGCTCCCTGATGCTGTAATAGTTAGACCAAGGTAGGTGTCGCTCATAGTGTGTCCTATAGTGGTATCACTGAGGGTAAACTGGTATTTGTTTTCCTGACATCTGGGCCTTTTTTGAAAAATCATGATGTTGGTTTTCTTTAGATTTACTGTTAGAGCCCAATTTTGGCAGTATTTGTCGAGTAGGTCTCGTTGTTGCTGTAATCCCTCTTCTGTGGGAGACAGCAGAACCAGGTCATCCGCATAGAACAGGGATTTCACTTCTCCAACCAGGAGACGGAGACCTGGTGACTCGCTTTGCTCCAGCATGTCTGCTAATTCATTTATGTATATGTTGAACAGGGTCGGGCTCAAATTGCAGCCCTGCCAGACGCCTCTTCTCTGGGTGAAGAAATCGGTGCGTTTGTCTCCAATTTTGACCCCGCATTTGTTTTTCAGATACATTGATTTAATAAGGTCATAGACTTTGCCCCCTATTCCACACTGAAGAAGTTTATAATAGAGCCCTTCGTGCCATATAGAGTCAAAGGCTTTCTTGAAGTCGATGAAACAGGCGAATATTTTCCCATTTTTTGTTTGGTGTATATGTTTTTCAATGAGGGTGTGAAGGGTATAGATATGGTCGGCGGTGCGGTGTTTTGGAAGAAAGCCTATTTGGTTTTTTCTGAGGATATTATGTTTGTTAAGAAAATCAAGTAATCTACTATTTAGAATACTGCAGAATAACTTCCCTAGACAACTGTTGACACAGATGCCACGGTAGTTATTTGGGTCTGATTTGTTTCCACTTTTATATATGGGGGAGATTAGTCCTTGGCACCAGATATCGGGAAAACAGCCTGAACGTAATATGATGTTGAATAATTTGAGTACCGCACCCTGCATCTCCATATTGCTGAACTTGAGCATTTCATTTTTGATGTTGTCTGGGCCACAGGCTTTCTTTAGGTGGAGAGATTTTGTTTTTGTGGCCAGTTCTTTCCATGTGATTGGGGAGTCTAGAGGGTTTTGGTTGTCTTTAATTGTTGCTTCTAATGTGTGGAGTTTTTCTGTGACCTGATGTTGACTTGGGTTTGTTTCGTTTATTGGGATGTCTTTGTAGAGGTTTTCAAAATGTGTTCTCCAGATGTCGCCATCTTGGATTGGTAATGCTTGCAATTGTGTTGTACTCAGGTTATTCCACATTTCCCAGAATTGTTTTGGATTGGTGGAGTTTTCAATTTCTTCGAGTATTTTGTGGGTACAGTTTTGTGTTTTGTTCCTAATGGTGTTCATTGTATCTAGTACGTAGGTCCGGATTGTTTGGTTGGCGATGCTTTTGGTTTGATATTTTTCTCAGGTCTTTTCTGGCATTTTTGCATTCGTGGTCAAACCATTTCTTATTTTTATTTTGTCTTTTGTGACGCTTCCTCTTCTGTTTCACAAGGTCGACTTTTACAGCTGCCTCATGGAAGATTATATTTATATCCTCTATGGCCATGTTTACACCATCTCTGGTGATCTCGTATGGGTTTTCTTTAAATTTTGATATTTTACTTGTGAGATCAGGTGACTTTAGTGCTGTGATGAATTTTTCTCCACTGTCTGGGGCCCATCTGTATGTCTGGTTTATTTTATGCAGCTTACTGGGTTCTTTTTTTGTGTCTGTAGTTTGGGCAGAAAGTTTAAGGTACATATTTATTTGGTTATGGTCTGAGAGGGGGGATTGCTGCCTGACAGTGAATGAGTTGATATCGCAGGGGTCCAGGTCAGTGATTGTATAGTCCACCACACTAGACCCAAGAGTTGAGGAGTATGTGAGTCTCCCTAGGGAGTCCCCTCTGAACCTACCGTTAACTATGTTAATCTCTCTCTCTCGCACTTCCAATCTCTCTCTCTCTCACACTCCCAATCACTCTCTCTCTCACACTCCCAATCTCTCTCTCTCTCACACTCCCAATCTCTCTCTCTCACACTCCCAATCACTCTCTCTCTCTCCCAATCACTCTCTCTCTCACACTCCCAACTCTCTCTCTGACACTCCCAATCTCTCTCTCTCTCACACTCCCAATCTCTCTCTCGCTCACACTCCCAATCTCTCTCTCTCTCACACTCCCAATCTCTCTCTCTCACTCCCAATCTCTCTCTCTCTCACACTCCCAAGCTCTCTCTCTCACACTCCCAATCTCTCTCTCTCTCTCTCACACTCCCAATCTCACTCTCTCACACTCCCAATCTCCCTCTCTCTCACACTCCCAATCTCTCTCTCTCACACTCCCAATCTCTCTCTCTCTCACACTCCCAATCTCACTCTCTCTCACACTCCCAATCTCTCTCTCTCTCACACTCCCAATCTCTCTCTCGCTCACACTCCCAATCTCTCTCTCTCTCGCACTCCCAATCTCTCTGTCTCTCACACTCGCAATCTCTCTCTCACTCACACTCCCAATCTCTCTCTCTCTCACACTCCCAATCTCTCTCTCTCTCACACTCCCAATCTCTCTCTCTCTCAGGCTCCCAATCTCTCTCCCTCTCACACTCCCAATCTCTCTCTCACACTCCCAATCTCTCTCTCTCACACTCCCAATCTCTCTCTCTCACACTCCCAATCATTCTCTCTCTCTCCCAATCTCTCTCTCTCTCACACTCCCAATCTCTCTCTCTGACACTCACAATCTCTCTCTCTCTCTCACACTCCCAATCTCTCTCTCTCTCTCACTCCCAATCTCTCTCTCTCACACTCCCAATCTCTCTCTCTCTCACACTCCCAATCTCTCTCTCTCTCACACTCCCAATCTCTCTCTCTCTCACACCCCCAGTCTCTCTCTCTCACACACTCCCAGTCTCTCTCTCTCACACTCCCAGTCTCTCTCTCTCACACTCCCAATCTCTCTCTCTCACCCTCCCAATCTCTCTCTCTCTCTCACTCCCAACCTCTCTCTCTCTCACACTCCCTATCTCTCTCTCTATCACACTCCCAATCTCTCTCTCTCTCACACTCCCAACTCTCTCTCTCTCACACTCCCAATCTCACTCTCTCTCACACTCCCAATCTCTCTCTCTCTCCCACTCCCAGTCTCTCTCTCTCACACACTCCCAGTCTCTCTCTTTCACACTCCCAGTCTCTCTCTCTCTCGCACTCCCAAACTCTCTCTCTCAGACTCCCAATCTCTCTCTCTCGCACTTCCAATCTCTCTCTCTCTCACACTCCCAATCTCTCTCTCTCTCACACTCCCAATCTCTCTCTCTCTCACACTCCCAATCTCTCTCTCTCTCACACTCCCAGTCTCTCTCTCTCACACACTCCCAGTCTCTCTCTCTCTTGCACTCCCAATCTCTCTCTCTCGCTCTCCCCACTTCTCTCTCTCGCACTTCCAATCTCTTTCTCTCTCACACTGCCAATCTCTCTCTCTCTCTCTCTCACTCCCAATCTCTCTCCCTCTCACACTCCCAATATCTCTCTCTCTCACACTCCCAATCTCTCTCTCACACACTCCCAGTCTCTCTCTCTCTCTCACATTCCCAGTCTCTCTCTCTCTCGCACTCCCAATCTCTCTTTCTCACACTCCCAATCTCTCTCTCTCGCACTTCCAATCTCTCTCTCTCACACTCCCAATCGCTCTCTCTCTCACACTCCCAATCTCTCTCTCTCTCACACTCCCAATCTCTCTCTCTCTCACACTCCCAATCTCTCTCTCTCTCAGGCTCCCAATCTCTCTCCCTCACACACTCCCAGTCTCTCTCTCTCACACACTCCCAGTCTCTCTCTCTCACACTCCCAATCTCTCTCTCTCACACTCCCACTCTCACTCTCTCACACTCGCAGTCTCTCTCTCTCACACATTCCCAATCTCTCTCTCTCTCTCACACTCCCAATCTCTCTCTCTCTCACACTCCCACTCTCTCTCTCTCACATTCCCAGTCTCTCTCTCTCACACACTCCCAATCTCCCTCTCTCACACTCCCAATCTCTCTCTCTCTCTCACACTCCCAATCTCTCTCTCTCTCTCACACTCCCAATCTCTCTCTCTCTCACACTCCCAATCACTCTCACTCTCACACTCCCAATCTCTCTCTCTCTCTCACTCCCAGTCTCTCTCTCTCACACTCCCAATCTCTCTCTCTCACACTCCCAATCTCTCTCTCTCTCACACTCCCAATCTCTCTCTCTCTCACACTCCCAATCTCTCTCTCTCTCACACTCCCAATCTCTCGCTCTCTCACACAACCAATCTCTCTCTCGCTCACACTCCCAATCTCTGTCTCTCTCACACTCCGAATCTCTCTCGCTCACACTCCCAGTCTCTCTCTCTCTTAAACTCCCAGTCTCTCTCTCTCACAGACTCCCAATCTCTCTCTCCCTCACACTCCCAATCTATCTCTCTCTCACACTCCAATCTCTCTCTCTCTCACACTCCCAATCTCTCTCTCTGTCACACTCCCAATCTCCATCTCTCTCACACTCCCAGTCTCTCTCTCTCACACTCCCAATCTCGCTCCCTCTCACACTCCCAATCTCTCTCTATCACACTCCCAATCTCTATCTCACACTCCCAATCTCTCTCTCTCTCACACTCCCAATCTCCCTCTCTCTCACACTCCCAATCTCTCTCTCTCTCTCTCACACTCACAATCTCTCTCTCTCTCACACACCCAAACTCTATATCTGACACTCCCAATCTCTCTCATCTCACACTCCCAATCTCTCTCTCTCTCACACTCCCAATCTCTCGCTCTCTCACACAACCAATCTCTCTCTCGCTCACACTCCCAATCTCTGTCTCTCACACTCCCACTCTCACTCTCTCACACTCGCAGTCTCTCTCTCTCACACATTCCCAATCTCTCTCTCTCTCTCACACTCCCAATCTCTCTCTCTCTCACACTCCCACTCTCTCTCTCTCACATTCCCAGTCTCTCTCTCTCACACACTCCCAATCTCCCTCTCTCACACTCCCAATCTCTCTCTCTCTCTCACACTCCCAATCTCTCTCTCTCTCTCACACTCCCAATCTCTCTCTCTCTCACACTCCCAATCACTCTCACTCTCACACTCCCAATCTCTCTCTCTCTCTCACTCCCAGTCTCTCTCTCTCACACTCCCAATCTCTCTCTCTCACACTCCCAATCTCTCTCTCTCTCACACTCCCAATCTCTCTCTCTCTCACACTCCCAATCTCTCTCTCTCTCACACTCCCAATCTCTCGCTCTCTCACACAACCAATCTCTCTCTCGCTCACACTCCCAATCTCTGTCTCTCTCACACTCCGAATCTCTCTCGCTCACACTCCCAGTCTCTCTCTCTCTTAAACTCCCAGTCTCTCTCTCTCACAGACTCCCAATCTCTCTCTCCCTCACACTCCCAATCTATCTCTCTCTCACACTCCAATCTCTCTCTCTCTCACACTCCCAATCTCTCTCTCTGTCACACTCCCAATCTCCATCTCTCTCACACTCCCAGTCTCTCTCTCTCACACTCCCAATCTCGCTCCCTCTCACACTCCCAATCTCTCTCTATCACACTCCCAATCTCTATCTCACACTCCCAATCTCTCTCTCTCTCACACTCCCAATCTCCCTCTCTCTCACACTCCCAATCTCTCTCTCTCTCTCTCACACTCACAATCTCTCTCTCTCTCACACACCCAAACTCTATATCTGACACTCCCAATCTCTCTCATCTCACACTCCCAATCTCTCTCTCTCTCACACTCCCAATCTCTCGCTCTCTCACACAACCAATCTCTCTCTCGCTCACACTCCCAATCTCTGTCTCTCTCACACTCCGAATCTCTCTCGCTCACACTCCCAGTCTCTCTCTCTCTTAAACTCCCAGTCTCTCTCTCTCACAGACTCCCAATCTCTCTCTCCCTCACACTCCCAATCTATCTCTCTCTCACACTCCAATCTCTCTCTCTCTCACACTCCCAATCTCTCTCTCTGTCACACTCCCAATCTCCATCTCTCTCACACTCCCAGTCTCTCTCTCTCACACTCCCAATCTCGCTCCCTCTCACACTCCCAATCTCTCTCTATCACACTCCCAATCTCTCTCTCTCTCACACTCCCAATCTCCCTCTCTCTCACACTCCCAATCTCTCTCTCTCTCTCTCACACTCACAATCTCTCTCTCTCTCACACACCCAAACTCTATATCTGACACTCCCAATCTCTCTCATCTCACACTCCCAATCTCTCTCATCTCACACTCCCAAACTCTCTCTCTCACACTCCCAATCTCTCTCTCTCTCACTCTCCCAATCTCTCTCTCACACTCCCAATCTCTCTCTCTCTCACTGCCAGTCTCTCTCTCTCTCACTCCCATTCTCTCTCTCTCTCACACTCCCAATCTCTCTCTCTCTCACACTCTCAATCTCTCTCTCTCTCACTCCCAGTCTCTCTCTCACACTCCCAGTCTCTCTCTCACATACTCCCAGTCTCTCTCTCTCACACTCCCAATCTCTCTCTGTCTCACACTCCCAATCTCTCTCTCTCTCACTCCCAATCTCTCTCTCTCTCACACTCCCAATCCAATTCAATTTCCAATTCCAATTCAAATGCTTTATTGGCATGAAAGTTTACAGAGAACCATATTGACAAAGCTTACATAGCAAAAAGGTACAGTTTTCCAACATTCTGTAGGTGTCAATCGATTTGACATTTGTTGGGTACATACAATATTACTTTTAAACAATATTAATTTTAAACAGTCTTTCTACTTCATTTGGTACGTTCAATATTAATTATAAACAGTCTTACTTTTAAACAGTCCTCAGGTTGTGACATGTTGTTACATATTTGGCCCCAAGGTATGGTCTGTCTCCTTCTCCCAGGACTAATCTCAATTTTGACAGGTCATCCAATTCCTTGAAATCTGGGGTTGTTTGGCTTAGCTTGTTGAATAATATGTTTCTTGATGTGTTGAATTTTTCGCATTTTAGGAGGAAATGCATTTCTGTTTCAACCTCGCCGGCCAGACATTGATCGCATATTCTATTCTCTCTAGGCTGCCAGGATTTCTTGTATCTGCCTTTTTCAATTTCCAGTTGGTGGTCGCTTAGTCTGTACCTGGTGAGGGTCTGTCTCTGTTTTGTGTCTCTGATGGTCGTGAGGTAGTCTGCCAGTTTATAATCTCTTTTTAGGGCCCGGTAACATTCTAATCTGCTTTGGCTTTCGGTTATTTTGTTCCAATGTTCCAGGTAGGTTTCTTTGCATTGTTTAATGATTTGGTTCACTCGGATTGGTGTTTGGACGGCTGTGTTGGTCTGGGGCTGGTCAGGGTCCGGCTGAGTACTTAGTTTCAGTAGCAGCTGACTCAGGGGACTCTTTTCTGGGTTTAGCTCTTGGGTCTGAAAGGCTTTGAAATGAAGGGTGTCTGGGGAGCTAGATTTGAGGTGATTTAGGAAATTTAGTGCTCGTTTTTGGATGTTTATTATCAGTGGGTATCTGCCTAGTTCGGCTCTGCATGCATTTGTTGGCGTTTTTCTTTAGGTGCGAAGGATGCTTCAGCAGAATTCTGCATGTAGGGCTTCTATTGTGTGTTTTTCCCATTTAGTGTAGCTTTGGTGATTTAGCGGGCCCCATACTTCACTACCGTACAGTGCAATGGGCAGGATTATGCTGTCAAATATTTTGAGCCAGATTTTGATTGGGATTTGGATGTTGTAGAATTTTCTTTTTATTGCATATAGGGCTCTTCGTGCTTTTTCTTTTAGTGCATTCACTGCTATGCTGAAGCTCCCTGATGCTGTAATAGTTAGACCAAGGTAGGTGTCGCTCATAGTGTGTCCTATAGTGGTATCACTGAGGGTAAACTGGTATTTGTTTTCCTGACATCTGGGCCTTTTTTGAAAAATCATGATGTTGGTTTTCTTTAGATTTACTGTTAGAGCCCAATTTTGGCAGTATTTGTCGAGTAGGTCTCGTTGTTGCTGTAATCCCTCTTCTGTGGGAGACAGCAGAACCAGGTCATCCGCATAGAACAGGGATTTCACTTCTCCAACCAGGAGACGGAGACCTGGTGACTCGCTTTGCTCCAGCATGTCTGCTAATTCATTTATGTATATGTTGAACAGGGTCGGGCTCAAATTGCAGCCCTGCCAGACGCCTCTTCTCTGGGTGAAGAAATCGGTGCGTTTGTCTCCAATTTTGACCCCGCATTTGTTTTTCAGATACATTGATTTAATAAGGTCATAGACTTTGCCCCCTATTCCACACTGAAGAAGTTTATAATAGAGCCCTTCGTGCCATATAGAGTCAAAGGCTTTCTTGAAGTCGATGAAACAGGCGAATATTTTCCCATTTTTTGTTTGGTGTATATGTTTTTCAATGAGGGTGTGAAGGGTATAGATATGGTCGGCGGTGCGGTGTTTTGGAAGAAAGCCTATTTGGTTTTTTCTGAGGATATTATGTTTGTTAAGAAAATCAAGTAATCTACTATTTAGAATACTGCAGAATAACTTCCCTAGACAACTGTTGACACAGATGCCACGGTAGTTATTTGGGTCTGATTTGTTTCCACTTTTATATATGGGGGAGATTAGTCCTTGGCACCAGATATCGGGAAAACAGCCTGAACGTAATATGATGTTGAATAATTTGAGTACCGCACCCTGCATCTCCATATTGCTGAACTTGAGCATTTCATTTTTGATGTTGTCTGGGCCACAGGCTTTCTTTAGGTGGAGAGATTTTGTTTTTGTGGCCAGTTCTTTCCATGTGATTGGGGAGTCTAGAGGGTTTTGGTTGTCTTTAATTGTTGCTTCTAATGTGTGGAGTTTTTCTGTGACCTGATGTTGACTTGGGTTTGTTTCGTTTATTGGGATGTCTTTGTAGAGGTTTTCAAAATGTGTTCTCCAGATGTCGCCATCTTGGATTGGTAATGCTTGCAATTGTGTTGTACTCAGGTTATTCCACATTTCCCAGAATTGTTTTGGATTGGTGGAGTTTTCAATTTCTTCGAGTATTTTGTGGGTACAGTTTTGTGTTTTGTTCCTAATGGTGTGTTTATATCTTTTGAGGGTTTCATTGTATCTAGTACGTAGGTCCGGATTGTTTGGTTGGCGATGCTTTTGGTTTGATATTTTTCTCAGGTCTTTTCTGGCATTTTTGCATTCGTGGTCAAACCATTTCTTATTTTTATTTTGTCTTTTGTGACGCTTCCTCTTCTGTTTCACAAGGTCGACTTTTACAGCTGCCTCATGGAAGATTATATTTATATCCTCTATGGCCATGTTTACACCATCTCTGGTGATCTCGTATGGGTTTTCTTTAAATTTTGATATTTTACTTGTGAGATCAGGTGACTTTAGTGCTGTGATGAATTTTTCTCCACTGTCTGGGGCCCATCTGTATGTCTGGTTTATTTTATGCAGCTTACTGGGTTCTTTTTTTGTGTCTGTAGTTTGGGCAGAAAGTTTAAGGTACATATTTATTTGGTTATGGTCTGAGAGGGGGGATTGCTGCCTGACAGTGAATGAGTTGATATCGCAGGGGTCCAGGTCAGTGATTGTATAGTCCACCACACTAGACCCAAGAGTTGAGGAGTATGTGAGTCTCCCTAGGGAGTCCCCTCTGAACCTACCGTTAACTATGTTAATCTCTCTCTCTCGCACTTCCAATCTCTCTCTCTCTCACACTCCCAATCACTCTCTCTCTCACACTCCCAATCTCTCTCTCTCTCACACTCCCAATCTCTCTCTCTCACACTCCCAATCACTCTCTCTCTCTCCCAATCACTCTCTCTCTCACACTCCCAACTCTCTCTCTGACACTCCCAATCTCTCTCTCTCTCACACTCCCAATCTCTCTCTCGCTCACACTCCCAATCTCTCTCTCTCTCACACTCCCAATCTCTCTCTCTCACTCCCAATCTCTCTCTCTCTCACACTCCCAAGCTCTCTCTCTCACACTCCCAATCTCTCTCTCTCTCTCTCACACTCCCAATCTCACTCTCTCACACTCCCAATCTCCCTCTCTCTCACACTCCCAATCTCTCTCTCTCACACTCCCAATCTCTCTCTCTCTCACACTCCCAATCTCACTCTCTCTCACACTCCCAATCTCTCTCTCTCTCACACTCCCAATCTCTCTCTCGCTCACACTCCCAATCTCTCTCTCTCTCGCACTCCCAATCTCTCTGTCTCTCACACTCGCAATCTCTCTCTCACTCACACTCCCAATCTCTCTCTCTCTCACACTCCCAATCTCTCTCTCTCTCACACTCCCAATCTCTCTCTCTCTCAGGCTCCCAATCTCTCTCCCTCTCACACTCCCAATCTCTCTCTCACACTCCCAATCTCTCTCTCTCACACTCCCAATCTCTCTCTCTCACACTCCCAATCATTCTCTCTCTCTCCCAATCTCTCTCTCTCTCACACTCCCAATCTCTCTCTCTGACACTCACAATCTCTCTCTCTCTCTCACACTCCCAATCTCTCTCTCTCTCTCACTCCCAATCTCTCTCTCTCACACTCCCAATCTCTCTCTCTCTCACACTCCCAATCTCTCTCTCTCTCACACTCCCAATCTCTCTCTCTCTCACACCCCCAGTCTCTCTCTCTCACACACTCCCAGTCTCTCTCTCTCTCACACTCCCAGTCTCTCTCTCTCACACTCCCAATCTCTCTCTCTCACCCTCCCAATCTCTCTCTCTCTCTCACTCCCAACCTCTCTCTCTCTCACACTCCCTATCTCTCTCTCTATCACACTCCCAATCTCTCTCTCTCTCACACTCCCAACTCTCTCTCTCTCACACTCCCAATCTCACTCTCTCTCACACTCCCAATCTCTCTCTCTCTCCCACTCCCAGTCTCTCTCTCTCACACACTCCCAGTCTCTCTCTTTCACACTCCCAGTCTCTCTCTCTCTCGCACTCCCAAACTCTCTCTCTCAGACTCCCAATCTCTCTCTCTCGCACTTCCAATCTCTCTCTCTCTCACACTCCCAATCTCTCTCTCTCTCACACTCCCAATCTCTCTCTCTCTCACACTCCCAATCTCTCTCTCTCTCACACTCCCAGTCTCTCTCTCTCACACACTCCCAGTCTCTCTCTCTCTTGCACTCCCAATCTCTCTCTCTCGCTCTCCCCACTTCTCTCTCTCGCACTTCCAATCTCTTTCTCTCTCACACTGCCAATCTCTCTCTCTCTCTCTCTCACTCCCAATCTCTCTCCCTCTCACACTCCCAATATCTCTCTCTCTCACACTCCCAATCTCTCTCTCACACACTCCCAGTCTCTCTCTCTCTCTCACATTCCCAGTCTCTCTCTCTCTCGCACTCCCAATCTCTCTTTCTCACACTCCCAATCTCTCTCTCTCGCACTTCCAATCTCTCTCTCTCACACTCCCAATCGCTCTCTCTCTCACACTCCCAATCTCTCTCTCTCTCACACTCCCAATCTCTCTCTCTCTCACACTCCCAATCTCTCTCTCTCTCACTCCCAATCTCTCTCTCTCTCACACTCCCAATCTCTCTCTCTCTCACACTGCCAATCTCTCTCCCTCTCACACTCCCAATCTCTCTCTCTCTCACTCCCAATCTCTCTCTCTCTGACACTCCCAATCTCTCTCTCTATCACACTCCCAATCTCTCTCTCTCACACACTCCCAATCTCTCTCTCTCTCACACTACCAGCCTCTCTCTCTCACACACTCCCAGTCTCTCTCTCTCTCTCACACTCCCAGTCTCTCTCTCTCGCACTCCCAATCTCTCTTTCTCACACTCCCAATCTCTCTCTCTCGCACTTCCAATCTCTCTCTCTCACACTCCCAATCTATCTCTCTCACACTCCCAATCTCTCTCTCTCTCACACTCCAATCTCTCTCTCTCTCACACTCCCAGTCTCTCTCTCTCCCACTCCCAATCTCTCTCTCTCGCACTCCCAATCTCTCTCTCTCACACTCCCAATCTCCCCCTCTCTCACATTCCCAATCTCTCTCTCTCACACTCCCAAACTCTCTCTCTCTCACACTCCCAATCTCGCTCTCTCTCACACTCCCAATCTCTCTCTTTCTCACACATCCAATCTCTCTCTCTCTCACACTCCCAATCTCTCTCTCTCTCACACTCCCAATCTCTCTCTCTCTCACACTCCCAATCTCTCTCTCTCTCACACTCCCAATCTCTCTCTCTCTCAAACTTCCATTCTCTCTCTCACACTCCCAATCACTTTCTCTCACACTCCCAATTTCTCTCCCTCACACTCCCAATCACTCTCTCTCACACTCCCCATCTTTCTCTCTCTCTCACTCCCAGTCTCTCTCTCTCACACATCCAATCTCTCTCTCTCTCTCTCTCTCACTCCCGATCTCTCTCTCACACTACTAATCTCTCTCTCTCACACTCCCAATCTCTCTCCCTGACACTCCCAATCACTCTTATCGCACACTCTCATCTCACACTCCCAATCTCTCTCTCTGAAACTTCCAATCTCTCTCTCTCTCACACTCCCAAGCTCTCTCTCTCACACTCACAATCTCTCCCTCTCTCACACTCCCAATCTCTCTCTCTCTCTCACTCCCAGTCTCTCTCTCTCACACTCCCAATCTCTCTCTCACACTTCCAATCTCTCTCTCTCTCACACTCCCAATCTCTCTCTCTCACACTCCCAATCATTCTCTCTCTCTCCCAATCTCTCTCTCTCTCACATTCCCAATCTCTCTCTCTCACACTCCCAGTCTCTCTCTCTCTCTCACATTCCCAGTCTCTCACTCTCGCACTCCCAATCTCTCTTTCTCACACCCCCAATCTCTCTCTCTCGCACTTCCAATCTCTCTCTCTCACACTCCCAATCGCTCTCTCTCTCACACTTCCAATCTCTCTCTCTCTCACACTCCCAATCTCTCTCTCTCTCACACTCCCAATCTCTCTCTCTCTCACTCCCAATCTCTCTCTCTCTCACACTCCCAATCTCTCTCTCTCTCACACTGCCAATCTCTCTCCCTCTCACACTCCCAATCTCTCTCTCTCTCACTCCCAATCTCTCTCTCTCTGACACTCCCAATCTCTCTCTCTCACACTCCCAATCTCTCTCTCTCACACACTCCCTATCTCTCTCTCTCTCACACTACCAGCCTCTCTCTCTCACACACTCCCAGTCTCTCTCTCTCTCTCACACTCCCAGTCTCTCTCTCTCGCACTCCCAATCTCTCTTTCTCACACTCCCAATCTCTCTCTCTCGCACTTCCAATCTCTCTCTCTCACACTCCCAATCTATCTCTCTCACACTCCCAATCTCTCTCTCTCTCACACTCCAATCTCTCTCTCTCTCACACTCCCAGTCTCTCTCTCTCCCACTCCCAATCTCTCTCTCTCGCACTCCCAATCTCTCTCTC
This sequence comes from Somniosus microcephalus, assembly GCF_052327205.1. Classification (NCBI taxonomy): domain Eukaryota; kingdom Metazoa; phylum Chordata; class Chondrichthyes; order Squaliformes; family Somniosidae; genus Somniosus; species Somniosus microcephalus. The sequence goes on from NC_140994.1 coordinate 160,256,644, forward strand.
TCACACTCCCAATCTCCCTCTCTCTCACATTCCCAATCTCTCTCTCTCTCACACTCCCAAACTCTCTCTCTCTCTCACACTCCCAATCTCGCTCTCTCTCACACTCCCAATCTCCCTCTTTGCACACATCCAATCTCTCTCTCTCTCACACTCCCAATCTCTCTCTCTCTCACACTCCCAATCTCTCTCTCTCTCACACTCCCAATCTCTCTCTCTCTCACAGTCCCAGTCTCTCTCTATCACACACTCCCAGTCTCTCTCTCTCTCACACTCCCAGTCTCTCTCTCTCGCACTCCCAATCTCTCTCTCTCGCACTCCCAATCTTTCTCTCTCGCACTTCCAATCTCTCTCTCTGTCACACTCCCAATCTCTCCCTCTCTCACACTCCCAATCTCTCTCTCTCTCACTCTCCCAATCTCTCTCTCTCTCACACTCCCAATCTCTCTCTCTCTCACACTCCCAATCTCTCTCTCTCCCAGTCTCTCTCTGTCACACACTCCCAGTCTCTCTCTCTCTTGCACTCCCAATCCCTCTCTCTCGCACTCCCAATCTCTCTCTCTCGCAGTTCCAATCTCTCTCTCTCTCACAGCCAATCTCTCTCTCTCTCTCTCACTCCCAATCTCTTTCCCTCTCACACTCCCATTCTCTCTCTCTCACACACTCCCAAACTCTCTCTCTCACACTCCCAATCTCTCTCTCTCACACTCCCAGTCTCTCTCTCTCACACACTCCCAGTCTCTCTCTCTCTCACACTCCCAGTCTCTCTCTCTCGCACTCCCAATCTCTCTTTCTCACACTCCCAATCTCTCTCTCGCACTTCATATCTCTCTCTCTCTCACACTCCCAATCTATCTCTCTCTCACACTCCCAATCTCTCTCTCTCTCAAACTCCCAATCTCTCTCTCTCTCACACTCCCAATCTCTCTCTTTCTCACTCCCAAACTCTCTCTCTCTCACACTCCCAATCTCTCTCTCTCTCACACTCCCAATCTCTCTCTCTCTCACACTCCCAATCTCTCTCTCTCTCTCACTCCCAATCTCTCTCTCTGACACTCCCAATCTCTCTCTCTCTCACACTCCCAATCTCTCTCTCTCTCACACTCCCATTCTCCCTCTCTCTCACACTCGCAGTCTCTCTCTCTCACACACTCCCAGTCTCTGTCTCTCTCACACTCCCAGGCTCTCTCTCTCGCACTCCCAATCTCTCTCTCGCACTCCCAATCTCTCTCTCTCGCACTTCCAATCTCTCTCTCTCTCACACACCCAATCTCTCTCTGTCACACTCCCAATCACTCTCTCTCTCACACTCCCAATCTCTCACTCTCTCTCACTCCCAATCTCCCTCTCTCACACTCCCAATCTCTCTCTCTCTCACACTCCCAATTTCTCTCTCTCCCACACTCCCAATCTCTCTCTCTCTCACACTCCCAATCTCTATCTCTCTCACACTCCCAATCTCTCTCTCTCACACTCCCAATCTCTCTCTCTCTCACACTCCCAATCTCTCTCTCTCTCACGCTCCCAATCTCTCTCTCTCTCACACTCCCAATCTCTCTCTCACACACTCCCAATCTCTCTCTCTCACACTCCCAGTCTCTCTTCAATTCCAATTCAATTCCAATTCAAATGCTTTATTGGCATGAAAGTTTACAGAGAACCATATTGCCAAAGCTTACATAGCAAAAAGGTACAGTTTTCCAACAGTCTGTAGGTGTCAATCGATTTGACATTTGTTGGGTACATACAATATTACTTTTAAACAATATTAATTTTAAACAGTCTTTGTACTTCATTTGGTACGTTCAATATTAATTTTAAACAGTCTTAATTTTAAACAGTCCTCATGTTGTGACATGTTGTTACATATTTGGCCCCAAGGTATGGTCTGTCTCCTTCTCCCAGGACTAATCTCAATTTTGACAGGTCATCCAATTCCTTCTCTCTCTCTCACACTCCCAGTCTCTCTCTCGCTCACACTCCCAATCTCTCTCTCTCTCACACTCCCAATCTCTCTCTCTCTCACACTCCCAGTCTCTCTCCCAATCTCTCTCTCTCTCTCACTCCCAATCTCTCTCTCTCTCACACGCCCAATCTCTCTCTCTCTCACACTCCCAATCTCTCTCTCTCACACTCCCAATCTCTCTCTCTCTCTCCTTCCCTCTCTCTCTCTCTCCTTCCCAATCTCTCTCTCTCTCCTTCCCAATCTCTCTCTCTCCCTCTCTCCCAGTCTCTCTCTCTCCCCACTCCCAATCGCTCTCTCTCTCTCTCTCCTTCCCTCTGCCTCCCCCTCTCCCTCCCCTCTCTCCCCCTCTCCTCCCTCCCCCTCTCCTCCCTCCCCACCTTCTCCCCCCTCCCTTCCCTACACCCCCTTCCCTCTCCTCCTCCCATCCTCCCCCTTCCCCTTCCTCCCCCTTCCTCCCCTTCCCTTCCTCCCCTTCCCCTTCTTCCCCCTTCCCCCCAGTTGCTCTCTCTCTTCCCCCCCAGTCTCTCACTCTGTCTCTCTTCCCGCCAGTCTCTCGCTCTCTCTCTTCCCCCCGTCTCTCACTCTCTCTCTTCCCCCCAGTCTCTCGCTCTCTTCCCCCCAGTCGCTCTCTCTCTTCCCCCCAGTCGCACTCACTCCCCCCGTCTCTCGCTCTCTCTCTTCCCCCCAGTCACTCTCTCTTCCCCCACAGTCGCCCTCTCTCTTCCCCCCCAGTCGCTCTTTCTCTTCCCCCCAGTCGCTCTCTCTCTTCCCCCAGTCGCTCTCTCTCTTTCCCTCAGTCACGCTCTCTCTTCCCCCCCAGTTGCTCTCTCTCTTCCCCCCCAGTCGCTCACTCTCTCTCTTCCAACAACAACATGCCCTCAAAAAAGCCTCGGCACCGCCGGACACCCCCAGCTAGTATATTTATATATAGGCCTGTAATTTGCGGTCAGCAGCCAAGCAAAGGTGTTTGCCGTTGACCCCGAAGTAAGCTTCCCACAGAGATCTCTGTGGTGAGAAGTTTGGCTTTCCCGATGTGCAGTTGAAATCAGTGTAAGTTAATGGGGAATTCCTAACGTGGGCTGCTGTGACATCAACAAGCTGTCGAAGCAGCCAATCACAAGGCAGATTTCTCACTGACCAAGAACCAGGAAGGGCTTTGATTCCAACTTTTTTTAAATGTTATTGAGTGCAAAACAAAATTTGGGGCTCTCACATGGGTAAAAGGTAAGCCTGAATTTTTTTTTTTATATTAAAGTATCTTAAAAATTTTGGGCTAGAAATTAGGTGCATTTGCACCTCTCGTTAGCGCCCCCGGGGAGGTGCTAACGGGGGCGCAAACGACTTTTTGACCGGGTGCAGCACCACTAATGACTCCCGCTAAATTCAGCGGGAGATTAGCAGCGGCAGGAACCAGTAGCACCCCGCTTCGCTGCGCAGGCAATGACGACATCATCACCGTGCGCAGTGCCCCATTTTCACCCCGCCTGCAAAATTGGTCCATGCCCCCTGAATCTGCGCCGGGCAATGACAGCAATTAATTCAGGAGGTAGGAATGGAGTGGCAGGAGGCTTGCGGGGCGCTAACTAAAGGGGAGGTGGCGGGTGGGGAAAAAAAATCGGCCGACTTACATGTTGCAGCCCGTTGCGTCTTTGAACGGGGGGTCCATGACGCGATCTGGCAGCCTGGCATTCCTCTTGCATGCCTGGCAGCTGGCACGGCACCACACTCCCTGGTGGTCCAGGTCGAGACACGCAGAGTTGTGGGCTTGGGCCCTCCCTTTAAGTGGGGAAGAGTCCTTCCATGCGGCAGCGCTATGTGGCCCAGTGCCTAGTGCTGCAGAACGCACCTCCCCGATATTCGGGGTTAGTGCTCTAAGAAGGAAGTGGAGCGCTTGAATTAGGGACGCTAAAACTGAAGTTATCGATCGCGGCGCTATTTTTCGCCGGGCGCTAAATTTAGCGCCCAAGCAATGTTAGCAACCCACAATGGTCGCTATTGAATTTTCCCTCCTTTAATTTTTATTAAAATGGATACATTTTACACTTCACAAAATTAAAATTTGTTTTCAGTTTTGTTTGTCTAGTAGTCAATACACTGTTAAAACCCCAGTTACACCTAATCCAGAAGGGTCTAACTTTTAACGGGGTATTTAACAGCAATATTACCGCGGAACAGCCGAAGTTTTCATCGGTTTCACTGATTTCCCTGATTACAGTGATTGCCGGCTGTGTTGGGTGGTGGGGGGGGGAGGTGGGGGGTGGTGGGGAGTGTGTACAGTGGGGGCCACAGCGCAGCCAGTGTCCGGAGCAGTGAATGGTTGACCGCAACTTCAGAATTTTCGTGTTAGTATGTGCATGCGCTACATCCTGAAGTTGTGTTAATTTTGTTCGCTGTTATTGGCCACCACAAATTCTGGGCCACTATATATATATTTTCATGTTACATTTTTATCTTTTAACTGCTACATTATGACTAAGATGTAATCGGAGTGACCACTGGTTTTCAGTATCATCCTTATTCTGTAGAGCTGATGGGCTAAAAATTCGGTGGTACCTCGTTTGGGGCGCCAAGCTCGCCTGGGCACCGGAAGTCCTGCCCCGGAAGGAGCCGGGAGCGCCATCCCGATATTCAGTTTGAGCGCCCCAAAAGGGACGCGGGGCGCTGCTCGAGGCGCCCCGCATCCCTCTTGGGGCACTGAAACTGAATATCGCAGCACAACGTGCCACAGCGCCACACGCTGTGGCACAGTGCACTGCGGTACTGCAGGCCTTCCTCCCCTTCTTAAAGGGGAGGGGCCTGCACCAGCGCGATCACCGATCGCGAGTGCCGGCAAAAGAGCCCGGCACCGAGGAGAAGTGCCGGGCTCTCGGGACACAGCCGGCACTGCCCGGCGGGGGGGGGGATCAGGAGGCCGGGGAGGGCGGCGCGAGGAGGTGCTGGCAGGCGGCCACCGAAAACAATGGCCGCCCCGCACCTCCCCTTTAATTTGCACCACTACCACCACAGGTAGGCCCCCCTGAACTGGTTGCGATTTGCGACCGCCGCTACAGGGGGGGGCGTGACCCAATATCGCATTCGGGGCAGTAGCTGGGTGCTGGGCACACAAATGACATCATCGGTGGTGGCGCAGCGCTACAGACTAACGCCGCCATTAGCGCCCCGCAGAATTTCGCGGGAGGCATGGCCAGTGGCGCTAAAGCCACTGAGTGCCCTCTTTAGGCGCTAACTGGTGGCGCAGCCCACCGAATTTCTAGGCCGTAGATTCTGTCCCCAACAAAAAGGAACCACTTATCAAGAGCAGTAGAAAAGTGGATGTGATCTCAAAGTCCAAGGCAGATAGTTATATCTCAAAATTTACAACTCTGCTAGTTCATATATTGATCTTCCTAACATAGTAGTAAATCACATTTATCACTCATCAAATATTGTGTTGATAGTGTTAAATTATGTAATAAATGTAGGAATGGGATAAATCAAAACCACCTTTCTTCCTCTGTCCATGACTAATTTTTCTTGTTATCCTATCTGAACACATTTTTATTTTAAGTGTCTTTGAGAGGTGACAGAAAATTTGTGGAGAATAAATTAAGATGTGGGAATGTTTATTCTACCTCACAGGACATACATCAAGTATCATCTATTCAGATCAGTTCTAAATTTCAATAACGATACCTCCTGATTTGCTTGAATGCTATCATTACAACTGATAATGTGATTAGAATATTTTTTACAGTCCCATCACAGTGGCAGTGGGATCACTTGAAAGCACACACCAATGAGAAGTGGTCCTCTCTGCATATTGTGAGGTTTTGTTTATTATCATTTCAAAGGCACATTCCCTGTGTGGATCAAGCACCATGCAGCAAAATGTTTGCCGTGGGAATGGGATATAGAATCTTACAGCACAGAAGGAGACCATTCGGCTCATCGTATCTGCCAATATCTGGCGAACTGACTAGTTTTTAACTGGAGAAAGAATTCTGCCTGGAAACATTCCACACAGTGCTGAGTTGGGTGAGGGAAGTGGGAGAGGAAGGATTGCTCCCTTCACTGAATGATCGCTGAATGTGATGCAAGGAGGATTGGCATATCTTGGGTCTGAGGTGCACTTCCCAGAAGGCTGTTACAAGGGGGCGATTTTCCCAGCCCCGAGGAGGCGAGTTTGGAGGTGGGACAGTTGGCAAAATCGCAAAAAGTGAGGGCGGGTTCGGAACCCGCCTCCAACTCGTCTCCGTGCAATTTTGCCGGAGGTGGGTTTGATGGGTGCGATTCGTTCGCTCCTCCATTAGTCGGAAGAGGTAGTTAAGACCCTTAAATAGTCGTTAAGGGCCTCTATAATCCTATTTTGACAGGCCCTCGTTATTTTACCACAGTTTGTGAATGTTGCATGACCCTCCTAAACCACGCCAGCTAATCCTGGCAGGTTGACAAGTGAGTGGCCTCCTCACAGTTGCAGCTCCACCATTAAAACGGAGCTTTCATCAGGGAGCAGTTGCAGGTGGCAGAACTTTTGTTCCACAGGTCTTTCAGCACTTTTAGCAGGCCTACTGAAGTCGGAGGTGCTGCAGCTTCTATCTCTCAACTGTGGGACCTCCTTGGAAGATCCTCTCCCCGCTTGGACTGAGTGCTTCCCCAACGGAGGTATCTGCCAACAGCATGGGAACCATTTATTTCCTTTCACCATGGACCTCAGATTTGGATGAGGAGCAGCCATGGCAGCAGCAGAACCAGGCAGCTCAGCAGCAACAGCAGCAGGAGCACCAACCTCCGGTTCACCCACCTGATGCTGCACAGGGCAGAAGGCGCCAGCGCATGGAAGCACGTCGCTGCAGGAGATACCCCCAACACAGGGTTTACAGACAGAGGATGAGCTACATCAGCATGACTGAGCAGCAGTGCCAAAGGAGGCTGAGAGTTTTGCGACAGGTTGTCGGAGAGATCTGCGCAATGCTGCACCAACACCTGGAGCCCAGAGGAGCAGGTGGACACCCCTTACCAGTGGCTGTTAAAGTCACCAGCACACTCAAATTTTGCCTCAGGCTCCTTCCAGGGATCATCAGCGACATCTCCCAGTTGGCTGCCCACAGTTGTTACTGATGCCCTTTTCGCAAAGGCGCACAATTACATCCACTTCTCAAGGGATCAAGCAAGTGTAACCGCGCGTTCAGTTGGCTTTGCAAATATGGCAGGCTTGCCAATGGTGCAGGGCATCATAGACTGCACACATGTGGCCCTTAGGGCACCCCATCAAAACCCAGCTATCTTTGTCAACCGCAAGGGCTTGCATTCCCTCAATGTACAGCCGGTGTGTAACCACAATGTTGTGTCTGTGTGTTGATAGAGACACTGAAGACGGGAGTTGGTTTCACAGGTGTTTACTAAACAAAGTCTGGAGGGGAACTAACTGATACAACACAATGTACAGGCTTATATAGCCCGAGTGGCCATTACCGGCATTACAGTACACATGGGGCTCTTAAAGGCACATACACTACAATTCCTCCCCTTTTAGCCAACCAGCACATAATATTTTAAGTAATCATTAATTACATGTTACAAGAAAAATAATCTACACATTGCGGCAGTTAATTAATTATAAGTCAGTCTCTCTGGAGGCTTCCTGACTCGGTCCAGATAACGCCTCGGTGGTGTAGTAGTTTCTGGTGGTATAGTAGGTTCTTTTGGCAAAGCTGATTCAGCTTGAATGCCAGTGTTGGGTTCATCGGGTTCCAGTATCACCGGATCGGAGGTAGATATGGGTATCTCTACTTCATCATTAGGCATATAGAGTTGTGGTGTAGGTTGTCCCTTTTTGGATGACTCTATGATTTGGTCAGCATGGCGCCTTATTATGCTTTCTCCGATGTCTACGGTATACATCAGCGGTCCTAGTCGTGTGCAGATAGTTCCAGGCTGCCATTTCTCGGTACGGTAGTCCCGGGCCAAAACTTGTTGACCTATCTGGAAGGTTCTAGTTGGCCTTTCATTCATGCCTTGAAATTGCCGGTTCTCCACGTCCCTTCTGATGTTTGGCTTGATCAAATCCAGCCGGCATCTTAGGTTTCTATTGAAGAACATCATGGCGGGAGTTTGGTTTGTAACCATATGTGTTGCATTCCTGAATGCGAACAAGAAGTTATCCACCTTGTGCTGAAGTTTTATGTCTTCATTACCCATGGCATTTATGGCCTTCTTGAAGGTCTGGACAAACCTTTCAGCCAATCCATTGGTGGCGGGATGGTATGGGGCGGATGTGTAGTGCTTAACCCCGTTGTTTTTTAAGGACTTCCTGAATTCTTCGAACACAAATTGCGGTCCATTATCAGAACAGATCTGTTCCGGCAGCCCATTCCTGGCAAATATGGTCCTTAATACTGTGATGGTTTTTTCCGTGGTGGTGGAGTACATCTTAATTACCTCCAGCCACTTGGAGTGTGCATCAACCGCGATTAAGAACATTGGTCTAGAAATTCAGTTGGGCACCGTTTGGGGTGCCAAGCTCGCCTGGGCGCCGGAATTACTGCTGCGAGCGGAGCCACTAGCGCCATCCCGATATTCAGTTTCAGCACCCCAAACGGAAGCGGGCCGCTACTCGAGGCTCCCCGCGTCTCGCTTGGGCCGCTGAAACTGATTATCGCAGCGCAACGTGCCGCAGCGCCACACGCTGCGGCACGGCATGCTGCGGTACTGCAGGCCTTCCTCCCACTGTTAAGGGGGAGGTGCCTGCAACAGCGCGAGCCCCGCTCGCGAGTGCCGGCAAATGAGCCCGGCACCAAGGAGAAGTGCCGGGCTCTCGGGAAACAGCCGGCAATGCCGCGGGGGGGGTGGTGGTTTAGGAGGCCGGGGACGGAGGTGCTGGCAGGCGGCCGCCTTAAAAAGCGGCCGCCCCGCACCTCCACCTTAATTTGCGCCGCTACCGCCACAGGTAGGCCCTGTGAACCGCTCGCGATTTGCGACCGGCGTTAAAGAGGCGGGCGCGACCAAATATGGTGATCGGGGCGGGAGCGGGGCGCTGCACACACCAATGACGTCATCGGTGGTGGCGCAGCGCTACAGGCTAACGCCGCCATTAGCGCCCCGCTAAATATCGCGGGAGGTGTGGCCAGTGACGCTAAAGCCACTGAGTGCCCTCTTTGGGTGCTAACTGGTGGCGCAGCCCACTGAATTTCTAGGCCATTGAGTCCATAAATGGACCAGCAAAGTCGATGTGTACCCTTTGCCAGGGGGATGAGGGCCACTCCCATGGATGTAGCGGGGCTTGTGGTGGAGCGTTTTGGACCTTCTGGCATCCTAGGCAGCTCTTGGTCATTTCTTCGATGTCTCCATCGATACCTGGCCACCATACAAACGCCCTGGCTAGGTTCTTCATTTTCACTCCACCCAGATGCCCCTCGTGAAGCTCCTTTAGAACTTTATCCTGGAGTTTGGGTGGAATCACCACTCTGGATCCACACATCAAGGTTCCTCGGCACACTGACAGCTGTTCTCTTCTTTGCGAGAATGCTGGTAACAGTGGTTCGTCATGTGCTGGCCATCCCTTCACTGTTAAATCGTAGACTCGTGAGAGACTCGGGTCATTTCTAGTTTCCCTTTCAATGGCAGAATTTGTTACTGGTAGACATTCGACTATGGTAGAGTGGAAAATCTCCACTGGGTCTATGGTAGGTGCTTCTTCTACCGTTGGCAACGGTAGGCGCGATAACCTGTCAGCATTCCCATGCTGTTTTGATCCTTTGTATTCTATGTTGTATTGGTGTGCCCCTAGAAAAAGGGACCACCTCTGTAGCCTTTGCGCTGTCATAATGGGAACACCCTTTTTAGGGTTGAATATGGAGATGAGGGGTTGATGGTCAGTCAACAAGGTAAATTTTTGTCCGTGTAGGTAATGGTTGAATTTCTTCACTCCCCATACCAGGCTGAGTGCTTCCCTGTCGATTTGGGCATAGTTACGCTCAGCTGAGTTCAATGAGCGTGACACAAAAGCTATCGGCCGTTCCGAGCCATCAGGGAATTTATGCGATAATACTGCTCCTACGCCGTAAGGGGATGCATCGCACACCAGTCTGATTGGCAGTGATGGGTTGTAATGAGCCAAAACTTCTTTGGACGTGATTAAGTCTTTGCATTTATGGAAGGCACATTTACAGTCTTCGCTCCATTTCCAAATTACTCCTGTTTGTAGCAGTTCATTAAGAGGGTGTAGAAGAGTTGATAAGTTCGGTAAAAATTTATGATAGTAATTTATTAATCCCAGGAACGACCTTAATTGTGAAACATTTTCAGGTGCTGGGGCTTTTATGACCGCTTCAATTTTTTCAGGTAACTTATGCAACCCTTCCTTATTAATTATGTGGCCACAATATGATATTTGATTCTGGAAAAATTCGCACTTGGGACGATTTGCTCATAGGCCCCGTTCTCTCAGCCTAGTGAGCACCTGCTCCAAATTGGCAAGGTGCTCGTTGTCGTTTTCTCCTGTTACAAGGATGTCGTCTAGGTAGCATTGAGTCCCCGGAATCCCTTGGAGGACTTGCTCCATAGCTCTTTGCCAGATAGCTGGAGCGGATGCTACTCCGAAAACCAGTCAATTGTACTGGTATAGGCCTTTGTGTGTATTTATCATGAGGTACTTTTTAGAGGCCTCTTCAACCTCCATCTGTAGATATGCCTGTGCCAAGTCAATTTTGGTGAAACGTTTCCCTCCGGATAGTGAGGCGAAAATATCTTCTATCCTCGGAAGAGGATACTGTACCATGTGAAGGACCGGGTTTACAGTCACCTTGAAGTCTCCACAGATGCAAATTTTTCTCTGTTCTTCAGATTTATCATTATTCAACGTTTTCTTCATGACCGGGACGATGGGTGTTGCCCACTCGCTCCAATCTATTTTGGATAATACGCCTGCCTTTTCCAAATTCTCCAGCTCTGCCTCGACTGCTGGACGAATTGCGTATGGCACCGGCCTTGCCTTAAAAAACTTGGGAATTGCCGCATCTTCCACTTTTATTGAGGCAGTGATGCCTTTCAAGGTTCCTAGTTTCTCTTGAAACACTTCCTTGGCGTTGGCCAAGATGTCTTTTAATCGTTCAGGTATGACGTCATCATCATTTTTTTCCTTACTGGTCACCGTCAGTGCCTGAATGGAGTGCCAGTCTAAACATATTTTCCTGATCCATTCACGTCCCAACAGTGGTGGACCACCATCTTGTAGAACGTATAAATACAACTTCTGTATTTCCTTGCCGTTGTATACAACAGGCACCCTTATTTTTCCTTTGGGGTATACTTTCTGCCCCGTATATGTTTTCAAGATAATGGATGTGTCTTTTAAAGGTATATGCGGAAATAGCCGCTCGTAATCCCGTCGATTTATGATGGTCAGAGCTGATCCTGTATCTAGCTCCATTTTAACTGGGGACCCTGCTATTGTGAGGGTAACCCAAATGGTCTGGTAATCTTCTTTGGCAATTACATTACGTAATTTGAGAGAGCTTAGTCTCTTGTTTCCGCAGTCGCTATCTCTCTTCTGGTCTTCGGAGCTACTGTCCGTCATCATTTATACCTTTCTGTGCTTTTCCTTATTGATTTTTTTTCTGTTAGTGGATTTTTTGTTTCCAGATCGGCATACACGTGTAATGTGTCCCATCTTTCCGCATTGCCTGCATGCTTTGTCCTTGAACCAGCAGTCCCTCTGGTCATGGGTGGATCTGCTGCAGCGATAACATCTCTCGAAACCCCATGTCATTTCATGGGTGCCGAAGTCCTATGGCTTTTGCTGTATTTCTGCAGCTCCTCTTGCACTGAAAGCCTTGTCCAGTGTCAAATTTTTCTCAGAAAGTAGCCTTTTTTGTGTTCCTTCATTTAGGAGACCGCAGACGAATTTGCCTCGTAGAGAATCTGCCAGTCCTGCCCTGAATTGGCAGTGTAGGGCATCAACAATCTCCTTAAAATTCTTGTCCATCGGTTCGGCTGGAATAAGTTTCGTAACAGCTTATATGTCCTTGCGCCCATTAGATTTAGAAGTACTGAAGCTTTTTTTTCATCATCTATTCCATTTGCGGTGCAATATACCTCCACTCTTTCCACATATGTAGTCCAATCCTCTATCTTGTTATCAAAAGCATCAATATTGCCAGACTTAGGCATCCTAGAAAAAAAATGGCGCTTCCCGCGCTTCCCCGCCGCTGCTGCCGATGACAACGCTGTTTCCCGCGGTTTCCGTTCTTTTTATTTATTTATTTACAGTTGGGGACTCATTCCCGCTGGACTCTCTCTCTCGGTCTGAACGCCGACCTGCTTGCAGCGCCGGCCGTCTCCCGAGTGCTCCCTCCCCGTCTGTTACTGCTTGCCTCCGCTTTCGCTGCTTGGCCTAGCTGCAGAGCCAGCCGCTGGAGCCCCAGCCCGATGCCCAAGAAGGATTATTGCAGTACCTGCCACCAGCTTGGCTAGCTGGTGAAACCACAGCTTTTTCTTTTTCTTTTCAATTTTGGACGCCAGAGGAATCGATGTCCTTGAGGTGCTGCCGAATTGCAGGTAAGTCCGTTTCCAATTCGTTGCCACTGTTGTGTCTGTGTGTTGATAGAGACACTGAAGACAGGAGTTGGTTTCACAGGTGTTTACTAAACAAAGTCTGGAGGGGAACTAACTGATACAACACAATATACAGGCTTATATAGCCCGAGTGGCCATTACCGGCATTACAGTACACATGGGGCTCTTAAAGGCACATACACTACACACAAGAAGGAGATTTTGCATGTTTGTGCCAAGTTCTGTGGTAGTTGCCATGACTCTTTCATCCTGCGGAACTCTAGTGTTCCTCCGCACTTCCAGCCGCCAAACCAACTTAACGGATGGCTCCTTGGTAACAAGGGCTACCCCGTGAAGAAGTGGCTAATGATGCCGATCAGGAGGCCAGCTAACGAGGCTGAGGAGCACTACAATGCCAGCCACATTTCGACCAGGTCCATCATTGAGCAAACCATTGGCTTGCTGAAGATGCGATTCCGATGCCTTGACAGATCAGGTTGAGCCCTGCAGTATTCAGCAGCCAGTGTCTCCAGGATGGTCGTGGTCTACTGTACACTGCACAACATGGCACAGTGTTGTGGTTTGCAACTTCCTGATGAGCAAATGGCTCCATTCATAGTCTCCCCAGATGAGGAAGAGGAAAAGGAGGACTGAGCATCGGCGTATCGACCAGCAGCAGCGGCAGCACGTGAGTACATGGCTGCCCAATATTCAAGGGATGCACTCATCCTGGCCAGATTTGCATAGGTTGTCCATTGTGGCACATGTGCTTGGCTCCTTCTTAACACATGACAGACAATGGACATGACTCTCTAGCCTCCTTTCACCTTGACCACCAACCTGACCATGCAAGTGTCGTGGAGCCTGCAATGTGGAGTTGCCTAAGTCGAAATAACAGATGTCATCACGCCAACAGTTTGCCATCACCATATTTTGATACATTCACACAGGGATGGCATTTCATCAATAAACAGAAACAATCACCCAATCTGCACACAGATCTGGAGGTTATATCCCTTGCTAGCTGGACCCACACTGCCATGGTTTCTTTGGGAGGTCTCTTCCTCCCAGATGATGGGAAGAGCACCTCCCTGCTAGCTATTGCCCCCTCAAACAGCATAAACAGCGCCTTATCCGAGAGCCTCGGGGAGGCCCTTGCCTTGGAGCTGGCCATTCTTTAAGGGGATAAAAGTTTGGAGGTGGTGCAGCACTGACCAAAAACCAGTGGAATGAGCCAAGGCAGCGAGCAGCCTTTAAATGAAGCTGGATAAATGACGTCAGCAGAGGCAAGTTTCAGTCCCAAAAGACTAATTAGCCCAGGGGAACCCACACCTCCGAAAGTAACTGGCCAATTAGGGGAAAATCGCATATTTTTTCCCACTTGACAGTGGAGGCTGATTTGGAACCCACCCAAACCGAAACCCGCCTCCACCCCACCTCCAATGGGAAAATCGCGCCCAAGGTCTGCATGGAAGGAGGTTGCAGAGCAGATGAATGCAGTTTCCAGGAGGACAGCCACATAGATGAGAAAGAAATGCTGTATCCTCAGGATGTTTGTCTAGTTACCTTACATCAAATGGGCTGATATTGTGAGAAGCAGGTGCAGGTCATTTGGAGAAAAATAAAAGAAAATAGAGTTTAAAAAACATTTCTAAGCTGCAGAAATCACTGTATAAATTTCCAGACTCTTCAAATTCACAAACTCATCAGTTCTGCCTTGATCAGGTGACCCTGGCAGCTGCTGTATCTCACAAATCTCGGTCTAAGTTCCCAGAGTGCAACAGCAATGTAAAAGCAGGAAACTCAGAGCTGCTGCACCACTGGCTCCTACTCTGACCTATAGAGAGAGCCCGAGGGAAGGCAATGCGGGGGAGGTGCCTGAGGATTGGAAAGTGGCAAATGTGACACCATTGTTCAAAAAAAGGGTGCAAGGACCTGTGTCTTTATGCATGTCTCCACTTCACCTGAAGAAGGAGCAGCGCTCCGAAAGCTTGTGATTTCAAATAAAGCTGTTGGACTATAACCTGGTGTCGTGTGACTTCTTACATTTGTCCACCCCAGTCCAACTCCGGCATCTCCACACTATAGTAATAAGCCCAGTTGGGACTAAGCAGGCAGGTTGCAGGTAGGCCCAAAAAGCACAAGGCAATTTAGAGGAAGTGTTTCAAAGGCGCACAAGTGGTAGAAATGACTTCCACCTGAACTTCCTTGCTAAAAAAAAATCCTATACCATTTTTACACTATTAATGTGCTGCAAACGGCAAGGAAATTCACCCCCATGATATTCATATAATTCATTTTGTTGATTTCTTTAAATATTATTGTGCTGTGATAATCTATTCAACATCTGTTTTCACGTGTCTTTACACTCCACAGAGCTCTTGCACGTTAAATGAAAGATGAAAGAATACTTCAGAAAGATGAAAGAATACAACAAGCTGAAAGAGCAAAAGAACAGTTAGCTTTCACCTTCCTTGTATTTTGTACATATATATTGGGCCATATTTTCCGATCGGAGGCTTCCTGCGTGCGGAGGCCTCCGATCTGGAAAACATCTATGGACTTACCTGAGGGCTCCTGAGGTCCATACACTTCAACTCGAAATGCGCAGGGCCCACGTATCCCAGAGGCGCATGTAGTTCGCAGCGTCCCTGGGATCACGTGGGCCATTGTAAAGGAATAGCCATATTTCAGAAAAATACACAATCCTATGAACAGAATTTTTGACTTTAGTAAAACATGAAAACTGGGTTTAAAAATCTAAAAAGCCTCAATGACACAAGCTGTAAACAGAAATACAGGCTTCTGGGATAAGATGAAGTGTTAACACAAAAGTTGTAAACACCATACAAGCTTTTGAAATGGGAATTGGTTGTTAATACTAAAACAATGGCCCTATTGAAGCAAAGGGTTGGAGTTTCCAAGAAGTCTGCAGTTTGGAAAAAACACAATAGCTATACCCAGTTTAAAGTGTTAAAAGCTAAAACTTCGAACAGAAACTCAGAACATTAAAGAACCATATGCTTTCATAAATATCACATCAAATGAAACAAGCAGACACAATGGGGTCGATTTTCCTGGCGCCATCAGGCGGGGTTTCAGGCATGTGGGGGGGAAAATCCCGAATTTGGGGGTCCTGACACCACCCCGCCCAAAACCCCGCCCCACGCAAGTTTCAGGGGCAGCGGGTACCCGCCCCGCAATGGGACCCGCCGAAACCAGGCGGGAAGGGATTAGTGCCAATTAACTGCCTGTTAACAGGTAGTTAACAGGCAGTTTTTAGCCTAATCCCTATTTTGAGGGGTTTCGTGTGGGATTCCCGAGGGCTCCAAACCATGCCAGGTTAGAGCAGTCGGGCCATCGGGTTGACGGAGTTGGAGGGGTCGCGATGTCAGTGCTCAGGTGAGTGATGGGTGCATGAGTGCAAAGGTAAGTGTGTTTGGTGTGTCTAAAGTGTGTAAAGAACTTTTACTTACATGTACTTACCTTAACAGCCTTTCTTCCTGTAGCCAACAGGAGCCCTTCACTCAGCTGGCACTTAAAGCTGAACGGCTGCGATCTGTGAAAAGTGACAGCCTTCAGTGACAGCTTTGAGTGCTGCTGAGAGTTCTAACTGAGTCTTTGCAGAAGGACTCATGTTAGAATTCAGACTGTCAGTGTTTCACAGCTTCAAACAGCTGTGAAACACTGATATTTCATCTGTCAAGAACTCTTGACAGATGAAATTGCAGTCTGTGACGTCACCTGTTGCCGGGTGGCCCTTAATTGGCCTGCTGAGCCCGCTGGGCAGGCTCAACAAGGTCAGCCAAGGGAAAATCGCACAGATTGGCTGGACGTTGAAGTAGGCGGGTCTAAAACCCGAAAGTTGTAGTCCCGCCTTCTTCCCGACAGCTTCAGGAAAATCAACCCCAATGTCTGTGATATAACCATTGAAGTAGCTAAAAAATGCATAGAATACCCTAGTTGAAGTGTTTTTGATTTACATATTGTAAAAGGTACAGACAGAAGACTTTGTAAATATGACTTCAATACATGCACCAAGCAATCATATTGGGTTCGATTTTCCTGGAGCCGTCAGGTGGGGTTTCAGGTGTGTGGGGGGGGGGGGGAAATTGCAAAAATAGGGGGTCGCAACCCCCCCGCCTGATTCCCCGCCCTGTCTGACTTTCACCCCGGCGTTTCAATCCGATCCGAATCAGTCCCGCCCACAGCTGACGGGACTGGTCGTCGGGAGCCTAATCACCAATAATTGGCATCTATAATGCCATTTTAAGGGGCCCTTGCTATTTTAAGCCTTTTCCCATGCTAAACACGCCTGGTGGGAACCCCGCTGATGAAACCTGGTGTGAACAATGTCGGCTTGCATACTTTCAGCTGCAGGTCAATCAGGAAAGAAGCGATTTAATCAGACAGCATTTGTTGGTTGCAGGACCTTGTTGTTTTAGGCTTGGGGCAACTTGTTCAAGGCTTAGGCACAGCTGTGGAAGGTTGGAGCCTTACACACTTCTCCAGTGTGAGCTCCTGGGAAGCCCCTCTCGCGACCCTCACTCAGCGCTTCCTCAACTGAGGCACTTACCAGAAGCATGGGAGGCCTTTTTTTCCTCCCCCTCTTGGCATTAGAGGACCTCCAGCCCCATTCGCGAAATGACACATGCCACAACTGCAGAAGTTGCCATCAGAAATGTTATTTACAATAACCAACTGATAGCATTTTTAAAATAAACACATTTCACCCAAGTGACTACCCATGTGATTAGTGGTGCTTTATTTTTCTCTTACGCGTGCTCCTACGTAGTGGTTCCCCTGTGGCTTCAGCAGATGTGGAGGCCCCTTGCTCACTTTCCTGCTGCTCCTGTCTCGACACCTTTGTTGGGCGTCCTCTGGGGTGGTGAGCCTGTGAGGGTTCGCCAGCAGTCTGCTGCTCATGCGGCTGTGCAGGGGTTGAGACCTCTATCTCTGTTGGGTGTGGTCTCCGGCGGGGCTCTGACTGAGGGCTCTGCAGTGGCATGGAAGTGTGAGCGCTTGGAGAGGAGCCCCCACTTCCTTGAGGTCTGCCACCAGCCTCCCTCTCATGGGTCAGGTCCCCCTCAGTGCCTGCAAGTGGCTTGAGAGCAGCTTGCTGCACATCAGGGGTGCCATGGGGACGCGTTTCTACAATGGCAGTCCTACTCGGAGGGCCTGCCATGAAGGTCTGGTTTCACTGCTCAATAGCTGACCATCGCTCCTCCAGAGATGTCAGTCTATTCTGAACACTCACCGTGTTTTCAACACTCTGGTGACTTAGCACCTCCATGGCCATAGCCATCCTCTCCACTACTGTAGCCATTCTTTCCGCGGAGGTTGCCATCCTTTCCATGGTGGTGCGTTCATGCGCCAATGACTCCACAAAGGCTCTGCTCATGTTCGTTATGGATTCCTCCATTCGCTCCACACTCGCAGCGACCCTGGAGGCAAAACCTGCCAGAGACTCCTGCATCTGTGCATGGAGATCCATCACCTCTTCTCTTGCGGATGGACCCACAGGCAGAGGGTCGACATGCAGCAGAGCTGAGCTGGCAGAGTCCTGCGCCCTCCGACGAGGACTCTCCACTGCTGTCTCTGTCTCCACCATCTGCTGATGCTCACTTGTGAGCTGTGATACACCAGGTCCCACCGAGGTGTGAGCATCTGCGCTGGTGCTGGGTGCGCTGAATTCTGCTGACGCTGCGCCCTCAGAGGTTGGAGTTTCCTCGGAGGCGTCTGGCTGCTCAGCCTCTTCCTCCTCTGCAGTGGGGACGGGGGCTTTGGATGGTCCTGTGAGGGAGTAAAGGAAAGAGTTAGAGATGTGATGCCAAGGTTACATGCACATTGGATTTTGCAGATGCTCCTATGTCCAAATGATGTAGCTTCAGAATCATAACAGCGACTCATGCTATGTCAATAAGAGAGATGGAAAACTATTCTGTCACCAGCTTGCGGGCCTGCCCCTGTCTCTCCTTCCCCAGCTTCCGCAGCCACATCAGTCCTGACAATTTCCAGCACTCCTTCCTCCCGGGGGTCAGGTGGGCTATTGAGGGTGGGCCTCCTCCAGTCCTGGCTCGCTCTCTGTTGTTGTGAGCTCTCTTTACCTGCAATGAGGGAGACAAGTGGAGTTTGAGTGAGAATGAAGGAGTGAGTGTAGAGATTGCATAGCATAGATACTTAGTGGGAGACAAAGATGGTGTGAGGCTGCAGGACCAAGGGCCCTCCCTGTGTGTTGTCAGTTGTGCGCAAAGCATCAGAGTGAGAGGGAGTGTGAGAGCTGCATGGTGGAATAGTTATGTGAACGTGAGCATAGAGAGAGAGGGAATGGGTAAGGGTGCATGGATGTGACTGTGAAGTGGGATGTGGAGGAAGAGAGTGCTAAAGCTGAGTGCTGGTGGGGAAAGGCAATGGGGATCAGTTTGAGGGTGATGGAAACTTCATACTTACTTTTCCTGTATGGTGAAGGTCATGGAATCGCTACCGGCACTGTATCCAGGTTCTTCTGGTGGCTCCCAGCGAGTTGCCATCTGCTGCCACCTGCATCCATGCAGCCTTGGTCTCAGTGGGAGGCCTCTTCCTCCCTGACCTAGGGAAGAGGACCTCCCTGTGGGCCCTCACCCCATCCAGTAGTGCCTGCAGTGAAGCCTCATCGAATTTGCAGGCAGCTCGGGGTCTGGCACTGGCCACAGCTGCTGTAGGCTCCTCTGCCATCCTGTGTGGTTCGTATGGAAGCCTGCAGAGCTTGCAATGCTTGCTATAGACTTTAAAAGCACCACAAATGATGACATCATACTGTGGGGCTTTCTGACTGGAAATCATCAATTAGCAAGGGTTCCCACACGCTGGAAATGAATTGGCCAATTGAGGGAAAATTGCATCAATCTGGCAGACCCATTCACATTCGTGTGGGAACCCCAACATTCGGGAAACCCGACAATTCCCCACACCTGCGGGAAAATCGGCCCCATTGTGTTTATGTTGAAAATGGAACAGTTAGGAGAAATGACATCTGCTTATAAGCAGCTAAGGTGATTAAAAAATTGAATGGAAGTCCTTCGTAAGAATGGCATCAAATAGATACATCAGTCATAACCATTTTTTATGATAAAATTTGAACACCTAAAGGTAGAGACAGGATTCTCCAAGTTAACATCTGAACTGACAGTAAGATTAGAAAGAAGTCAACAGAAAGAATGACTAGAGATAATTAGCTTACATCAGCAGAAAACTTCAAAGGATATACCACCGCAAAAAAGGGTATAAAATATGGAACTTTCAGATAGAAAGTCAGAAATTGCTGGAAGGGGCAAGCGATTCTCAACTTCAGAGGCAGGCTCTGTAAGTTTTTAACTCTTTGGGCTGGATTTTCATTCAGGGGACGTGATTGAGGCGGGACTACAACTTTCGGGGTTGTTGTCCCGCCTCCATTGAGATGTGGCCAATCCACGCAATTTTAACTTGATTGACCTTGTTGAACCCACCCAGCGGGCTCAGCAGGCCAATTAAGGGCCACCCGGCAACAGGTGACATCATAGACTGAAATTTCATCTGTCAAGAGGTTTTGACAGATGAAATATCAGTGTTTGAAAGCTCTTTGAAGCTGTCAAGCACTGACAGTCTTACTTCTAACATGAGTCCTTCTCCACAGACTCAGTTAGAAATCTCTCCTGCACAGAAAGCTGAAGGCTGTCACTTTTGACAGTTCGCAGCCATTCTGATTTCTGTGCCGGTGAGATGAGAGACTCCCAAGGCCTAAAGGAAGGAAAGATATAAAGGTAAGTGAAGGTAATTAAACTTCTTTAAACACTTTACACACACCAAACACACTTACCTTTGCACTCATGCACACATCACTCACCTGAACACCGACATCTCGACCCCTCCAAGTCCTTCAACCCGACGGTCCGCCTCCTCTAACTTGGCATGGTTTGGAGCCGTCGGGAATCCCACACTTCAGCATTAAAAATAGGGATTAGGCTAAAAACTGCCTGTTAACTACCTGTTAACAGGCAGTTAATTGGCACTAATCCCTTCCCGTCTCGGGTAGGCAGGTCCCAGCACAGGGCGGGTACCCACCTCCTTTGAAATTGGCATGGAGACGGGTTGGGGTGGGATGGGTTCGTGGTCCCCAAATTCACGACTTTAACCCCCCAATGCCTCCAATCCCACCTCTATGGCCCAATGAAAATCCTGCCCTTTGAGTCTTGGGGATCAAAAAGGTGCTTTTATTTGATTTTGGTGGATATCCTGGATTAGAAATAAGAATAAGAAATGTAAAAATGTAACAAAGTTAAGATTTGAGAATAAGGACCTCTGAGAAGAATTGTAAGCTATTTTTATTTTGAACTGTTAAAGTTGCGATTGACTCACCAGCTGTTAACTGCATGTCGGTTCTTTAATAAATCTATATATTTTTAGAATTGTCTCAAATAGTATTTCTGTATCAAACTCGCGAACTCAATCTCTGTACACTCTTTTGTGAGGAGTTGCAGAATTCTGGAGGGGTTTTCCGGACCCTCATAATATCCAGAAGTTTACAGTCTAGTTAAAATTATTAAAACTGATATTTGGAAGACGGTAACATCTTCAAGTCATTCCTTTCCTTTAGAGAGAGATAGCCTGGACCTTTAAACCCAATTAAGAGTCTAATAGAATTCGGCTATCTCTAACTTTAGTTGAAGGTGAATGCCTGGGGAATACGCCTGATCTGGGGTAGCCCAAAAAGGGCTAGGACTAGTAATTATCCCTTCACCATGGGGGGCCAATCAAAGAAGGCAACCTCCCTTCATACACTTGACAGATAGACCTGTCAAATATATGAATGGAGATCACTCCAAAAACATTAAATTAAATTTTAATAAAATATCACATTTTTAAAATTAGTTGAATTTAAAATAAATTAAATATTTTAAACAAAAATTTAATTTTTCGAAAAAAGTAATTAAAGTTTTTTATGGGGCTAAAAATAAACTTATCTTTTTTTAAAGTATTTTTAAATGATAAATGAGTGAAATTTTTTAAAAACTTTTTTCAAATCTTATGCTGGTAAAAGCAGGCCTTATGCCTGCTTTTACCAGGCATAAGATTTCTAAGGGTTTTCTGCGGGCGGAGGTTCTGCAGAAAGCGGAACTATCCGCCCGCAGAGGCCCTTCTCCAGGACAGGTGTGCGATCTGTCAAGAGCATTCTTGACAGATCGGAAATGCCGGTTTTCAGCGCATGCGCTTGGCATGCCTGAAACTGGCATTTCCAATGTCCCTACGGGCGTGTACGCAGCACATACACACCCATAGGGATCAGAATATACAGCCCAATATATCTCCTGAGATTTTTAAGATTTGAAAAAATTAAATATGGCTTCTGAGACAAGGATAAAATATTCAAAAAATGATGCCTGATAGATAGCAGTTTCTTTTTTAACGTAACTTTTATTGATGGGCCTTGTTACTAAATTCATGTCTACTGCAGATGTGTTCTTGGGTTCAATGGTATTAATCACTCCCATAAATGGTCTGCCTCGTACTTTTATGGGAGTTGCAACAATGGAACCCCCTTGTGACATGTCTCTTTTGCACATGTATTTCTCTGAGTTAACATTGGATAAGCTGCGGATTGGTTTGAATCATCAAGCTGCTTTACTCCACAGTAAGGCGAATGTACAAAGCCATAGTTATGATCAGATTCACTTTTTCAATCAATGCAGTCCATGTAATAACATAAAAATAATGAACACAGTACAGTACCCCACTTCATTGGGTCAACTTGCTTGGCTTATCCCCCATTCCACAGACCAGCAGAGTTTGGTAACATCATGGGTGAGAAGTGTTTTCTGATTACCCAGACAAACAAATGAATTGTTTATTGTTTCGGCTCTGGAAAAAACAACTTCTGTTGTTTCATCTTGGGCAGTCGCCAAAGCGGGCGATAGTGAATCTGCAACCCGTTTTACACATCTGCTTTTCTTTTCCATTGAATTTCATTTTGTGCTACCACCCAAGATGGATTTCACCCGCATTGCTTTTAAAAATCCTTTCTATGGAAAAATGGGCAAAGAAATCTTGAAATATAACAGTTCTCATGGCCTCACGGTATGACTTTCAGGTCAGATTCTGAACTCCCTTTTGCTATTCTCAGGTTGAGTGACTATTGAGTCACAGAAAGTAACTAAGCTTGCGCATGCTATGCTGGAATCAAACTTAAAAATATACATTGTTAGACCTGTTTCAGCAGGCTCCTCTTTGCATACAGCTGAACAAGCCAACCTGAATCAAATATTACTTTGGATGTGTGTTTACTTCCTAACTTACTGCTGGGTAGTTTATGTTGTAGAAGCTACAGATTAGCTTCCTTCTGAACTGTACGATTCCATTATTCTATAATTACCAAATGTGATATTAAAATCCATATTCCACCTGAAAAATTGTCCCAGGCAACAGTATTTTCCATTTGAGTTCGATTATATTAGATAAACAGTCATACAAATGTCCAATCAAACTCTGTCAGGACAGCCTCTGGAAATAGTTTCCTCCACATAACCAACAATGAATCTCTAATTGGGTTTCTAGCCTCATTGATGGCTGCAGGATTTTTGCTTTGCGTGTCCACCCTATAAAATGGGCAATTTAATATCTTATTCTGTCGCATTTTCTTATCTGCAAATAAATTATCAGTCTTCTCAAGAAAGTTATTTGTTCTTTGTTCCCTATGATTGATTTGAACACATCCCTTCCATTTCAAAATGCTCTATTTATTCCATCTGAGCAAAATGAAGATATTTTTCTCATATTCTATAGGTCTGAATGTTATTTTCACTGTTAAGCTCACAGCGAACCTCTGTGCCCTTCTAGGCATTCTCCGAAGGGCCCACCAAGGCCTCTTCATGACCAGCAATCACAACTGCCTCATCCTCTCTCGCTGACCTTCCCAACTAGCACACCCACTGGGACTGATCTCACCAACCTCCTTCTGTCCCGCTTGCCCCACCCACCGCTGCCCTCTCGGATTCTGACAGTGGATCAACAATCACTTCCTTTCTCCAGATTTCCCTCCAGAATATCCATCCACTTGTGCACAAGGCCCTCATTTGCATTGACATCATGACGTCGCCGGAAATCTAGCTCATGGGTGGTGATACCTTGCCCCTTGCCCACCTGGCTATATTTCCCACATTTGCCCTGTCAAAATCATTGTGGTGGGGTGTGGCTCTTATCGCCATATCACACCTTGCCCGCTTCCCCTACTGCTGTGGCATCTTCTCCTCCTTTGAGCACCCCACCTTGTTACACCCCGCTCCTTCAAAATTTCTGTTTTTTACTGCACTCCCACCCCTGTAAAAAAACACCCGTAATTTCTCACTGAGCTGTCCTCCCTTTTTTCCTACCTCAGCCTCTACATTGAGCAATTTCTCATCCTCAGTGATTTCAATCTCTATTCCAACTCACCTTATCTGCTCTCCTCTAGGTTAATTGCCCTCCATTTAACCTCTTTTACACCTACTCATGGACATCCACTCGATCTTGCCATCTCACATGGCCTCTCTACTCCCATTGTAATGATCACAAACAAGGCCATGTCTGATCACTCACTTATATCCCTCACAAGTCACATCCCTACCCTCTTCCAACCCCACCTCCTTCTGCATCTGTGCCTGCCCCTAGAAACCTCCCCCCCCCCCACCCCTGCCCAAGTCATTTGCAATTGATGTCCTGTGGTGAGGGTCCCCTGCCATGAAAAGTAGAACCATTCTCTTTGTTAACATCTCATTGTGCAGCGCCTCTACTTTGAAACTCTTGAGGTCTTTTTAGTTTGTCACTAACTGAACTTAACAACAACTTGGATTTGCTCATCCTCACCTGTGCACTGTAAGTCACCCTACACTGATTCCTTAACCTCACCATCTCGTTACTCCAAGTATATGTAGCTGTGCCGGTGCTTGGCAAAGGTGGTGATAGGTATGCATTGAAAGGTGAATTGCTGGATTACTTGGGAACATCAGCTGTGGCAGTACTCTTCTTCCATTCATAAGAAAACAGAAGGGAACAAAATGTCACAATGTAATCTCCACTAACTGCCTCTAAGAACTATTTCCATAAAACATTTCTTTGGGAAGCTACCACATTTGTGTGTGTGTGCCTATGTGATATTCACTCAGGAGCACAATGTTACATGATGTGAACATTATAGTACTAGCCATGAATTACCTCTAGCTACAAAATTCCTCACACCCTCAATGATGTCAGGCAATTATTTCCAGGGTTGGCTTCCTAGAAAGCAGTAAATCGCTTAATTTTCTAGGGACCACCTTCTGTTCTGGTCTATTAAAAGCCATAGAATCATAGAATAACAGAATTGTACAGCACAGCAGAAGGCCATTCAGCCCATCATGTCTTTGCCAGCTCTTTGAAAAAGTTATACAATTAGACCTATGCCCCTGCTCTTTCCCATAACCCTGCAAATGTTTCCTTTTCAAGTATATATCCAATTCCCTTTTGAAAGTTACTATTGAATACGCTTCTACCACACTTTCAGGCCGTGCGTTCCAGATCATAACAACTCATTTGATTAAAAAAATGTCTCCTCATCTCCTCTCTGGTTCTTCTGCCAATTATCTTAACTCTGTCTCCTTTGGTTACTGACCCTCCTGCCAGTGAAAATAGTTTCTCCTTATTTACTCTGTTAAAACCCATCATAATTTTGAACACCACTATCAAAGCTCTCCTTAACCTTCATTGCTCTAAGGAGAGCAATCCCAGCTTCTCTAGTCTCGCTACAGGCCCCCAAGAATCCTTAATTTGGCTCTGAGGAACATCACAGTCAATTCTGACCTTCCAAGCACGCACTTATGTTAGGGTCATTGCACAGTAATCAGCTGTGGAGTAACTCTGGCTAATTTTTCCCTGTTGAACTGTAGCACGCTTACCACTAGACTGGCTGAGATCGGCTAAGTCAGTCGAGACTAGCAATTGAATCTGGGAACTTCCTTGTCTGTATGTCTTAGTTATTCACTAGATAGACTTACTGAGCTGTTGGAAGAGGCAGACTGTGTTCCTCAAAGGGAATCTCATCATTAGCACCTCTATTAAAAATTAAACTGTTACATATAATTACATGAAATTGACATTTTTTCATATTTCTGTTGGGGATTTTTGATTAGGTAGTGAGTACTAAAGACATCATCAGGGGAACTGCTTTGAAAGAGCTAGTAAATCCAGTGGTACAAGGAAATGTAATTAGCATACGCACGCAACAATTGAAAGTATAATATAGTTATCATGGTCAGCAGTAGTGTACCATCTTACAAAATTAATGCAAAGATGGTGCATAACATTTTATCAAGAGCCACACACATCCACAGACTCATTGGAATATGTCATTCGTAACAATGAGGTCTGGGTATTTTTAATTGTGCATTAGCCATTATAATTCAGTCTCCCTCATAAATGATTAATCTGTCGCACTCATGAAAAGACTGTTAACACTCATCATCAGTTAGCCTCTACTTATTCTGCGAATATTGTCAATATTGTCACTTTTTCTGGCATTCACGTCACTGTAGTGATACGTGAGGAGGTGAATTACAAGTCTGTAATCAGTTTAGTAGATCAGATGATGTCATAACTTTTTATTGATTATGAATATTATTTGAACCTGAATCTAGATTACAGCATTTTAAATAACTTCCTGCTTTAAAAACAATATATACAGGATCATTTAAAATGTGTAATTACATCAATTAAAACTATTAAAAGCATAATTCCATTTTGGTTCTTGCAATTTTAACTGAGATTGCACTTCTTTAGTCTTAATGAATAGTGAGGTAAACTGACAGCTGAAATTAGCTCAACATTCACATGAGGGTATTAAAAGCATTTGTGGTGACATTACTGCAGGTAAATTGAGAAATAATTTGCATTTGATTACAGGGAATATCTCCATGATATATTCTAAAACAATAACTGGCTGCAACAGATCGTCACTGAATGTACGACTCCTCCACATTTCAAAATTACTTTAAAGAATTATCAGCAATGTGCAGGGAATAGATAGCAGCAACTTCTGATAAATGGATAACTAGTTTGCAAAGGATTGTGCTTGAATTAGGATTATATTTGGATCTGTATTTTAATAAGCTCCAGATAACAACAAGCAATCTGCAAATCTTTGCATTCCATCCCACAAAATCATTCGTTCAGCAACACAGTCTAAACAACAAAAACATTAGCAAAAAGCATTCTTCCACAAAATGACTCCATTCCTAAACTGTACTGGTGTATTGAGGTGAAATGTGTCTGCAGATTAAGCAGTAGAGTGTTATGAGTGTTAAAAAATTTGAAAAGCTTAGGAATATTTTATACATGAATTGGGAATTTTCAGTTAAATGTCACATTTGAATTAGAAATTCTGCACAACAGAATTGGAATGATATTAGCATTGGAATGTTTTGGTAGATTAGAATTTGGTACCAGTATTAGAATTATGTTTGGATCAAGTAATCATTTATCTTCAGTTGACTGTGCATTGTAATGGCTGCAGTGAATTTCTCTGGTTCTTTCAATCACAAGGCACATTTTTATAATTTATCTGCACCCGTGGCACTTGTGAGTTATGGGATTTCCCTCCTTGTAAAATGAAAGCAGTAATATACCATCACAGGGACTTGTACAAATTCATTGCAAAAGCACTCATTTATTTTCAATGACACCAGGTAAAACTAATGGCATGCCCTATGGTTCATAAAATTAATCAATTCAAATTATTTTGTATCAGGATACATAGTTGAAATGCAAGACTTTTTTTTTTAACAGTGTGGTTCCAATGGCACTGTAGCTTCATAAACACAGCACAAAGACCATCAAATTATGTCAATTATATATCAGAGCAAGTAAATAAAATATAATTTAATACAGCGTAATGAATGTAATATAGAATATTTTGTAGCCACAGTATTTGTGAATGCATGGATTCTGTGCCATAAACTGCAAATGTTAAAAACCTGGCTACAGATTCAGTACTTTGATTGCATAGTGACAGATGGGCATCAATTTTAATTTATCTCCAGGAAGCAATATTTATGGTCTCTTATTAATTAACAATCCAATTTAAACCGCAGTTTTCACATGATATATGACTGCAAAAAAACTTTGTTCCAAAATGACCCTGTGTATCAGTTTCATCATACGCATCTGATTAACATGCAGTGAACAAACCTTAAAGACAATTATAGCTGACAAGCCCATAAGCAACAATGCTGAACAGGTAGATTACCCAGGGCTGCAAGTGGCTGCAAAACTTTGGGTTTATGGTTCTTGTGTAAATTTAGTAACACAACCAGATGAGGGAAAGTAGGAAAATGATTCCATACACACATCTGACCTGAAATATCCCTTCCCTGAAATTTCAAAACTAGACATCTATTCCCACCTCACTTAAACTTGCTATGTAACCAATCACCTCTTTTTTATTAGCAGGTCCTCACTGTACATAATTTCAGAGTACACCTGTAATGTATTTGAACCAAGCTAAAAAATCCTGATGTCTCATGAACTATGTCATATTCATCATTGTAAATAAAACAAAGAAGTCCAACACATAACTTGCTTTGTACAAAACACTGTTGAGAATGTCCTGCTGAGAGGAAATTTTTCGAGGGGTCAGCAGACGTGTCTGGTGGCGGGTTGAGTGGGAATTTTTTCTTTTGACAGTGGGTCGGGACCCCACTATCAACCCGCCGCCACGCAACTTTCCCAGATGTCGGGCCTGTCAGAGCTGAACAGACCCGAAATGCAGCGGTAGGGGAGGCAATTCAGGTCATTATGACTTTGTTAACAGCCCATTAAAAAGTATTTTGAGCTCACTGTACAATTTTACGAGGTCACCCACGGGGTCCACGCTGCTCAGGGTCATGCCAGGTAAGGAGGTCGGGAGTTGTATGACCATGGAATCATCTCATTACTTGACAGCTGCAAATGTGCTATAAAAGCTCCCATCGCACAGCTGTTCACTTTCCAAGCTCAGAAGCTGTTGCATACTGCATTTGGAAGACAGATTGAGCTTTATGCAAGTGTTTGGAGCAAACTCTCTATCCAGTATCACCTCATTGGAACAACCTCTCTCACCACTGATAGATCGCTTCTGTCATCTCAAGTTCACCTGCCATCTATTACATCACAATGGGTACGGATTATACTGTCTCACCTTGGTCCTCAGAATCCCACACGATCAGCCTTCTCCGCAATCAAATGATGCTGCACAGGACAGAGGGCATCAGCACCCGATCACATTGTTGCCTGGAATGCCAGGGGTGGCCTCACCATGGCCAGATTTACTTCACTTGATGCTGTACACCCTGGCTGCCACATGATGCACCAGATTGGCACCACCCCACACAACACCATAAACATCCCTACAATGACCAAGCCATTTGTTTCACACTCACGACCATTGTGGGGGATACCTTTATGTCTCACCATTCACTGCAACTCACTTCCATAGGCTCACACAAATCTTTCACACAAATCTGCCCTGTAAACAAACCTCGATTGCCTCTGTAAGGAAGGCAAACTCCCTTTTTTTTGATTGACAGAATCTGACACCCACTGCTTGATCCTCCCACTTTTCACAGACATCCACGAGCTGCTTTCTTTTGTCCTTGGCCATGCTTGTCTCTCGGCCATTTTTAAACCCCTTTGCAATTTACACAGTTCAAAACTCAAGAGTACATTTTTTTAAATAAAATGTGCTGTCTTAAAGTGTGTGAATTTTTCCACGAAGTTCCTTGATTCCGGTGTTGTCCACGTGCTGCCCAACTCAACGCAGCCTTTTGCGGTTCTGGGCACATTTTAAAACATTGTCCAACCCAGATACAATTTAAAATCACGCACAGTCTCCATCCACGATGTGGATTAATATCTCCAGTATCTTCGGGGCTGAGGGATTTTGCAAACCCCTACATTCCTCCCTTTGGATACTTCCAACTTGCTTGTAGTATCCACTTGAAGAAAATGAGCAAAATTTTCTGACCCCCGACAAACAACCATCCCCTGTATTTACCTATAGCTACCTGTCACTGATCCCCCGACCCATCTATTCCCCTTACATCCGAGAAAAACCGTGGTACGGTAGGCATCTACAGATACATCAACCACAAAATGTTACAACAAGGTGGCTCATACCCCTGCACCACTTGTTACATTATAACATATTACAAAATGTTGCAATCTTGGTTATACAATGTAATCAAAATGATTCCAAGCACAGAGAGGGTCCTACGCCTCTGCACCACTTGGAACTGTAAAACAAGATACAAAAATTTCCATTAAACATTTGAAACAAGATGCTGAAACATTTGAAACAAAATGCTGAAATAAACCCCGGCCATCACGTGCCAATGATGGGTCGCAAAATTCAGCTGGTATTGCTCCTCCCACCCAGGCAGTAAATGTTCATTCCACCCCCCTTTAATGGTCTTAAACTTTTAAAACATACAGAATGGAATTTTTTTAGAACAGTCTAATCCGCCAGCTCTGAGCCATTCCCTTGTCCCTTTGTGGAGGCGGGGTACCCCTCATGTTTCGCAGACCGAGACCGGGGAGTATGGGATCGCGACTCCCAGTCCCTCCCCCTCCCGTCTTCCCTCGACTGGCTGGAGAAAATGATGGGTGCCTGTGTGGCGGCACTCACTGGCCCCACACTCAAACTTGGATCCCAGATCCGGCCACCCAGTCATCCTCCCCAGCCACACTGACACTCCAACTTTGCCCGTGGGCCCCGGGTAAGTTCCTCCCTTCCCTGAACACACCCACGTGACTCTTGGGTCTCCCCCTCCCCTTTACAATCTTTCCCGGGCCATCACCACCCACTCCCGGGGAACGCGTCCCTATCTGACAAGGCGCCCACGCTTCCCCACCATGACTCCTCAATAGCGAGGTCTCCCGCAAGTGAAGTTCGGTCAAGATAGTGCTGGGTTGGGGGCCGTGCCCCACCCAGCTGGGGCCATCTCTTCCGCGTAGGATGAGTAGGCAAGTTCCTCCGGACCCTGCCCAGTTTCTCCCGAAGGTCGCTGTGGGGTCTCCTCCTGGATTTGTCCAGTGGCGAGGTGATCCCCAACATTCTGTATCTTCATTCGATGCCCAGCTCGGGCTGGGCGAACAGGGCTGCTCCTTGGTCCACTCTCCTGTAAAAAAAACTTAAAAGGACATGCAGCCAGGTCTCTCACTGACCTGCTGCCTTAGGTGGAGACATGGTCGGGTCCCTCGACCTCGGACCAAAATAAAAGCATTTGGCACACTTATAAACTTAAACTTTAAACTTAAACTCAAAACTAGTTATATCAAAACTTAAAATTCAAACACCTTAAAAACCAGCTATAAACAATGTAAGTTAACAATAAGCTATAATACAAATGCCGCCCATCTCCAGATGGCCAGGCTAGTCTCTGGTGTCACTGTCACAGATTACTGCTGCCTGCAGCGAAGCTGGACTGATTCCAGCTTCTAGTCCCTGGCAGATTATGGCTGCTGTGATAAATCCATGTAGTGAGACAAGAACTTGAAGAGGCCAGATATTAGAATTAGTCCAGGTACTTTATTAACAACTGAGTAGCAACCATACAATTCTGCATCCTGGCATTCCACCTTTGCTGAACTTGACAGGAAGCAACCCCTGACCTTAACAGGAAGTAACCCCTGACCTTAGCAGCAGCATTGGCTACAGCACCACCTGGTGGATAACCTTAATCATAACATCCCAGATTACGATAGCTGCTGATTGGGGACCTCTGCCCTTTGGCTTCTCCCTGGTTTGGGAGTCCGTCCTACTCCACTGTAAAGTGGGTGACCATGCTTCCTTGGGCTGGGGCACCCGAAGAGACCTTCTGAGGGGCATCTCTGTGGGGGAAACTTTGGCTGATGGACCCTGAGCCTGGGTCACAGCCCTAGCTGGCTGGGAACCTTCTCCCCCTGGTGCAAACAGCCCGGCCTGTATAATATACCTGGCAGCCTGGCGGTACTCTGGGTTTGTCTCCTTTTCCCTATCCACTCCTGTACTGGGGGCAGGTATCCCCTCACCACCCACTGCTGATTGCTGAAAATCTTCCTCCCCAGGTCCAAAACCTGGTACCAGCCCCTTCCCTATGTCTCCTGCGAGAGGAATTGCTGTCCCTTCCTCCCCAGGGTCCCACACCATAGGGGGAACCACTCTAGAAGTGGGCTGGGAAGCTTGTCCCTTTAAACAGGCGGCTGCGCCTGCGTGAACCTCCTCCCCGGAGTCCCACGGCAGAGGCTGTGAAGCCTCTGTCTTCAAACAGGCGACTGCGCCTGCGCAAAACTCCTCCTCGGAGTCCCTCAGCAGAGGCTGTGAAGCCTCTGTATTCAACCAGGCATCTGCGCCTGCGCAAACCTCCTCCCCGGAGTCCCACGGCAGAGGCTGTGAAGCCTCTGTCTTCAAACAGGCGACTGCACCTGCGCAAAACTCCTCCTCGGAGTCCCTCAGCAGAGGCTGTGAAGCCTCTGTATTCAACCAGGCATCTGCGCCTGCGCAAACCTCCTCCCCGGAGTCCCACGGCAGAGGCTGTGAAGCCTCTGTCTTAAAACAGGCGACTGCGCCTGCGCAGGGAAACCGAAGAGGAGCCACTGTGGTCCCGCAGGCAACTGTGCCTGCATGAACAATCTCTTTACATGGCTGGGGAACTGCTACACTATCACAGGCAACCGTGCCTGTGCGTTCGATTTCTTTGAAAAAGTTAGGAAGAACCGCTGGGTCGTCCAAGTAGGCTACTGCGTCTCCGCGTATAGACTGAGAAGCAGGGACCTTTAAATGGCTGACTGCGCCTGCGCGCGCGGCCTCACAGTGAACAGGAGTCGCTGGGGGCTCCAAGTTCGTGACTGCGCCTGCGCGAACCCGGTGTTGGGAAACCTCTCCCCTCAGGCGTGCGACTGTGCCTGCGCGGGAAAACTGAAGAAGAGCCGCTTGGGTCACGGGCTGGGGAACTGCCCCTGCGTGAACAGACCATTCAAAAGACTGGGGAATTCCTGTCTCCAGACCAGCGACTGCGCATGCGCGGGCAGTCTCCAAGCGATCTTCTGTGAATGAACTGGCAGCAGCCTGCAGATTTCTGCTCTCAGGTTGCTGTTTCTCTGTTTCTAAACTAAATAACGGGTTCGAATTTAAACTTTGGCCAAAACTTAGGTCCCACTGGGGTGCGGAAGTGTCCCAATTTGTGGGCTGGACAACTTTTCCCCTGGAACAAGCCACAGTGCCTGTCTTTACAGCCTGTGAACTTGAACTTGAATGGTCAGATTTATACAATTTTCCTGATTTTCCCTGTGTCCCATCCCTGCCTGTAATCACTGCCACTGGCCCGGACTCATATGGGTCCCAGAAAGTGCCTGCACATGCACCCTCCTTGGCCAGCATATCGGCCAGTCATTGTGGGGAGGCAGAGGTGGGTGAGGGGGCTGCAGCACCACTGATGGCTGCTGCCTTTCCCTGATTGGCCCTGAGGAAAGATTTTATCGACTCCATGACGGACTCGACTGTATCGGGAGGAGTTTCTGTCTTTGCCTTCTGAGTTGGGGCTACGGGGGTCCTGGCTTTATCGCCTCTCCCAGGCTTTTTACAATCCCTGTGCCAGTGGCCCTCCTCCCCGCACCTGTAACAAGTGACCTTGTTCTGGGAAGGACGGCTCCCCTCCTGGTGCCACTCTTTCTTGTATTGAGCCCCAGGTTTAACCTCGTGGACCTTACCCTTTTGCTGGGGGGTCCCACTCTTCCTACCATTCCTATATGCTACCATGAGCTGCCAGATTACAGTCTCTTCAGTTGCTAGGGGGTCTCGGGGATCAAACCAAGTATCAGCCTTTGCTTTTATCTGGGGCAGGCAATTGAACACCAGACAACGAAGCCATTGGGTCCGCTGCTGCTGGTTCAGTTGTGCCCTATTTTGTCCCCCTGTACATGCGCTGTTGTAGACTGGCCACAGCCTGTCTGCAAATGCCTGTGGGGTCTCCCCTTCCTTCTGCAGTGTTTTCCCTATGCGATCGAACGGATTGCCGTCGTTCGCACCCATGGCTTCCAGTATTTCCTCCTTTAGGTCCTCAAAACCCTTCTGCCCTCTCTTAGCCTCATCTGAAAGGGTCTGATAGAGGGTGCTATCTACAGAGAAAAGCAACATTTTGGATTTCTCTTCCTCATCACAGCCGTTAACACAGGCTGCCTGTTCTATCCCCTGGAAGTGCACTGAGGGGTCTCCCTTTTCAGAGAGATGGGGAATATGTTTCACCAGGCCTCTGAGCTGTTGGGTATCATAGGCTACCAGATAGGTATGTTGAACAGCCCCTGGGTCATTATTGTTCACGGGCGGACCGTACCTCCGTTGTTGGATGGGGTACACTGGTCCTGGTCCCTGCCTGCCTAGCGGGACCTGCTGGCGTTCTTCTACCACCCCATTGTCCACCCCTTCTTGGTGCCAGAGCTCCTCAAAACCCGGAGCTGTCGGCTGCGGTCTTGGGATCTCTAATTCCCTAGCCAGCCTTTCCCTGGGTGTTGCCTGTGGGGCGGTTTGATTTGGGCTGCTGGTACTGTCTGACGGACTCCCCTTCGAACTTATGAGACATACCATCCCTTTAGTCCTCCTTAACTCCATACCCAAACTCTCTATCTTTCGGTTACATGGGGTATGATCTGCTCCACTAAACCTTTGGTCGCAGGCCAGTTTATAAGCTGCCTTTACCTCCCTAACCATTTCCTCCTGCTCTGTTACTTCTGAGGTGAGGCGGGCATTCTCTTCCCGCAGTCTCATCTCGTTACTCCTTGCTTCTGTAAACTGGCACTTTAAGAACTCTATCTTGTGCCTCGCGTGGCTTTTGCCCTCGCTAGCTTCTTGGGTGACGTGTGCGTTTTCCTCCTGTAGCCTCATCTCACTGTCTCTAGCCTCTGTGACTTCCTGCACAAGGCGCTCTATCTCTGCCTGGCATTTTGTGACCTCTAGTGTGAGGCGTGCATTTTCTTCCCGCACCCTCATCCCACTATCTCTGGCCTTATTCACCTCTCTTATGAGGCGTTCTACCTCCGCCTGGCATTTTTCAAACTCTGACTCCCAATTCTTGGCCTCTGTAACCTCCTCCCGCATCCTCATCTCACCCTTCTTAACCCAGCCACCTATACCATAATATGTCAGCTTACACACTGCCTCTAACTTCTGCAGGTCTACCCACAGACTGAAAGCAAGAAAAGCAATAGCTGATGCTTTCTCCAGATCCAGACCACACATCATATCAAGAACTGCCTCCAGTCCTGCCGCGGTCGCCAATTTGTAGGGGGGCACCTTTTACCTGGTTTACGGCAATTTACCTTCCTTTACCTGGTTTACGGTAATTTACCTGGTCAAGCAGCCTTTTGCTGCTGCACTCTGACCAATCGCAAACAGCAGTTTCGAATCGCTAAACCCACCTTTCCAGTTCTGACTGGAGGAACTTATAATTAATGATATATTAAAAATGGACAAATGATCTGGATGTAAGAAAGTCAAACTTTATTAAAACTAAGAAACTACACCACACGATCAAAGCAATAAAAAAACTACACCACACGATCAATGTAAAATTGCTTAACAGGGGAAGGCAGATGGCAAAAACGAGGGATAAATGGCTACAATGTAAGTCTTACAATCTTAGCAATTTCCCTTAAATTACCACCCCTCTAACTCCTTACTAGATTGCCTTGCTGAGGAATCAGAAACCTGCTCACCTGTGGTCCAAAGAGAGAGAAGAGCTCACCTGCAGTCCAAGGAAAATAAGAGAGAGATATGCTTCTGAGAAGTTATCTTCATATCCTGGGAGCTCCTGCTGTTTTGGCGCTGAAAAGGTCTGTGTGCAAATTCGCGCCGAAAATTTCGAATACACAAGAGAAAGGCCATGATTGGCTGATTCAAATGGGCTATTTCCCAGTGGCCAAACTGCTTCCTTTGTCTGGAATGGGTTTCGAATAAAGCTTGGGGTGGTTTGAATGTGTCTTCATTCTGGGGCCGAAATGTTCCCACCCACATCCGGAGTTCACCTGGCTAAAACAAAAGGGACCCAACTGCCCTATTGTCTGAGTAATGGGTGATTCAAACCCATTCATTCCCTTTCTTAGTCTAAAAAAGGTCTCTTCCGTAGTTTAGGTGTGTCTCAATTGTGTGCTGGGCTTTGAATGGAGTTGGATTACTATGTAAACAGAAACCCATTCATTTTGGTCACTGAAACTGCAGTCTCAAGTGGTTTAATCCCTTATGTCAACAAGGCAGCAGTTTCCTGTAAACAAACCTCGATTGCCTCTGTAAGGAAGGGAAACTCCCTTTTTTTTGATTGACAGAATCCGACACCCACTGCTTGATCCTCCCACTTTTCACAGACATCCATGAGCTGCTTTCTTTTGTCCTTGGCCATGCTTTTGTGACGGCCATTTTTAAACCCCTTTGCAATTTACACAGTTCAAAAACTCAAGAGTGCATTTTTAAAAATAAAATGTGCTGTCTTAAAGTGTGCAAATTTTTCCACGAAGTTCCTCGATTCCGGTGTTGTCCACGTGCTGCCCAACTCAATGCAGCCTTTTGCGGTTCTGGGCACATTTTAAAACATTGTCCAACCCAGAGACAATTTAAAATCACGCACAGTCTCCATCCACGATGTGGATTAATATCTCCAGTATCTTCGGGGCTGAGGGATTTTGTGAACCCCTACAGAAGGCAGAGTGAAGGGGGTGTGATGAGAGGCACAGCAGGATGAGTGTGGCTTTGTACGAATGGTTCGTTATCTACTGAGATCATTGAAACGTTTGCGGCACAGCAGCCAGGTCCTTCTGACCACCTCCCTGCTGTGCCCTCCTTTGCAATCTCCAACCAGGCTGTTTTGGTCTCCTAGGGAGCTCTCTTCTGCCCATCGGAAGGGAAGAGGACCTCCCTGCATGCTCTGACTTCCTCCATAAGCATATGGAGGGAGCCATGGGAGAACCTGGGTGCAGCCCTCTGCCTCTGTGCAGTCATTGTCAATGTTTGCAGCACTTCAATGCTGTAGAACATTGTCAGCACAAACGTCAAAAGAAATATGGCCATGGTCCCTTGAAGGAAACCGGCTGATGATGTGTCATGAATGACGTCACAAGACCCGCTTCCTCTAATTGGACCAGGGAATGCACTAGGCGGGCTTAACAAGCCTCATTAAAGCAAGTTCATTTTGGACAGCAAGATGGAGCCAGCAGCGGGGCCGCGACCCACCATCGACTTCACCCGCACCGGACCCACCCGAGTGAGCAAATTCCCGGCCTACATTGTATATTTTCTATTTATGGTGCCAATAGAAAGGCTTACTAAATATATTCTTCAGACATGGTTGCACAATTGGGCAATGTTGAATCCTCCTCTACAGCAAGCAATTTGCATCTCTTTCTGCAATGCTCTGCTTAAATCGCTCTCTACTGTGTTGGTGACAGCATCAAGGTTTTGACTTATGTAAGCCCTTCACAAGCATCCTTTATTCCTGGTTGATCAGACATTTTCTCTATTTCTTTTTAACTGTTATTCCATATTTCTCATACTTTGAGAGCTTGACTTAACTTGTCGCAATAACTACTAAACTTCTTTGAGTTCTTTTAACTTCTCAAAGCAGACAGCAAACTGCTCCTCTAGCTGTATCTGACAAAAATAAAGACTCCCCCAACAATTTAAGCACTTGCCCCTGCAAAAACCTCAGGCAATTTGGTCTCTCAGGCAATTCTTTCTTAAAATTGGAATATTTTCTTCCCAATTCTACTTATTGAAAGCCTACAGACTTTGTAATTAGTGCCAAAGCTTATCTCGCTGCCATTAAACTGGGTCAGAGATTGACCTCTACTGACCACAGAGGCCATTTTAGAATGTTTTCACAAAGTCTCCTTCTAAGATTTGCCTCATGCTGTCAACATTTGTAAACCTGTTAAGGGGAGAGCTTTTGCCTTAGCCTGTTGTCAAAAAGAATCTCTCAACAACCATAGGTGCTCATCAACAAGGAAATATTTCTATGGTCCAATACTCAAACAATGATTTTTTACTTTGCTTCCTATACTTTATTAACCATCGCTAGTCTGCTGTGGGTTACAGTGTCAGCCCCTTAAACTCAGAAAAAGTATAGCCTGGAATTTGTGGTCGGGATGACAGCGAACTGGCAGCGTTCGCTGTCAATCCGCCTTTGAAACTGACCGCAACTTTGGGATTTGGCGCATGTGCAGGTGCATGTGGAAATCCTGATGTTGCGGTCTGTCATTGACAGCTCCGAGACAGGCTGCACTGTGAGACCCCCGCCCAACCAACCTCCCCCTCACCCTCACCCCCCCCACAGAGCCGGCAGTCAGTGAAATTTCGCAAATCATTGAAACTGTTGAAAACCTTGGCTCTTCTGCAGTAAGCACGCTGTTAAATTCCCCACTAAAAGTTAGACCCAAAGGGATTAGATGTAACTGGGGTTTTGACAGCAATATTAGTGCTAAACAAATGTTAAGGGCCTGGAAAACTACATTTAATTTTGTGCAGTGTGAAATTTGTCCAATTTAATAAAAAATAACATTTTTAAGAAACTTTTCAAAATGTTTTTTTTAAGTTTGTTCATCTTTATTTCAGGTTTGCCTTTTCCCCATGTCAGAGCCCCAATCTTTGTTTTGCGCTCTCTAACATTTTTAAAAAGTTAGAATTTTAAAAGCTTACACACTTCCTTGTGCGTTGTCTGTGAGAATTTTTTTTGATTGGCTGCTCAGACAACTTGTTGACGTCACAGCACTTCGCACAAGGGGATTCCCCACTACAGTTCATTGATTTGAATTGAAGGTCGGAAAACCCAAAGTTCTCGACACAGGGATCACCAGATCCTTGTATGCCTTCACTTCACTGCTGACCGCAAATGCCCGGTCATAATTTCACTTCTAAATTTTCCTATGCACAGCTGCAGAACTCCACTTACCCTGGCAGAAAGTAATGCAGTGTTGAGATACCGCGGCAAACGTGGGAGTCGAGACCAGAGCTATTGAAAACACAACTGCTTTATTCCAACCACATGACAAACAGGAACTAGAAAAGCCCGCGCATCCACTTAAATACTTCCCAGACAGGAAGTGCTCCCGGCAGCCTGTCCCTGCGGGAAACAAGTTGCTGGAGGAAAGGGCCCCCGGCTGGGGGCTTCTGCTTAGACTGTCTGTGCCGCCGTGAGCGGATTATGTCCAGTGGTGGCGTGTCGCCACAGCAGAACTGAAAGCATTGTTTTAATTAGCCAGCCTTGCATTGCTCTAAGCAGGTGTTGTTCTCAAATTGTGCTTATCATACAACTGTGCCCTAAGACCCAGTATTATGAAAGGGCTCCTAATCAGATGTGGAACAGCCATATGACAAAGTAAAGTTTTTTTCTGTGCCTCAACAATGTGCCTTATCACCAATATGAGCCACTGTAGTTTAATTTCCCACAGTGGACCCTCTAACATTGTAGGGATTTACGTCAAATTAAGGGCAATCTTGTGCTGTGAACCAAGTCATAGGGAATTGTGTTGATACTGTCCAGGCTAAATATCACGTAGCACTTTTATAGTCATCAGACTGGCCTGGTTTTGAGTAGAGGTCACAGAGGTAAAAGCATTCAATCTGCAGCATCACCCAATCTTTTCATAGGTCAAAATGTTAAAGAGTCATTACAGATCACCACCATTCCCTCCAAGTTCCCTCCTACCATCTCCACAAGGACAGCAACACTACAAAGTGAAAGCCCACCACCACCTTCAAAACAACTAGGGCTGGGCAATAAACGCTACCCTGCCAGTGTCGACCACATCCAGAGGACAAACTTAAAATAGACTCTTTGGCTGCAATTTCCCCAACCTCGGCGGGTCTGTTGTGGGCGATGTCGGTAGCAGGTCCTGACCCTGCTGCTGGCTCCAGTCCTCTGTCCAAAATGATTTTACATTGATTGGGCTTGTTAAAGGAGATGGTACTCTTACAATGGTGTTAGGCAGGGAATTCCAGGATATTAGCCCAGCACTGATGAAGGTGGTATGTGCCCAACTCAGGAAGGTTTGCGAGTAGGAGGGGAACTTGGAGGGAATGGTATTCCCATGTGGTGATCTGTAATGACTCTTTAGCATTTTGACCTGTGAAAAGACTGTGTGATGCTGCAGTTTGATGAAGGCTCATCAACCTGAAACATTGGGGGTGATTTTGCCAGCCCTGGGGAGGCAGGTTTGGAGGTGGGACTGCCGGGAAAATGGCAGAATCTGGGGGCGGGTACTCATCCCGCCCCCAACCCGCCTCCATGCCATCTTCCTAGGAGGTGGGTAGCTGACCCGTGCTGGGAGCCGCCTCTTCGAGGCGGGAAGGGGATTAATGCCAATTAACTGCCTGTTAACAGGTAGTTAACAGACAGTTTTTTTGGAGAATCCCTATTTTCAGTCCTGAAGTGTGGGCTTCCCAACGGCTCTGAACCTTGCCAGGGTCAGCGAGGCAAGCCGTGTGTCTGCGGGGGTCGGAAGGGCCGAGATGTCCGGTGTGCACGTGAGTGATGGGTGCATGTGTGCAGAGGTAAGTGTGTGAGGTGTGTTTAAAATGTATTAATAAGTTTTACTCACCTTTACTTCTTCCTGCAGGCTTCCTCCCTTCAGGTTTTGGAATCCCTCAGCTCACCAGCACAGAAAGCAGAAATGCTGCTGAACTGTCAAAAGCTGCAGCCTTCTGCTTTCTGCTCAGGAGAGCTCTCTAACTCAGCCTGAGTGACAGGACTAGACTTAGAGGACAGATTGTCAGTGTTTGACAGCTTCACAGAACTCTCAAACGCTGACAATTCATCTGTCAAAAGCTTTTGACAGATGAAACGTCACTCGCTGACTTCAGCTGTAACCGGCTTTCCCTTAATTGGCCTGCTAAACCCGCTGGGCAGGCTTAACAAGGTCAATCAAGGGAAAATAGCGTGGGTTGGCCACAAGTCGATGGAGGCGGGACTAAAACCCGACAAGTGGGAGTCCCACCTCCAAAAGCTCGCCATTGACAAAATCCAGCCCGTTAACTCTTTTTCTCTCTTTACAGATGCTGCCTGACCTGCTGAGTATTTCCAGCATTTTCTGTTTTTATTTCAGATTTCCAGCATCCGCAGCATTTTGCTTTTACATTGATTGGGCTTGTTAAGCCCACCCAGTGTGTTTAGAACATAAGAAATAGGAGCTGGGATAGGCCACTTGACCCCTCGAGCCTGCTCCGCCATTCAATAAGATCATGGCTGATCTTGGGCTCAAAGCCACTTCCCCGCCCATTCCCCATAACCCTTCACTCCCTTATCTTGCAAAAATCTGTCTATCTCCATCTTAAATGTATTTAGTGACCCAGCCTCCACAGCTCTCTAGGGTAGAGAATTCCACAGATTTATGACCCTCTGAGAGAAGAAATTCCTCCTCATCTCAGACTGTGCTCCCGCATTCTAGATTTCCCCACGAGAGGAAACATCCTCGCTGCATCTATCTTGTCGAGCCCCCTCAGTATCCTATATGTTTCAATAAGATCACCTCTCATTCTTCTAAATTCCAATGAGTATAGGCCCAGCCTGCTCAACCTTTCCTCATAAGTCAACCCCCTCATCTCTGGAATTAACCTAGTGAATCGTCTCTGAACTGCCTCCAATGCAAGTATATCCTTCCTTAAATAAGGAGACCAAAACTGTATGCAGTACTCAAGGTGTGGTCTCATCAATACCCTGTACAGTTGTAGCAGGACTTCCCTGCTTTTATACTCCAACCCCTTTGAGTTCTATTTGCCTTTTTGATTACTTGTTGTACCTGCATGCTAACATTGTGTTTAATGCACAAGGACCCCCAGGTCCCTCTGAACTGTAGCATTATGTAATCTCTCTCCATTTAAATAATAATTTGCTTTTTTATTTTTCCTGCCAAAGTGTATAACCTCGCACTTTCCCACATTATACTCCATCTGCCAAATGTTTGCCCACTCAATTAGCCTATCTATATCCCTTTGCAGGTTCTTTGAGTCCTCTGCACAACTTGCTTTCCCACCCATCTTGGTATAATCTGCAAACTTGGCTACATTACACTCGGTCCCTTCATCCAAGTCATTAATGTAGATTGTAAATAGTTGAGGCCCCAGCACTGATCCCTGTGGCACCCCACTAGTTACCGTTTGCCAACCAGAAAATGACCCATTTACCCCGACTCTCTGTTTTCTGTTAGTTTGCCAATTCTCTATCCATGCTAATATATTACCCCCAATTCCGTGAGCACTTATCTTATGCAGTAACCTTTTATGTGGCACCTTATCGGATGCCTTCAGGAAATCCAAATACACCACATCCACTGGTTCACCTTTTTCCACCCTGCTTGTTACCTCCTCAAAGAACTCCAGCAAATTTGTTAAACATGATTTCCCATTCATAAAACCATGCTGACTCTGCTTGACTGTATTATGATTTTCCAAATGCCCTGCTACTGCTTCCTTAATGAACGACTCCAGCATTTTCCCAACGACAGATGTTAGGCTAACTGGTCTATAGTTTCCTGCTTTCTGTCTCCCTCCTTTCTTAAATAGGAGTGTTACATTTGCAGTTTTCCAATCTGCTGGGACCTCTCCAGAGTACAGAGAATTTTGGTACATTGCAACCAATGCATCCACTATCTCTGCAGCCACTTCCTTTAAGACCATGGGATGTAGGCCATCTAGTCCAGGGGACTTGTCATCTTTTAGTCCCATTATTTTACCAAGTACTATTTCCTTAGTGATAGTGATTGCCTTTAGTTCCCCCCTCCCTGTGGCCCCTTGATTATCCATTATTGGGATGTTGTTTGTGTCTTGTACCGTGAAGGCAGATACAAAAT
This sequence comes from Somniosus microcephalus, assembly GCF_052327205.1. Lineage (NCBI taxonomy): Eukaryota > Metazoa > Chordata > Chondrichthyes > Squaliformes > Somniosidae > Somniosus > Somniosus microcephalus. The sequence continues at coordinate 160,298,996 of NC_140994.1, forward strand.
ATTTGTTCAGAGTCTCTCCCCATTATTAATTCCCCAGTCTCATCCTCTAAGGGACCAATGTTTACTTTAGCTACCCTCTTCCTTTTTATATACCTGTAGAAGCTCTTACTATCTGTTTTAATGTTTCCTGCCAGTTTACTCTCATAATTCATCTTCTCTCTCTTTCTTATGTTTTTAGTCATCATTTGCTGGTTTTTAAAAATTTCCCAATCCTCTGGTCTCGCACCAATCTTGGCAACATTGTATGCCTTCATTTTCAATTTGATACCATCCTTTACTTCCTTAGTTATCCATGGATGGTACTCCCTTCTCTTAAAATCTTTCTTTCTCACTGGAATATATTTTTGTTGAGAGTTATGAAATATCTCCTTAAATGTCCGCCACTGTATTTCAACTGTCATGCCGTTTAATTTATTTTTCCAGTCCACTTTACCCAGTTCTGCCCTTATGCCATTGTAATTGCCTTTGTTTAAGATCAGTACACTGGTTTGAGATACAACTTTCTCACCCTCCAACTGAATTTGAAATTCAACCATGCTATGATCACTCTTTCCTAGATGATCCTTTACTATGAGATCATTTATTAATTCTGTCTCATTACACAGTACCAGATCCAAGATAACCTGCTCCTTGGTTGGTTCCATTACATAATGTTCTAGGAAACCATCCCAGATGCACTCTATGAACTCCTCCTCAAGGCTACCATTGCCAATTTGATTTGTCCAATCAATATGGAGATTAAAATCACCCATGATTATTACCGTACCTTTTTTACAGGCCTCCATTATTTGTTGATTTATACTCTATCCAACAGTATTGCTACTGTTCAGGGACCTGTCGACTACGCCCACCAGAGACTCTTTCCCATTATTATTTTTTATCTCCACCCAAACCAATTCTACATCTTGATCTTCTGAGCCAATATCACTTCTCACCACTGCACTGATCCCATCCTTTACCAACAAAGCCACCCCACCTCCCTTTCCTTTCCATCTATCCTTCTGAATTGTCAAATACCCTGGAATATTCAGTTCCCAGCCCTGATCACCTTGCAACCATGTTGGCGATCAGATCATACACATTTGTATCTATTTGTGCCATCAACTTATCTATCTTGTTACGAATGCTGTGTGCATTCAGATATAGAGCTTTTATCTTTGTCTTTTTACCTTTTCTCCTTGTTTTGGCCCCATTTTCTGTTGCACTCTTATTTTTAAACGTTCTGTCCCTTCCTGTCACACTCTGGTTATTATTTCCTCCATCTCTATCCTGCTCTATTGGTTTCTCATTTCTCATTGCTGGCCAATGGAAGGAAGCGGGTCTGATGGCGTCATTTGATGATGCGCCATCAGCCGGTTTCCTTAAAGGGACCATGCGCACATTGAGTTTGACAGCTGTGCTTTCAGTGTTCTACAGCATTGAGTTGCTGCAAACACTGACAAGCACTGCACAGTGGTGCATGGCTGCGCCCAGGCTCTCCCATGACTCCCTCCATATGCTTACGGAGGGAGTCACAGCATGCATGGAGGTCCTCTTCATTTCCCATGGGCGGAAGACACCGCCCCAGGAGATGAACACAGCCTGGTTTCACATTGCACAGGAGGACATAAGCAGGGGTGTCGCCAGGAGGACCTGGGTGCAGTGGCACAAACCTTTCAATGATCCCAGTAGATCACAAAATGTTAATGCAGAGCCACACTCAACCTCATCCTGCTGTGCCACTCATCTTCCCTACCCTACTCCTGCACATCCTTACTCACACCAACTTACCTTGGACCACCACCCATTCCTCTCCATCTACATTATCAAATCCCCATCTCACTAGTCACCCCTCACCCTCACCCTCACCCTAGTCCAGTCACTTGTGTGTTTTATCCAATGTTCATGTAAAGTTTCTGTTAATGTGCTGTCAAACATTGAAACCTTTAGGAGGAAAAATTCGGTTGATTTGTGCCTCCTATTAGCGCCCTAATAGAGCACAAAGCAACTAGCGCCTGGGCGCGGCCCCGCTAACGCCTCCCGCGAAATTCAGCGGGAGGTTAGCGGTGGTGGTAACCATTAGCGCCCTGTGGCGCTGCGCCTCTGGTAATGACGCCATCACCGTGTGCAGTGCCCTGCTCATGCCTCGGCCGCGATCTTCGGTAGCGCCCCCTGACTTACCACCAATGCTATGTCCGACAGGTTCAAGGGGGCTTACCTGCTGCCAGGGCGGTGCAAATTAAAGGAGAGGTGCCGGGCAGCCATTTTTGTTGCTGGCCAACTGCCAGCACCTGCCCCCGTTGCCATCCCCGGCCTCCTGCGAAACTCCCTTGTGGGGTGCCGGCTGCTCTCTGTAAGCCTGGCACTCCTCTTGAGTGCCGGGCTCTTTTGCCGACACTCCGATTCCCGGTGGTCCAGCTGGGCCCCGGGCCATGCTGCGCAAGACACCTCCTCTTTTATAAGGGGAGGAAGGCCTGCAGTAGCGCCCCATAGAAACATAGAAACATAGAAGATAGGAGCAGGAGTAGGCCATTCAGCCCCTCGCGCCTGTTCCGCCATTGAATGAGATCATGGCTGATCATACAAATTCAGTACCCTGTCCCTGCTTTCTCCCCATATCCCTTGATCCCTTTAGCCTTAAGAAATATATCTAACTCGTTCTTGAATATATTTAATGAATTGGCATCAACTGCCTTCTGTGGTAGAGAATTCCACTGGTTCACCACTCTCTGGGTGAAGAAATTCCCCCTCATCTCTGTCCTAAATGGCTTACCCCTTATCCTTTGACTGTGACCCCTGGTTCTGGACTCCCCTGCCATCCGAAACATCCTTCCTGCATCTAGTCTGTCTAGTCCTGTTAGAATTTTATAAGTTTTAATGAGATCCCCTCTCATTCTTCTAAACTTTAGCGAGTATAAGCCTAATCAACTCAATCTCTCTTCATACTTCATTCCTGCCATCCCAGGTGTCAGTCTGGTGAATCTTCACTGCACTCCCTCCATGGCAAGAATATCCTTCCTCAGATAAGGTGACCAAAACTGCACACAATACTCAAGGTGTGGTCTCACCAAGGCCCTGTACAACTGCAGCAAGACATCCTTGCTCCTGTACTCAAATCATCTCGTTATGAAGGCCAACATACCATTTGCCTTCTTAACCGCCTGCTGCACCTGCATGCTTACTTTCAGCGACTGGTGCACAAGGACACCCAGGTCTCGTTGCACTTCCCCTTTTCCCAATCTATTGCCGTTCAGATAATCTATCTTCCTGTTTTTGCCACCAAAGTGGATAACCTTGCATTTATCCACATTATACTGCATC